>NW_008796041.1:4400364-4430436 GCF_000699145.1 Aptenodytes forsteri | reverse complement strand
AGGTCAGGTTGGACGGGGCTCTGAGCAACCTGATGGAGTTGAAGATGTCCCTGCCCATGGCAGGGGGGTTGGACTAGATGACCTTTAGAGGTCCTTTCCAACCCAAACTATTCTATGATTCTATGATTCTATACAAGATATAATGACCGGTTAGAGTATGCAGTGCGTAATGGGTGGCTACACTAAATTAAATGTTCATTTAGCATGACCTTATGAAATCTTTTGATGAAAATATTAATGATTTATAAGCTGTTTAAACAGCTTTGCTTAACCTTCCTATCATTAAAATTGATCCCCTGTGGCTACAAAGTAGAGAAAAATGAAAGAAGTGTAAGATCCTCCTCTAGTTTTTAGTTCTGCCACAGATTTATTGAGTCTGTATAACTTGCCTTTGTTTTGTGTCGTAGCACCCACCTCTAAACTTCAAGGTGTCTTTTAAGGATACACTCATTAATGTTTGTAGGGTGCCAGAGATGCCTAACTGATCCCGGGGGAATTAATTATACCTACAAAGACCAAAATAGAGTTAGGAAAGTAACTAGCTGAAAAATATTGGAAGTGTTAGTTCATTACTTATACTGTATAGAGTTTATACCAGACTAATTATTGAACTTCCTTTCTTTTCCTACTGCTCATTATATAAATCCCACCACTGCACTCCTTTCAGTTTCGTTCCGGACTAATCCTAAACTGTAAAGGTACAAAGTCCTAGCCCATAAGCAAATCATTCACAAAGATGTAGTTTATTAAGTAATATTTAATTTAAAATGGAGTTTTATTTAGTCTTTGGCTTCCTACTGAAAGATGAGACAGTGTTATGCAACGGGGAAATTTTGTTGTGAATCCTGTGTGGTCCACCCCAGGATAAAAACCTACTGCTGCTACAAAGACCTGGGTGAGTCACGGGGTAGCAAATACATCATTTGAATTCCTTTGTGCACAGACTAACAAGCCAAGTCTCCTACCCAGTGCACACAAGTGTCATGGTGATTTTGATACTTACGCCTTTGCCAAAAATTCAGGGATGAAAAGTCCTAGCTATTATTTATTTTTAAGTCAATTTATAAAAGGCTGTGTTTCTACAGCTGAAAGTTCATATTTAATTCTATGAAAATTTTATGAAAAAAAGTGCAGATAATATGCTCTGTTTCCATGGAGGGGAATCACAGTAATACAGCATGCGGCTGGGGGATGAAGAGGGAATGTGAATTAGAGAAATCCTTGTTGCCTAATTTATGTACAGAGGGCCCTCTGGCTGCCAGGTGCTGTGTCACTAACACAGAGAGGAGCTTGTAGTAGGCTGTTTGAACGGAAGGAAGAAATCATGGATTTCAATAACGACTGAGAGAAAATACAAACCAAAAATCAGCAGTACAAATAGGAAACAATAGTTCTCTTCAGATATCTAGCTCTGCCTAATGCTAAATTACTGGAAAGATCTAGGAGTGGAAAAAGCAAGAAATGTATTTGTGAGGTATAATGAAAATACATCATTGTAGTTCCAGGTTTCATTCTGTTAATTTATTTCCATTAATATTGAAATTTTTTTTAAGTAAAAACCTACAAACAATAACTTCTCCTGGGGGAATTGAAAAGCTTCTCTGAAAAACAATGCAAATTACTGTGAATCCCTCAGTCAGAGACTATAACTATTTTTTAATCGCTTGTCAGGTTTTGTTATCACACTTCTTAGACTTCATAGCTGTTCACGCTGGAGCTATAAAGTTGACCTCACAGAGCAAGACCAAAGGAATCTCAACCAGATCTTGCCAATGGATTGTGGACAAGTTGAAATGAGGACTACTGAAAACCAAAGGTGTGACTGAAATGGGAATGCATCGCTCTGACCTCTGCACTTGTTTGTTCAGCTCAGAACTTCAAAGGCAAGACTAACATGGGAGGATACAGCACAAAAGGCGTAAAATACCAAACCGGATAAACGTCTATGAAATATTGAACAGCGTTTTCTCCTAAAACAACCTCTCCGTTACACTTTAGGTTTTATTCCTCTATTTTCAAGGTCTTGTTATGGTTTCAGGTGAAATTATAGCTTTTGCAAATTTACCACAGTGGGACAATCAGTTTTCTAGTTTTTCATTATGACTTTTTTTTAAGATTTTTTTACCTTTCACAGAATAAAGCCAGGTCCAATATCTAAATTTTACTGGAAAATATTTGCTAAAATTTTTGATTAATATTATTTAAATGTGTCATTTCAAAGAAGTTTTACCAAGATATTTTCTAGTCATTGAGAAACTTGTTTAAGTATATAGCAGATGTATTACATCTGATCAAAAGTCTACTTAGCCCAGTAAATTGTTTCCAATAGAGTCTAGATGTGAATGTCTAAACAAAACAAAAGAAGAAAGTAAAATTAAAATCATACAACCCCATAATACTTTCAACAGTTTGATTCCTGGTCTTCCTGAGATGAAAATGATGTCCCTGATGGCTTTCACTTCCAGGAACTTCCTCTGCCTTGCTCTGTATTCATGCAGAATTTACCACCAAGCAGCTGTGGCAAGAAGTTTTATAGCTTAGGTCCTTCATAATTTTATTTAAGAGGCAAAGCCTGTGTTTATTTGTTTGTTCCCTTTTTCTTTCAGTATGTTTGATGTTCCCTAGTTTTCTTAGTGGAAGAGAAGGTGAACAACAGTTAGTATTCACCCTCTTCTTGCCACTCATGATTTTAAAGATGAAAATTCCATTACTTAGACATTAAATGGATACATTAAAATACCATCTTATTTCTGCCAAACTAAAATTTTTATAGTGTTGCTTCTTTATTTTGCTTTAGCCATATTTTAAGCACAGATTCTGCAAAGACTGAAATTTCCAATCCAGTTACATCATACTAACATGTAAGAAAAGATCTCAAAGGATAAGGAAAGAAGAGTAGTAAAAATGCTACTGGTTCTCATGCTTATTTAAAAGTTTTTTTGTTAGAGTCAGAGGAACTACAGAATAACTTTTTTTATCTTGGTGAAGAAATTATTCCCTTTCTTTTTTGAGTACTTTTTCTTTCTTACAGTGGCCAATTAGGTCTATGGAAAAATGTTAGTTCCTTAATAATCTCTGAAGTATAGGGATTCAACCCTGATAAGTGTTTACAGAAAAAAAAAAAAAAACCAGACAACAGCTACATACTAAATCCTGGGGTTTGGTGGTGGGTGGTTTTTGGTTTTTTTTGGTTTTTTTGTTAGAGTCTCTGAATTTGGAGAGGACAGGAAGTTCTACTGCATGGAGGAACAGGATCATCTTCAGGTACAAGGTGTGTGGATTCTCATCAGGCAAGGGGAAATGCAGCAAGTAAAGAAATAGCAAGATACCGTTATCTAGCACACACTATGTGTTACAGAATGCATGCTATCACCTGAAAGCTGAATTATGGACATTTTTATCAGGAAACATTGGGAACTGGGTTCCTTTCAGTCTCTTTCTTCAATATTATAAAATGTTTCATGAGTACCATGTTCAGACAAGGGATAAACATGCATGTGCTGCACAGAGTAGGATTTGGCTTACAATTAATACAAGGGAAAAGCTAATCAATGCATGTATTTTTGCCAAATAAGACCCTTCACATCTGATCCTTTTCTATAGTTTTCTGGTCAAAGTGTAACAGAAATGGCACACTGCAATGCTAAGAACTTTCATTTTTTTCTCCCTCCAGCTGTAAATCTTTGCAACCTGTCATTTCATTCATTATATTTCTATTTTTAAAAGAGGTCATCTTTTTTTTTTACTAAATACTGGCAACTTTATAACAACTGCAAAGGCTGGAAAAGATGATTTACAGTCATGATCAGTAACCAGTCATTAAGACTCAAGTCCATTAATCTTTAAATGGACAAGGTGGTATTATAGCAGGCTTTCATTTTAGTCTTGATAACAAGTTTGATATATTCATGGAAAGTAAAAAAATCAAACCTAATTCATATAAAATATATTCAGCATAGCTATTGCATTATAAAATAGCTCAGTTATTAGAGATAATCCTTGTTCTTTAAAACTTTACAGAGATTTTTTCACATTGATATTATAAGTAACATTTTATTGTAAATTGGGAATCTTTCCATTTATTTCAGTGAATTTTGCATTAATATTCATGGAAAGTAAAAAAATCAAACCTAATTCATATAAAATATATTCAGCATAGCTATTGCATTATAAAATAGCTCAGTTATTAGAGATAATCCTTGTTCTTTAAAACTTTACAGAGATTTTTTCACATTGATATTATAAGTAACATTTTATTGTAAATTGGGAATCTTTCCATTTATTTCAGTGAATTTTGCATTATCCAGTAACAGTGTAATAGTTTGCCTTACATTACTAGAAGTTACCATAGTTCTTTTACTTATCTATATTTTTAAATATGTATCAACTCTTTTGTCCTTTTTGTTTTCCCCAGCTCTGCATGTGTTGCTCACCATTATACATGCAATAGAACAGAGACTATACTGCAGCACATGTTCTGGGGGTCAGATCATGCCCTATATGTGATTTAATTCATTGTGTGATTAAGATTTAGAAAGGTGGCAGGGTCCTTGAGCAAGACTAATGGAAAAAGTTATGTTGTGGACCACATTGAGGAAAGAAAACAAGAAGTTGGTCAAGCACTGGTTAAGGCAGGAAACCAGGGAAAAAAGCCAAAGTCTTGGAAGAAAATAGGCAACCATTTGAGAGAATATGTGAGAAAAAGACACAGGCCCAGAATAAACCTCTTGATATTGGATAACGTGAAAAGAGCTACCTTTTGTGACTTAGACTTATTCTGCTGCTAAGTTATTATGATCTCAATACAAAGACACTGAAATCACTGTGAATCTTTCTGTTTATTTGAATTAATTTTGCGTCAGCCAGTGGCAGGGAATCACACTGCATGCTGCATCATGTTCCATCCATTTTAGAATGTGGTAAAAAATGTGCAGGATGAATACTTTCCTGTCTTTATGCATTGCTAATCACTTCAGTAGCAAATATTTTTGTATACAGTTAAAGTCTAACAAATCCATTTATGCTATCTGCCCCAAACTTTGCAATAAATGACCTGCTGTTGCGTACTAAACTTCACATGACTCAGAATATAATTTCTGAATTTCCTTGCAATTTTTTCCTGTGTCTTTTTAAGTCTGTCATTCCCACCATAACCTGTCCTCATGTTATATCATCTCATATCTAGGTGCAAATTAGTATCATTGCCTTTGAGGATATCTAGTAAGAATTGCATAATATAACCCATTATATTAAGGAAACAAACAAACAAAAATGATTGGAGTTCTTTTGGACAAAATTTCCAAGGGGTCCTTGCAAGAAGTCATCTGAGTAGAAACTGCAGGGTCAGGTCAATGTCATTGACCTGCCAGTCACCCACAAATAGATGGCTTCTTGCTCTGTTTCGATCCCTATTATCCTTAGCCTCCTTTCAAATAAGTTCTTCTTTTTAGAAGAGAACTTCCTGGAAAAACAACAGTGAAAAAGGGCTATAAAGAAACTGACACAAGAAAACTGTATCGAATATGTAGAACATTTTCTTAAAAAAAAAAAAAATCAATATGCTTAGACCAGTGAATGGGTAAAAGAGATCATATATATTGTGACAGAAGTCCAAAATGAGTGAAACAGGATTGTTTATGTCTGCATTTCTGAAATAGTGAAAACAGTAACACTGGATTTTTGAAGTAATTTTATTCCTTCATAGGATACTTTTCCAGCTGGAGATATTTTACCCTAAAATGCAGCCATACTCTATAAACTTCCCATTCTCTTTCTACAGATCCTTGTCACTAATTCAAAGTTTTAGAGAAAAAAGTATAAGTAATGTAATTTTAATTATGTCAGCCAACTGTTTTATTAAGAAACATGTAATTTTAAATGGTTACAGAATTAGGTCAGCTTTATGACCTTTTCTGTACATGTCCTGTCTCATTATACAGAAAGGACAAGACTATCTTGAGATGTTGAGGACATAGCTGGGTTACACAGCAAGCTCTACAGGTGAGGTAGAATTTATAGAAACTTGCATAGCTTAAACATTAGTAGCTGTCATTAAAGCTGTGGGCCTTTCCATAAGACCTAAATACACATGCATCCTGAAGGAACATCTGCTACCAATTCTGCATAGTTGCTTCCCATACCCTTAAGCATCAGATCTTTGAGTGCTTACCATATGCCTGTACCTTTCATACTTGACAGCATACATCTAATGCCAAGTCTGCAATGCCAAGTCCTCAATGCCAAGTTTATACAATTTGTCACAACCTCCAAAGAGCTGAGGATGTATATGCTTCTGCTAATTGAAGGCCTTTGGTTTTCTCTGTCCACCAGTGTTGCAGTCTTCCCTACTCCCTTTTGCCATTGGAAAAACACTGTTGTTCAGTGCCACCAGCAGTAAATTGCCTTTAAAGTGTATGTACACTTCAGCTTGTGGCAGCTGTTGGTTCAGCTGAGTGTTTTGTGAAGGTAATGAACCAAAATTTACAGGGGATTCTGGAGAAAATAATGAAGTGTTAAAGGGGGATGTTTTCTCAACTGGTTTCAGCCAGTTTGGAGACCAGATGTTTATTTGTTGTGCAAACATTGGAAATGTTTGCTCCTTGGATCAAGTTTGTACATATTTGCATAACTAATAATTATGTGGTTACAGTTGGCTTGTTCTGTTCTATATAAAGATAGGCAGCAGAAATTCGCTTGTGTGGTACTACAAGCCACATCATTTGGTTTATACAAGTAATGGTTAACATAGTTCAAAGATTTAAAAAAACTTCAGTGACACTTCGTTTTACTGGTAAATTTAGCTGCATGAATTAGATGTCTCCTTCCAGTTATTAACAGCTAAGAGATTTAAAATCAAATTTATTGTTTAATTGTAAATTCACATTTACTGAGGTTTGTATTACATGAGAGGTTATTTTTACTCTGAAATTCAATTTATTCTGTACCAAATAGTCTCTTACCTCAGCTTCAATTAAATTCATATCTTCAAATATAGTATAAAATTGTCTCAGGACAGACTGTGACAGTTAAGGAAGTGACTGACAGTTCCCAAACATTTCCAGTGACAAATTAGGTTAATTACACCAAATATTGGTATGAATATTTTAAGGTTCTTGCAAGGTTCTTGACTTTAGGTGAAGTTCCGAAGCCCAAATTGGGATCACAAGCCTGACAGAAACCCATTATTTAGGTACCACTTTCTAAACAAGGGAGGCAGTGAGCCTTCAAAGAGAGGCATAGAAACACGAACACAGAAATGACTCTTCAAATCTTCCTGTGTACAGAGAATCAGAACAGTGTGTCCATTCCTTGTAAAATAAAGTATCGGATCTAGCTGACTCTATTATTAGTTCTCCTTTCAAAATAAACTTGGTCTTTTCTGTTATTTCATCATTTTTCTCCATATTCCACATAGTTGTATTAATTGTCATTACACATTGCTGACATTCAAAACTAGAAGTTTGTCAAAATCTTACAGACTGGAAGCTGATCAATCAAAAAACTATTTCCCTGTTACATTATTCAAACATTCACAGAATGAAAAATCAGTTTGCAAAACTTTCTAAAATTCACAGTTGTTCTTATCAAATAAAAATAATTTGTCAAAAATTTACTCCCAGCTTCTTGATACTTTATGTACTTGCAGCTGGGTTGTCTAAAAACACGTGCTTAACTATCCTGTTGTAGTGGACTAGGGATCTAAGAAGCGGCAGGCATATCTTCCTTTAAGAACAACATGTCCTTGAATTTATTGTGGCTAAAACACTTACAAGAGTATTAAAAACAAATACAATCTGGTAATTATTGTTTATTGTCCTAATAATTTCTTGGGTGAATGGGAAGGCACAACTCCAATGCCAAGAGCAAGGACAATTGTTCTTCTGGAAATCTGGAAATCAGTAAAATAGGAAAATCTTCTGGAAATCAGTGAAATAGAAAGAATTTTCTTCCCTGGATGCAGATATATCATGCCCATGTTACCCTCTGTTGGCATTTTGGCTAGAGTTACCTCAGTGAGCTATCACGCTGTGGGAAAAACATGGGAAGAAGGTCCTCCACCCAAACACCGTAGGAGACTTCAACTACCTGTCCTCTCCATGTCCCACCTTCAGTCTCGGCACACAGCTGCTATGGACACTGAGTACAGGATTAACTTCTCCAGCTGCAGGCGCTAATTTGACAGCCTACCCACCCTAGGTTCATCCATGCTTGGGGAACAGAAACAGGCATTTCAAGAAAGCGGTACCACTAACAGGTGGATTTAAAGAACTGCCAGAGATTCACTCTAAATTGCCGTGGAAAGGGTTTGCATCTCTCCACTGATTATAGAAACAGCTTTGGGAAACTCGGCTCCTAATTTAAATGCCTCAGATGCCTACGCTTAATTGGAACAAATAACTATACAACTAGTAACACTGAGTGGGATGTAATCAGTTTACTTACTCGTGGTACCCATCTCGTGGTATCTATGAACTTACTGGGCATTGCTGAGAGGGTTACATTAGCAATAAGACCATGAAACAAATAGCAAGGCAGTTTGTTCAAGAGAAAAACATTTTTGTGTAGTTCCTGATTCAGTCATTCACTGACACTGGTGAGAGACACATCATCTCTTTTTGACTGTGTCTCCTCGTTCTGTCTTCCTGATTTGTTTCTCTGCACTAGGAACTAGAAACAGCTGCTTACATAAGTAGTAAAGTAAATGGGCACCTAGTGGGACAGTCCATCATTCCTAAATACCTAAAAATGAAGTTTTGTTATCAAGATACTTTTAAAAATCTGGCTTGACATTTTCTAAAGAAATATCTGTTCAAATTATTTGTCACTACAGTGATTAATTCAATGAGAACTGAGTTTCAGGTGGACGTGGTGGTTAGAAAGTACAAAGCTTTCACTATGTACACTTCTCTTATTTCAACACTAACAAAAATGGAGACAAACATATCCTTAATCTGATTAGGAAAAGAAGATGTGCAACCACAAAGGCTCTCCCATGGCCCACAATCAAATCTGAACACACTGTTATCTGTGATGCTAATAAGAAGCCTTCAAGGGCCTTCGTAGCCCTTTGCCTTTCTCAAAGCTATCTGAACAGAAATAAAATATTAGAAATAAACCTCATTAAAATGTAATAAGGTGGTAACATTCATGGCACATACTGGAGGTTAGCCACTGGTATCACTATTTCCTGGATCATTATATAAAGATAGTATAAAACTGCCATCATTATTGATACTACTATGAAATCATCATAAAGACACTTAACAATCAACGGACATAAAAATGAAAAGAATTATTTGAATTATCCATTGATGATTTAAAGGAAACATTACCAATAAATGTACCAGTGTGGCTTTGAGTAGGAAAGGCATTTTTTTGTGACTCAGCTGTAGCATGTTTCACATGTGTGCTAAATAAATTCCACATATAATCCTTGAAATGTATGGAATGTTTTGTGAGTGTGTTTTAAGAATTCTTACCTCAGATTGTCTTCTGCTCTATGGTTTGTTTTTCTAGAGTGTTTAGAAGGCTTTTTGCAGCTATTATGTAATACAAGTATTTAGGATAATGTTTACCTTCATAGATAAGAACTAAGTTTAGTGAATACCTTAGTTTGCAAGCTTGCAAGAAGGCTTATTTGGAATAACTCACTAAAAGCATGCATTTATCCTGCACCTCAAGCTTTCTTACGTAATAGGGTTTCTTCTCTTCTTCATATTTGGAAACATATTAAAGTGTCATTAAAACTAAATGCTACTTTCCAAGTTGCAAAGATTACTGTTCCTATAATTCATTATTATTCTTTATTAGTGAAGATATTTTTTTTTCCAACTAAAAACTTTGAAGTCAAATGTGAGGAAAGTTTCATCCTGGAGTGGAAATGCAGTTCTATTCCTAAATTAGATTCAGGCTAAAATAAATTTTGGTCTATAAGCAATATCTCTGGTATTTGGTACTCCAATGAATAATATCTATTCACAGTTCATTGTTGAATAATAGTATCTTATGAGGCACAGAAATCACTTTTATATTTGTACACAACAGAAAGACTAGAGAGTGCTTAATAATATAGATGTAAAATCCCCTAATTGTCACCAGTCAAGAAATTAACATATCAAAAAATCTTTTTATATTGCCTTCTGCAAGTCTGCTTGATAAGTCAGCAGAGGCCCCAGCGTTCTGTGCTGTCAAGTTCACCCTGGACACAAACCATTTTTCCCTGGTTTCATTAAGTTCCAAGCCTTAAAGTTATTTAAATAATTTATCCTTAAGTTACCATAGTATAAGCCACATAAAGTTAAAAGTTTATTCTCTATTTTCTGTCTCTTCGATATAATTAATGACTTTGCCAAATTGTGCAAAATTGTTCCCACTTGTTTTCCTAACAGACAACGCGATTCTTTCTAATGATTCTCAAGGTGTTAGATCCCATTATCAATTCTTTCAGAAGGCACATCTTATTCCTTCCAGATCTCTCTTTTTGCTATTACTTGGGCAATTCTCAAGTCTTTTGTTTTAATAACAGTTCAGTTATCTCTCTAACCTCTAAGCTAATTAATGAGCCACAAGGGATAGTCTATATTGCACAACCATAATGATCACTTGAGACCAACATCTGAGACTGTAAGGGTAATAGTGTTTCCAAACCATATGGCAAAAGGATTAACCTTTCATCTTACATTCAGACAGAGTTCAGATCAATTCCAATTTATCAGTATGAATAATCAAAACTTATTCCAGTCAGGCTACTTGTGTTATTCTTTACAGTTTCAGTGGAATGTTTGTTTAAAGAGTAATAATGCTGGATTATTAAACTCCTCTCCTACTTGCTGGAAGGACCAAAACTTTTGAATCTTCACAAAACTGTGCACTGTAACACCTTATATGTATTTGATACTTTATTTTTTCAACCAGCTTGTTGAGTCTGGATATGCCTATAGTGATGGTGTTGGCAGAAGAGACCAATTTCTATTCATAACATCTTCTGTGACTTTCTATGAACATTAAACCATATTCACTTGAATAAATAATTTAATAATCATGCATTATTTTTTTCTTATTGCATTTTATCTGTAAATCCCAGTACACTTTACAAAGAAATCCTTTATCATGATCCCCATTTTAGAGAGGAACAAATGGCAGTAGTTTGCTTAAGGTAACACGGCAAGTGACTTTATTCTAACATGTCTTTGTTTCTTGAACCTCACTCTTCTGTTTCATTCGCCAAACCATAAAGCTGTTTGCTGAGGTTTTTATGTGTAGTGTTAATGTAAATGATTTATTGATATAACTGCAGAGAAGTCATAATAATCTGTAGCATAGATACAAAGCCTATTGAAAGTTGATATAGATATTATCCCAGGAGTCCCAGCAGAAGAAGACAAAAGAGATATGGCAGATAGGATCATCTATACAATTAAAAGCAATAATGGTACATTAAATCCCAGGCAATTAGCTTGACAGTACTGATAGGTTTAGTTCTTCTTTAACTGTGGATGGTAAGCAGGGACTTTTTTTAAAATTAGACGTTCAACAGCTTCAGAATTATTTCTTACTCTTTTCCCCCAAGCATCACATTTCTGATTTAATGAAGGTTGCTATCTACTCAAGCATTTTTGATAGATAGGTCACTTATTTTGGAACAAAAAAGAAAGTAGGGAACTCAACTTCAGCTCCTATTTTTAGGCTGATTTCTAAGGAAATAGAAGAGATATTTCTATGTGTCTGTCTGCCTATGTGCCCTCTAAATAACTCTGGAATACATTGACCAATTTCAACTGAATCTGACAAATTGATAAATGTTTTAAAGATGTGCTATGGGCTTTGTTCAGAAAGATAGTCTGGTAGACACCTACAACCTTTACAATGAAACTCAGAAAAAGGGTTCAGCTTTTCAGTAATACGGTAAAACTATAGATGAAATTATTATTATTTCCACCAGCTCTTTTTATCCCTGTTACATGTGCTGTTGGAAGACCAAATACAGCACTCCACAACGTTGGTCCTGGAGCTGTATGAAGCCTTTTTTTGCCTATAAACAGAAGTCCTCACTCTGCTGTCTGCCTGGCTTTCTTTCACAGGCACAAACTCACTTGGGTAATTAATTAAAAGAGAAACAGCCAAGTGCATTTGCCCCCTTTCTGTTGATGACACAGTTAAATATATTGAGGACGCAAATGTCCCTAAACTTTGCTTAGACATAAGAACTGCATTTCAGCATGATTTGTTTCTCTCCAGGAAGGAGTGGAGAGAGAAACAGAGTGCATTTTAGAAGCCCAACACCACAGAGCTGTTTCCAAAAGGATGGGAAAGCTGTGCTCCATCTACCTTTGTCAACAGTAATCATACAACCACTTTGCATACTAGTTGCTATTTTTCACTTCCAAACGCAAAACACTCCATTTTCTCAAGTTCTTTGGGAATATTTTTGTGAAGTATATGCGTTTTTAATAAGTCCAAGTTGTTTAGATGGCCTTACCTCCAAATGCCTTACATGCCACACACAGCTGAGGAAGAAAGAATATGGGACACACAAAGAGATCAGTTTTTCTAGCCTGTTATTTTTGTATTTCCAAATCCCATGCCAAATTCCCTTATTATATGCTGGTTAGTATATATTTCTATGCAAGTTAAACTAGAAACTGAAGTACTTTTTTTCTCAAGAATTTTTAGTGCTCAGCTTTAGCATTCACCCAAGTTTGTCTATCATGAGTCATTTGGATGCTTTTAAAAATTATATGCTAACATTGTTCTATAGTTATATACTAACATTTTTGGTATATATTTATATATAGTTATATACTAACTTTATATACTAACATTGTTAAACATTAATCGACCCAGATATGCAATATGATGTTGTAAATGGGAAAGCTACTGGAAATAATTTACATTACTATTCCTGGACATTGAAAAATAAGTACTTACTAAGAAGAATTCTGAAAGTCAAACAACATATTGCAGGTACTTAATAAAACCTTTACATTTACATTCACCAGTACAATCTTAAGCAGTTCTTAGAGAAACTGATTTAGAGAGATTGATTTAAAGAAGCCAGTAATAATTTCAGTATTTTCACTAGGAAAAAAAAAGAAAGAAAAAGAAAAAGAAAAAGAAAAAGAAAAAGAAAAAGAAAAAGAGAGTTGGGAAATCAGGTGTCTAACACAGATTTGCTAGAAATAGCAGGAGACACTTTCAGGTTATATTCATGTTTTGATACTTTTTGTCAACATCCGTCAGGAAGTAAAGTTTTTTACTGATGGAAGTATAACATAGAAAGACTAATCACAGAGTTTCATGGAGAGCTGCAGTCAAGCCAAAAATGAAAAACAAAATAATTGGTTTACCCAGTCCCAAATGATTAAGCTTTTCCAGAGAGCAAACATCTGTTCCTCTACTTAGATTTAATCATTTTGCCAATGGTCTTTTTTACATCACTGTCTATAGTGGCACTTTTTAAAAGTATCCAGTCAAGAGCTGAAGAAGGGCGAGAAGAGTCAGGAGTGCAAGTGGCAGTCTTCCAGCTGGAGGTAACTCATGCAGGGATGGAAGCAACCTAGCAATAAAATGCACCATTGCAGAAAAAATATTGACTGCAAACTACTGGCTTTCTTAGTAATGAAATAGCCTGCAAAGGGTTGCTGGACAGAGATGGGATCCATGTAATTTTTTGTGCTACACAAAAAAAAATTTATGTTAACTTTATGTAGATTTTGATTTTTTTTAACCTTAAGTGCACATGAAATCTTTAGGTTTTTAAGTTTTTATCCAGAAAATTTCAGGACACAAAATCATATTACAGTCATTTTAAAACCACCTATTTAGCCCGATATGTTGTATAGTTTCTGTTCTGTCTGCATAAGTCAGATCCTGCAATAATCATCAAAACTTTTTGATTCTACAGTGACAGAATTTACCTCTGTAGAAAACCTGTGTAAAAAAACCACCTATGGCTACAAAGAAAACCTAAAAAAAAATCATATATAAGTAAATATCATCACAGTTTTAAGAAGTATCTGAGGAAACTGTACACTATCCTCATTCATAATCTCTGCTTGATTGTTTAGGAGGACAAGATTGCTAGCTGATATCATCACGCTACCAAAACCAGTGTTATTATGTTTCAGAATCACAAACTTTTAATTGTTAAATATTAATTAAAATATAATTAATTAACATTAGTTAAAAATATAATCCACTGGATTTACCTGTTGTACTTACACTCTGATTTGCTTAATTTTACAGGGACTTTGCACACTGCTCTGTGTGAATTGCAGTACGAATTGCATATTCTGCAAACTAACATTCATGTGCTGGTTTTGGCTGGGATAGAGTTAAATTTCTTCACAGTAGCTAGTATGGGGCTGTGTTTTGGATTTGTGCTGGAAACAGTGTTGGTAACACAGGGAGGTTTTTGTTACTGCTGAGCAGTGCTTACACACAGTCAAGGCCTTTTCTGCTTCTTACCCCACCCCACCAGGAGCAGGCTGGGGGTGCACAAGAAGCTAGGAGGGGACACAGCCAAACTGGCCAAAGGGACATTTTTAGATGGCTGAACACCTGCCTGCCCATGGGAAGGAGTGAATGAATTCCTTGTTTTGCTTTGCTTGTGTGCGCGGCTTTTGCTTTACCTATTAAAGTGTCTTTATCTCAACCCATGAGTTTTCTCACTGTTACCGTTCTGATTCTTTCCCCCATCTCGCTACAAGGGGAGTGAGTGAGCGGCTGTGTGGTGCTTAGTTGCCAGCTGGGGTTAAACCATGACAATTCAACAGTAAAAAGTTAATAACTATGTCTTTGACATCAAAATAAAAACCACAAGGTAGACTGAACTATTCATGTTCCTTTTAAATTTAATAAAAAACCTGAAACTCACAGAATGGCTAGTTTTTGCTTCCAGAGTACCTGAGAACCCGGGGGACTTAAGCACAGAACCTATATGCAACTTGCTGACAGTATGCATGACCTTGACTTAAAGTCTATATTCCAGCTAGGAATGTATTTTTTATCAAAAATAAAAAGTTTTTATCCTACTTGGGCCACTCTCTTCACTGTTTGGGAGTTATTGCCTCAGGTTATCCTGTGGGGCTTCTGAATATTTATAACATCGTCCTCTGGATGCTGTTTTGTTAGATTAACCTTTGGTTCTCAAAAGGTCATGTTTTTATTCATTTTCTGAATCAAACCACCAATACATTCTCTTAGGAGTTCCCAACACAACCCTCTGCATTAAACAAAGGAAATTGTTCATATGTCTTCCGCAAGTTTTCTTTTCCAAACATATATATTGACCTTATAGCTCTATCTAGCCTGAACACAGTTTTATTGTAAAGCATATGTGAAAGGCAAGAGCTTCTTTTCAGTGGCAAACCAAAAATAAAGAGCCCCGTGAGCTCTTTCTGTCAGCAGGACTGCATTTCCAGTTTATTTATAGCTGTCTAAAATGGATGCTTTTATTTCAGTCTTCTGCCCATGTTACTGGAATTCATAAATGAATACAAGTGAGTGCACAAGTTAAACATT
The DNA here is from genome assembly GCF_000699145.1 of Aptenodytes forsteri. Classification (NCBI taxonomy): domain Eukaryota; kingdom Metazoa; phylum Chordata; class Aves; order Sphenisciformes; family Spheniscidae; genus Aptenodytes; species Aptenodytes forsteri. The sequence continues at coordinate 4,414,914 of NW_008796041.1, read as the reverse complement.
ACCTGATTTTCTCATTTTCCAAAGAGATTTTTTTCCTGATGTCTCCAAAAGTGTTCAAATCAAAACTATTTTCCTGCTGAACCCAGCCAGACGAACTAGAAAGCAGTGGGTACAAGCCACTAACTGGGGATAACGATTCTTCATCCTTGAAGAGAAGGATATTTGGTTTTTAACGTTTTATGAGGAAATGTTTCTGACTCTTTTTCATTCTTAGAGGAAAGAACCCATTTAGGGGATTTACTTACCCAGATGTAACAAAAATGTGAATTCAATTAGTTGGGGGGAAAAAAAAAAAAAGACAAAACTTTTGTGTGTTTTACTTTAGAAGACCATTCTGAACCTTATGGCCCAGTTCATAAACGTCTTCTAACCTGATAGGAAAACTGACCTCGTGGTCCGACCACTGAATTTTGTTCTTTCGTTACCTACTACAGTTATAAAGCTTTGCTAGGAAGTAGGATACAACAGGCAGTTGGCCACATGTTGTAGTGGATAGACCTCAAAGCTGGAATTCAGAGGACCTGGATTTATTTCTACCTCTCAGCTACTGACTGTTGTCTCCTTGGAAATGGATCTCAAGTCTCTGTACTTCAGTTTCCCCTTCTTCAAAGTGGGAACAGTCCAGCCATCTTCCCTGTAAAGTGCTCTCACACGCATTGATGAAAAGTGTTATAAAAGAGTAATTTATTAATTCATGCAAGCTGCTATATGTCACCTTCATATTGATCAGAGTGGTTTATGCTGGCTTCAAAGTAAGCTATGGTTTAAATTAAATAAAATCAAGACTGAAATAAACTGAGTAAGAGTGTCCATACACCCTTTCAGCATGTTTTAAATCCACATGTTTAAAATCATGTAGTTGCCTCCATTCCTGAGCTGTGGTGGTTTGCTAAGTACTGAGACCCCTTATACCTTCATTCATGAAACCTGGCTCATTATTTTCTCTTCTTTCCTATGTGGATGTGGGCTGCCAGAAATTACCCGTGGAAGTTATCCCTCTATACATCAAATCAAGGGAAGAAAGTCTGTTCCCTGACATACCAAAACATCAACATGAGGGATTTTTAAAGAAGGGTTTGAGGGCAGCAGAGGAACTGAGTTTGGCCTGGAATAATCAAAAGGCTGTTCCAGACCTACAGGGTGGCATAGTAAAAAAGGTGCAAAATGTTCAGTGGATGAGGAAGACAAAGAGAGCAGTCAGAAAAGGAGAGCTGGCAGGCTGCAGAGAGCAGGAAGAGGTGAGGAGGGCAGTGGTGCAACCAGGAGTGGACCTGTGAAGTGTTTTGAAAATGAGGAAGAGAAGCTTGAACTTAATATGTAAGGAAATAAGGAAAGAGCAAGATAGAAAATCTTTGCAGCTGTATTTTCCATGAAATGAAAGGAGGCCAAAAAGCTGAGAGCAACGGATGCTGCTCATCCAGATTTTGAACTTTATCTACATGATTCCCATAGCCTAGCCCACCGTCCTTTGATCTTTAAATTTTTCAAGTACTCCCCTTTGTTCAAATCTCACAAGAGCACTGCTGCTGTTGAATTGAAATTGCATTCCACTGCCAGATACTGGAAGTAACTTTCCTCCACTCAACCTAATAATTTTGTCATATCATAATTTAAAACATCAGCTAGCCATTCTTCTCTGAAAATTTCATAAAGATGTTCTTTTTATTACTGTGAATCTCTTCACTGTTCATGATGCAGGATAATGTGTAGGTTCTCATGCCAGAGCTGCATCTAGAGTGACCAAACAGATGTTTTCTTTGCACAACTTGATAGTTGGGGTGAATTTAAGGACTTTTACCAATTGTACATTTTGATCTTTATTTGGAAATATTTAGTCCCTAGCTTTACACCACATAGATATCCCCCACTAACCTTTGCTGCATAATGCGGCAAATGCAACAAGTTCCTAAACACAAGGCCCAATTTGGAACATTTTCAATCACATTAAACCTGGTACATTGGTTTTCCTGTAAGTTTTTCTGACCAAGAATTGAAATCTGCCCATTTGGATTTGACCTCTCATATTTATTCATTTGTACCTAATAAAATAATAACCTATCAATAACATAATTATGCAGGTATTTAATATTATGCATAGCATACTGCCATTAAAATTAATGAAAGTATTATTACATATATTAATCATAGGTATAAATATTTGAAAGACTTGGGATTAGTTCGACAAACTTGAAAGAATATCCAAGTTTAAATTTTAATAATTTATGGTTATCATTTGGATGGGTGGGGGAAATTAATAAAATAGATTTGCTTACAACCACATCTATCAGGCTGTCCTTTTTAGTTAGATACCTGCAGGAACACACTGTGTTAGATTCACTCCCGTCCACCATATGCATTTAAAAGGTAAACCATGAAAGCAGCTTTGAACTTCTTGGTAGCACCAGAGCACCGGATTTCCAATACTACATCCTTCCTATATAATGGTCATACAGCATATTAATGGAACACATCTGCTACTGGTTGATATTTTGTTCATTGGGAATTAGGCATGTGAGCTACTTGTTCTCCCATTTACTCTCATTCTCTCCAGATACAACAGTATTTTCATATCACATCTAAGGTCCAGGTCCACCTCTGAGTCTTCCCTCAGAGATCTGCATCACAGGATTTTCATGCAACAAAATTTTCAGTCTTAGCTAGGAATCCTCTTTCTCACTCTCTGTACACCCAGTTTCAAGTTCTTGTTTCAGCTGTGGTAAGAAAAGAAAAGAGGTTGAAAGATTGGTAAGCTGCCATGAACACTTCCTTTGACATCTAATTGCCAAAGTATAAAATAACTGAAAGGATGATAGTCTTGGCCTTCTCTTCCCTTCCTCAAAGAGTGGAGAACTTCATCAGAGGTTCAACTTTTATGGAACTATCATCTCTTGATCAGTAGACAAAGAATTCAGCCAAAGGGAGAGCTTTGAGCTCTAGGAGCCTGGAGGATAAATAACGGTGCAGTAAAACTTTAGTATTCAAACAGATGTCTCCACAACATAAATACTGTATTTTGATTTAATCACAGCTTTTGGGATAGCTGATATTTCTCTAACCTTCAGCTCCTAGAATAATATTTGTATAAGAATCTCCTTCAGCTCCTAGAATAATATTTGTATATAAGAATCTCAGCTTTCATATTAAAAAAAAAAAACAACCAAAAAACACCTTAGCCCTCATGGTTAAAACGTTAACTGTAAAATCTCATGTAAAATTGCAGAGGGCAAATAAAATGTATAAACATGATCATGCAAATATATCTTTTTAAAACCAAGCTCATTATTATTCAGGGGCTAACACATTCCTTTCAAGTGTCTGAGGTCAGCAATACTGTAAATGACACAATCTTTAACCTGGCAATGTAGAAGACTAACATAAATCAAGAAGGATAGGAAATAGTAAGGAGAGGGTGGAGAACCTGGCAGGAAAAACACTGATACAATCATGTCCCCTTTCCACAGGTACCTGTGTGTGGCATAGCTGAGTAAGGGAAGCAATTGGAGACATATGTCTTGACAGCAGAAGTGGCTGAGTAACTTTAGTGGAGAAAGGGTGATGCTTTTGTGGATGGGTTTGCAGAGCACAGTATATAGGAAGCAACGTTAAAGGAAGTGGAGAAGCAGATAAATGGGCTATTAAGGATGACATTGCTGAGGGAGAAAAGGAGAGGCTACACATTATCTATTTTAGGTCTGTCTAAAGCTGACACAGATGGAAGCTCTCTGGTTTAGACAGAAGAGATTTTTTCTACAATACAAAGACATAAAATATATACATTTTGGATTCTATAGAATAAAGAAGTTTTAACTCTGATGAAAAGTGTATCTAAAGCTCCTGTATAACAAATTTATGATTTTGAAATTTTCATTCTGTAATGATATTATGTATAAATCTAAAAGTGATAAAGAAGAGTTAAGAATATATCTGCATTATCATGTTAGTTTACATGTTAACTTACAGCTCGCATTCAAGTACAAATTCCTCATTACTCCATTGCCCATGTATTGGTTTTTATGTTAACTCTACTCTGGGAAAGCCAAGCATGTCCCCTGTCAAGCCTTAGCTGTACAGACTGTATGGTTAAAGATAGTCAAACCACTTGGCTCTAAAATCTCAAATCAAACCTTGAGTGCAAGCAAGCCAAATTTAAAGACAGTGTAGCTGTGTCTTAAGTTACCTTAGACAGAACGACTTTTTAATGACAGCCTTGTAATGTGGAAGGCATATGAGAAGAGGGAAATCCTCTGTTCATCCTCCTTGAACTTCTCCAGGACCTATAGACAAGTGAAATACAGTTAATATCTACTGATTGCTTTAATGTATCTCAAACAAGAGAAAGCCATGGAAGCAATGCAGTATTACAGCCCCAGCCAAAAGCAGTTCACATTACTCTTCGCCAGAATTGGTGGAGCTGTCACTGACAGTGCCTGCACTGTGTGCAGACCCTGGGGGCAGTGCATAATATCCACAGTGCAAGGTGGCCTCTCTGCAGAGCCTATTTCTTGGCCTTTCCACGCCTCCATGGAGTAATGCTTGGCATATGCAAGCTCTCATTTTTTAAATGCTCTTTAAATATGTTTTTCCAAACTTTCCTTTAACTAGTTCAGCAGTCTCCAAAAGTGAAATACAAAGCTTTTGAGCTGTTAAGTCCAAAACTTTGGGGCCCAGTAAATACAGAGCATTTATTTAAGTTCTCTTCCTTTACTGGGTAATCTGAGTTTATTACCACCGTACCACATGATTCATGTCTTATATTTCTTACTCAAACTATTTTATTCTTCAGAGAGCAATCATCTTTCTACCTGTTTGTAACAGAGTACGTTCTCAGCTGGCCCCGTATTTATTTCTTCATTAACTACTCATTTCTAAGCACTTATTTTTAGCTGGGTTTTCATTCTCTATCTGCTTTTGAACACTGCCAACTAAAATGAGGAGTCAGGTCACAACACTATATTATTTTGTATCTGTGCCTACACATGTAATATCAAGGAAAAATTAATCAGGATGTAGCCTACAGCATTGAATTCTGCCATGCAATGTATTGAGCACTGATTAGAACAATTCAGCAACAACTCAGGCCAGCTAGCAACATTGGGATCTGCTTACCTTGTGACCAATACCACTTTTCAGGAATATATTCAGTCTCCACGTCACTAAGTAAATTCATTGCCTGAGAACATATTCTCTACCGGCTTTTAAGACACCATGTAATGGAAATGGAATATAATTTAGTCTGGAAAATTAAATGCTGTCATGTCAACATCCTGATGATTTAGACATGCTTGAATGCATGTGCATACACTTTATATTAGTTCCAATGTAAGGGGTGCTGTTTCATGTAAAGAAGCCTGGCCTAGAGCTTAAAAAAACAGGTTCTGTAATTCTGAATTTTCCAGTGGCCTGTTGGTTATCCTTAGGAAACATTCTGATGCCTTCTGTTTTCTATCTGCCTAATATGAAGATGATAATGCTGTCTTTTATGCTGCTTTAAGATCTATAGATGAAGTTAATGAGGGATGAGAAGTCAAAAAAAAAAAAAAAGACTAATAAGAGTCATTACGTTAACATCTCAAACTTCCTTAATAGCTTAGTGTTACCAAATTATGAAAATAAGTAGCAAATGACTAGACTGCTCTTTGACAGTCTTCACAAGCAATTCTGTGAAAAGACAGTCTGATTTCCCCTAAAATTTCCCTTCACCTCACAAAGCACCACAAATATATATTACATCTATACTGTCTAGGCTTTCAAATCTTACTTGGCCAAACTTGCACAAAATCATCCTTGTGTTCTGCAGACTGGAATTCCATCAAATTTAGGTCTGGCGCACAACACTGAATTTATCCTGTGACAAAATGTGGGTTTGGATAAAGCTTTAGTCTGAGTTCAGATGTATATCTCATGAAGTATGGATTCAATGAATGTGACCTGTTCTCAGGACTGGCCAGAAGTAGAAATACGAAATGTGGTTTAGGGTATCTCAGCTCTCCCTTGATCTTAGTGCCAGTTTGGCTGCTAACATATACCAGAACAGCTTCAACAAATGCTTAGTTATATATAGCCCCAGGGGGCTATATAAACCACTGGGGATATTCATTATTCTGAAATGATCTAACTCTGCCTCCAGCTATGTGGTCTACATTAGACAGTGTATGGGAATAATCTGGCCAAACGTAGCTGCCTACAGAAGGAGTCATTTAAATCTTGTTTATAGTCAATGGAGTGAAGTAGGTACCTGTAGGGCATGGTTCATCTCACTCTGAAGAAGACATCTAAGACAGATCAGATAAAATGCACCCTAGAAGTGCCAGAACATGCTTCCAAGCTGAATCTGTGTAGACAAGAATTTAATTTAGGACCAGAGGGTGGTAGAGACAGGGAGGCAGCTCCAGAGTGCGATACATCTGGCTAATTTTACATGTCTATTTTAGGATAAAAGTTGAATCCTTCCTGGAGATCCCCACTTCTCTCCTATAACTAAGAGGTCCTGGGATGTCAGTCTTGGGTAATAATATCCATCTGTGGAATTCTAAGATGGTAGGATGAATCCCACTCTGGGACAGGTTAGGCCAAATTTGGCCAAATCTGCAGGCCTTATAGGCCTTTAGATTGACCAAACTGTTCATGGAAGATTTATTGGAGCAGATGAGCTGTACTGGTAATTAAAAATCAAGAAACAATAAAACTATAATATTATTTTAGGAGTACATTCTACATGTTGCCTAATTAGGTATCTCTTATTAAAGTTTTAGTTGCACCCAGTTGTGAAATGTATTTATTCCTTCTTATGCTACTTCTGTGTCCTATCATATAATAAGGGTCATACTCAGATCCTCTAGTTACTTCACACTGCAGCCTAAAATAGCTTTGCAATGGAAACTAATCCAAGGACTTCATCTCCGTCATACCCCAAAAGCAGCATGGTTGAATCTGTGTGAGTGCAGCACCATAGTAAGGCATGTCATTACCATTTCCAGAGTTAGTGGGGTGGTCTATGCATAAAATTCTGCTAGTGTGCAGTATAACTCTGCCTCTAGCCTGGTTTTGGATCTAGTCCTTAATTCTCCCCAGCCTGACTTAATGCCATATACTCCAATGATTCCAGTTAGTTTAGGTACCAGGTCACTGGAGTATTATAAATCCAAACAGCTCATTTGATGTATAATTTCCAAAAGGGATTATTTCAAATATAGTAAAGACAAAGCATACTTTATTTGATGAACAATAAATCTTGTACTTTGACCATAATTTCCTCTAGAACACCTCCAGAAAATACTAATTATCAAAACTTCTTTATAAATAATGAAAGCTCCCACATCTTTACATTACTATTTTGCTACCTATATAGCACAAAATCTCCAGGAAAGAAGCCCCACGCCACTGATGAACTTTTCAGAACTTTAAGAAAAAAGAAGCAGCCAAGTAAAAACATGAACATTTTCAGGAAGGTAGTGACATTTCTATTCCAGAATGCCAAAAAAGGAAAATCACACATTATGTGTTGCTTTTGATGGTGAAATAATCTTCACTTTACAGAGGAAATGATGGAGGAAGAGAAGCCTTAAGCAGCAAATCCAGCCTTAGGCAAAAGCAATTTCTTCCACTTCTGGCAGTAGCTTTTTAGAAGTCTGGGGTTTTTTTGTTGAGGTTTGTTTTTTTTTTTTTTTCCAATGCATTCGTTAATGAGATTTCCTTCTTTTCCCCAGACTGCTTGCCTAAGTGATTTCTTTTATGAATGTACACAGCTTTTAACATTTTGAGGAAAAGGAAGGGAAATGAAATAAAGAATGATTTTTTTAATTAGTTTTTTTAAGGAGTGAGTGACAAGTGAACTAGAATTAAGCAGTACAAAAAGAAAGGGAAGTCAACTTTTAAATGCTAAGGATTTATAGGGGTATGATTGGGAATTGAAGACTAATTTACCTTAAATAAGAGCTAAGTTAGGTACTACTCTCTACTGAATTTATAGAATATTTTATGTACCCCTGTTATTAGTTAAGCTCCAACCATAGATTTATCTTCACCATATAACACAGGAGCTCTAACATGATGCCTACATTATACAGTCTATTATATATCCTCACATTTGTGTTGTTCAGCAATTACTTGTATCTAAGAAAGCAGCAGTAACAGTTCATTTAATACTTTAACTATGCTTTAAGAAGTAAATATGATTACAACCTGAACTAATACATCCAATACCACCTGACTGACATCAGAGATTGTTAAGAATATACATTTTTTTCAGTATCTGAGCAGGATGTGACATGGATGAATATTATTTGAAAGTCTTTTGAAACAGAGCTTCACATGATTAACCTAAAAAAAATTACACTACTTTACAAAATTATTTTATAATTATTATGGATCTATTAATTTGAATGGTGGAAATATGAAGTATTTGTACATTTGAGCAAATATACGATATGACTAATTTTCAGATTCACTTTACATTGAAAATGTAGAAAGACTAACTTTGTAGTGTAATAGCAATAACACTTCAGATTATGCTTGTCTACATCTCTGAAATTCATCCTGACAGGTTAAAAAGCAGAAGAAAGTCGAAAGCTAGGAATGCCCCCAGAAGAATTTGGCAAAAAAAAAACCATAAAAGACTTTGTTTTAGCAACGTGTTCATTTTTTAATGATAGCCTGACTCAGTTCTGCTCAATATAAACTCTGATTATTTATTTTCTATAACAATCGGTTATGGAATTAAAAATGTACTAAAAAATTAAATATAGAAAGTGCAGTTCCAGATTCTTTGTAAGGAAATTGCATATTTAATGTTTTCAGACACTGCAAAATGTGTTGCACAATATAATATCTTTTGTGATAAGATTGCTAGTTGGTACACTTACCTTTAAAATAATAACTGAAATTACACATTAATGAGACTTAATCCTGTGATGTTAATATGAATCTTCTACTGATTTCAATATGCTGTACACCATGTTTAGCAAGTGAGAAATAATACCAGGTGGAAAACCTCCTTGTAGCCTATTAAGCAACGAGCTCCAGAAAAAAAAAAAGAAAAAAATAATCACAGACATGTCAAATGTTAGAGAAATTTTCATTTGTTAAATGTTTGGTTAAATGTTAGCCATCCTCTTGCTCTAGAAGTAAGAAAAGCAAAAAATGACGTGATTTTTCAGTACCTTTGAGTGCTTCCAATTTGAAGTAAGATTTAGAAAGATAGGCAGTAAAGTTGCTGGAGAGCAAAAATTAATATAGGTAAGTGCTGGGTTCTGGATATAAACCAGTTTCTCTTACACAGAGTGTAGAGGAAGACCACTTGAAGCTTTAAACCATTGTTCCATTCTTGTCTCTGCCATCAAAAAACTACTTCATTCATGACTGATTTTTAAGTTTTGACCAGAGGAAAAATAGTAACAGACATATTCAAGTAACTGATGATGATTCTGTCAACTATTTAATGACAGGTTGCCCTCAATCTCTCCTATGGCACTTGTTTATCTTGAATAGTTATTTAGATCCAGACTGAACTGGGAGAAATAAAAAGTGAGGTTACAGACCTGTTACTGCAAGTGATACCCAGGATGGTTAACTAAGCTTTTGAGGGCCACTTGTGATCTCACAGCATATCTAAGACATTGGTTGAGGCCATTATTTGGATACAGAGTTTAAAGGAGGAACGTGCCTTTCTGGAAAGGCAGGTAGAAGCCTAGAATAGCTAAATTAGAGGTTTTTGTTTAGGTTGCTCAATTCTACTGATAGCTTTCAGTCTTTCCTCTAATTAGTAGATAGATGTTCACATGAAGTAGAAGAGGGGAGATGGAGAACAATTCACTGCAGAATGGTCTGTATCATAGCACGGAATCACAGAAAGTTTGAGGTTGGAAGAGACCTCTGGAGGTCACTTGGTGCAACCCCCCTGCTCAATCAGGGCCATATAGACCCCTGATAACATGATAGCAAGGCAAACTCCTCAATAGCAAAATACATCTTCGGAAAAGAAGGAAAGAAAGTTAGTTCCTCAGTATGCTGGGGAATTTCTCTAACTTTTTTTGTTGAACCCGAAATCAAATTTATTTTCCATTTTGATTAAAAAACATACAGAAATATCTTGGGCAGGGGCCAACTGAGACTGATGTATTTTCCTTTCTGAGTTTGAACCTGATGAATCAAGAAGTGAATCATTCATGAGTTTTTCTGGAGATCCCATTTAATCCTCCTGATGACCCCCCTGACATGACGGGTTTCCTTCACTTCTCTCAGAGCCTGAATGCACCTTTGCAATTTTGCAGTCTACTCTTGGAGTGGATCCCAGGGTAGCAGCCCTTATTACCCACTTGAGTTAACACAACAAGTCTCTTTATCCTTTAAACACATTAGCTCAGTAAGTGACTAAAAGAAACCTTTTCAGAATTAAGGTATGTTCACCAAAGCGACAGCAAGCAGAATAATGGTAAAAACATTTACACATCAGTTTCTGCTTACCTAAATCTTAAATGTTTCTTACGTCTCTGGTTCCACTCACTTTTGCCTTCATCTGCAAGGGAGAAGCAGATTATGAGACAGAATGAAATGTCCAGCCTTCATTTAATGTCTCTGTCAGTATTTCTCATACTGCAGCCTCTGGCAATACGTTAACATTTTCTTATTTCTTCTTCATACCCAAGGCATATTTTGAGTTTTAGCTCCCCTTTTGTTTCTAAACTATGTGAAAAGCAAACTCTTTTAACCTAATGAAAGCTGGTTAAGGTTGTTTCCTAAGTAATATATTTCTAATTTCCTAAAAAAGCATAAGCATTCAGAAGAATACCCTTCAGATTTCAGGTCTTTGTCATAGATTATTGTCCCATTGGATCATTTTTAGCTGCCTCCTATTATTTAGGTGATACAATATCAAATGGGGTAATCATAATTTCATTTACTGCAAAATTGAAAAAACAACAAACCTGTTACAGAAAAACCATGCTATCTCCTTGAATTCGTACAATATTGTAATGCTATGAAAAATAAGTTGCTTTTATTTTGCAGTAAGAAGTATAGTTAACTCAGTACTGCATGGTGTGCCATCATAGAAATGTGCTTTTTTATCTTGCTGCAGAATACCATTGCAAAAAAAAGCTGAAAATTGATTTCAGCAATTTAAGATATTATTCTTCATAAGTCAAGATTTTAAGACGAATAAATACAATGATTTTTTGCTAGGAGAGAATAAATTTTCACTGAAAATACTCCTATATTATGAAAAGTCATAGCTGTGGGTTTGTTTTTCTCCATTACTTCCTCTTTTTTTCTTTTTTTTTAAATTAAATTAAAGAGAAAATAAAAAAAAAAACACTCAGAAAAGTTTTAGGAAGTTTCATTTATATTTTTCAGCATGATGTTATTTTTTAAATTTCCAAATTAGGATGTTATTTCTTTTTCTTCCTTCTTCATTAAATATACAGCTGATTGTGAATTTTCCCCTTTATATTTCTAGCTCTAACAATCAATACAATTTGATGGGTCTTTTCACTGTTCAAAGAATCAGAGAATCACAGAAGTTTGGAAGGGGTTGGAAGAGTCCTCCACAGATCATCTAATCCAACCCCCTGCTCAAAGCAGGTTCTGAACCAAACTCCTGCTGGAAGCATTGATTCAATCACCAAAGCCGTTTCTGAGTAACAGTGAAATCAATCATGGATCACTTTTTATTGAAGTTATATTATATGATGGAAACTTAACTGGTGTTAGTAAGAATGAAGCATAAGAGTTAAGTGATTATTGCAGCCATTAACACAGTAGCCCAAAGATTTTGGTAGAAATTAGATCTGACTTTACACATTTTTGTGTCACAAGTTTCTGTCAGGGCTTTCTGCAGATTGTAATTAATAGACATTCCCGTGAAAGACCTCTTCAATTGACACACAAAGTAGCATCCAGAACTGATAGGAAACATATTGCTTATACTGCTTTGGAGGAACAGATTAATTTTAGTGCCAGTACTCAGAAAAAAAAAGTTAACACATGAAAAAGAAGTGTATACCTGTTGGGACTCAAAACAAATGTCTAAAACCAAATTAAACAAATCTGCTATTCCATCAATTAAATTTATCCATAGAGTTATGAGATAAGAGAAAGGAGACATTTTCAGAGACATGTGGCAGAAAACTTGAAAGAGCCCTTTGTGAATTAAAAAGACTGCTGAAGGATAGCATATAAGGGAGGAGGATGTTTACTTCTCTTATAAATTGCTCTGAAGCTCTGCCATAAATTTCTGTACAGAACAAATTACCTTGGTTTTCATGTGTTGACAGTAACATTTTTGGAGACTGACATTGCCTAGAGTAGTTTAAAATAGTTTAATTTCCAGAATAACAAGACGTTTTCCTCCAAAACATGCAGCATCCTCTACAAAATGTTAAGACTACATTTCCAAGTGAAATGTGACCAGCTAGATAGTTTTCTTTTACAGGACCCTCATATAGCTTAGGAGCTATTATAGCAATAGAAGAACAGAATCAACTTTCAGACCAGTGAATGGTCACTTTGTGGGTGACCAAATGTTTCTATAATTCAGATGTGGGAGAAAGAAATACCTTGCACTGAAACATAGCATCTATCCTATCCTTTCAACCATATTGAAGTGAGTCATGGTTGAGAATGATATTCAGATCAAGGCCAACCTAGAGGTGCTTGATAGGCTTACTAGCCAGCACAAAATGGTTTAAGTAGCTACAGACAACATTTTTGTTTTTCAGAAATTGATTCTGAGTTACATGCTATGTTGAGACTCTGTGGAAAGTTTTTTACCCATGGGATCAAGAAATAATGTCACAGCTATATGCATACATAGAACTTTATAACAGGAATTTATTTTAGAGATGGACGGGATAAGAAGATGCTGATCCAATTCTGATCCTAAATGACAGTGTCTTATACTGTAGGAAATAAAGTACAGTTTCGGTCTGACAATAAATGAAGAAGAGCAAAATCTCAGGCTTAATGAAAGCTGAATTAATTTTGAAGACAGAGGAGCAGTGTTCTGTTAAACAGAAAACATCTATTAGAACCTCACTGAAGAGTTTGTGGAAAATGTTACTTGTATGACACAGTCCCCCGGCATATTCTGGATGCTGGCTGATATTCTTAAAGACTTATTTACAGCTCTTTTCAACAAAATGAGCCTCAAAACTTACCAGGGGACGGCAGGTAATTAACATTGTTCTTCATTATTTGTATTCCTTTAGCATCTACAGAACTGACCAAAGGGCATTCAACACATTATTTAAAAACAAACACAGTCCCAAAACTTACTAAATGCATCCAAAAGCAATTCAACTGAATTTCAACCGGAACACCCAAAACTTAGTTTCTTATCAAGTATATGTTGCTGAACAGGTTTGTATTAGAAGTCAAGATTTCCTTGTTTGTGCTTGTCTTAAGAATAAGAACTCTTCTCATGTCTCTATTTTGGTACATATTTTCAAAGGACTTTCAAAGTCTTGAGGGATGATCTTAGCTAAATTTAAGATGAGCCAAAATTACTCTCTCTTTACACTTCTAGAAAGGACTGAAAATGCACATAGGAGAAGGGAGTCACTGGAGACAGGTGGTGAAAACCCTTTATTATTCGGAAATTACAGAAGATGCTGCCACGTTTCCTTCAGTAGGGTTTCCCTTTACAAGGAAAGTTTATGTTTTGAATATGTTAATGGAATAGTTATCTGCATAATGAACCCATCCTAACACATCCCTGCCGTCCTGTAGAAGTCTGACACTGATTCCAGTGAGAACAGAATTAAGCTGCTATACACTTTTCACTAAGGGATCCCTCTGAGAGTTTATGTTGCCAAAACCACTGCTGATTTCCCTGTCTGGCTGAAAATGAGTGGAAAAGAGTTGCAGAAAGTTTTGCTGAAGTCATTAGTTAGTAAAAACTTACTCCTATCTTCTCTTTCAATTTCACCGACACTGCCTGAAAAGATACTCCTTTCAGCCTGTTCCCACTTGCTTATCTCTTCAGTCCTTTATCCATTCCACAGAACTGCCAACTGAACTAACTCATTTCAGACAAAATAAGGACCCTTAAGGCTAGCAAAGATCTACTATTTAAACTGTTGAACCTATTTTGGTCAAAAAAAATGGTCAGGGTGATAAAATGAAACTTCACTTTATAGGTCAGCTGACATAGCTGCAGTTGGCCAGAGATCTAGATAAAGCCTGGAAGAAAGCCTCCTGACATGTTAGAGGAAGTCCCTGAAACTTTCTTGACAGTTGTAAGATTAGATGGAGTTGGTTTGCTTGCTTACCTTGGCAGTCCTTTACCTGGAGCCTGCAGATACATTCTGTTGGAGAGAGACATAAAGGAGAGGCTGCATGAGACCACCCCAGCTGCCTAGTAGGTTTTTCTCTAGTTCAACAGTGATTTCAAACACATGATGCTTCAGATAAAATAGGAAGACATATTCAGTCCAAACAAACTGAATCCATTGTCACAAAGCATTATGATAGCTTGAGATAAGCTCTGAGAGAGTTGGAGTTGGAGTTGGGGTTGTTCAGCCTAGAGAAGAAAAGGCTTCAGGGAGACCTTATTGC
>NW_008796041.1:4385881-4399808 GCF_000699145.1 Aptenodytes forsteri | reverse complement strand
GGGGACTGGCTGGGCATCAGTCGGTGGGTGGTGAGCAATTGCACTGTGCATCACTTGCTTTGTGTATTTTTGTTATTATTATTACATTATTATTATTGTTGTTATTATTTTATTTCAATTATTAAACTGTTTTTATCTCAACCCACAAGTTTTCTCACTTCTACTCTTCCAATTCTCTCCCCCATCCCACCGGGGGGGGGGGGGAGGGGTGAGCGAGTGGCTGTGTGGTACTCAGTTGCCGACTGAAGTTAAACCAGGACATATGAGATAAAACAGATGCTACAAGAGTTGCAACACTGACTTATCACACAATGTTGAAATGAGATACACAAGAGGCAGCAAGTAGCATTTTTAGAGCCGCTTTTTTGCTGCTGTTCTCTAGTAACGTTTCTGCTACTTAGAGTATCCCATCAGCATCAGTTAAAGCATCTGAAAGTCTTTTACTTGGGACTTTACTAGCGCAAGTACATAAACTTTATGACTTTTGTCAACTCTATGCAGGACAGTTACAAACTGTTATTGGTGATAGTCTCCAGTTGTCCTTTCCTGATCTGTGAGCAAGGAGAGCATGGCATGTAATTAATTTCACTTCAGTTATCTAAAATATAGGCTTTTCCTCTGAGCCTGGTATTATCCCTTAAAGAAAGCAGAGAGACAAAGGTCTAGAAAATGTAGAAAACTATTATAGCATGAGATGGAAGTGCCTATGCCTTTTCATAAACCAGAAAGGGGCTTAGCAGGACTAACTCAAAAGAAAATGTCTACATCTGGAGAAATGAATCCTATCCTTGGAGTCCAGATGCAGGAGATGCCAATGTTTCACATGCATTTGGACTCTCTGGCAGTGGTAAGTAGTCTAGGTTTTATTATTTCAATGAATGAACCTTATAGTGTCTTGAGTCTGCCCCAGCTGAGCTTCTCGATCATTTGAAGAGCAGCATTAAACAGAAATATCAGCAATGCTAAACCAACCAGTTTTCACTGTGGGGTCTCACAGTGACCACCCTTCAATAGCTGTTTCAACAAGTAGCAAAGATAGTAATTCAAACTATCAAGTACAATGCAGCTTTCATAAGAACTCAGCTTTTTTCGATACACTTAATCTTGAAAGATGCAACATATTTGACTACTAGTAATTTTGTAGTGATTAGTATTGAAATAGCTTCCCAGTGCTGATCTTTGTTTTTGCTTATAACGTAGTCTTCAATATGGTATGACATATACTGATAACTACCACAATATTTTTGTGATATGTCACAATCTTCGATATAATTATTCTCACTTCATTTTATTGCCTTTATATTCTTTTAGTTTTATATTGGTAGTTGTGTATTTATTTTTTTGCACAGCTAAATGATTTGCCTAAGGTCATACAAAAAATTCTCCAGCAAACAAGAGAACTGAACCTCTATCTTAAATCATAAGCAAATGTCTAAGCACTTGTCAAACTCAGGGAAAAAAAAAATAGTAAGAATACATTCTTGTGTGTTGGATGCCTTTTGAAACTATTTAGACTTTCGCTTAAAATCTTCAGAATTTCTTTACAAATATAACAGGAGAAACAGAACATCACCCCTCTTTTGAATTTAATTCCTTAAAAAGCTATAAAAAAGGGTAATATCCTGAAAAATGCCAAGCACAGTATAGAAAGGGAGGAACTGTGTCTGGAATTTTGTGAGTGGCGTGTGTGGGCAGGCTGAGCCATTTACGCTAACCAGTGTTGGTCAATGCGGATACACTGAACCATTTCAAAAGTAAATGCTTCAATGCCTACTTTGTTGTGTTGAAGGGTAGACCAGCCAATAACCACATGATCCCATCCTGTGTTCTTGGCAGTCTGAAACTTGAGTTCCTGCATATAGCAAAGTATAAATATAACTCATTCAATAAAAAATAACTGAAGGCTTTCAAACCTTTTTTTCATAAAAGGCTTTGGGATTTGATTCTTTTCTATGGAAATCTTGAAGTCATGTTCTTTCCTTCAACCAAATCAGTCAATCCATCCTCAAGTTGAATCAATAAAAAAATAGTTTGTTCACCCCTACTGCCAGTCCCCTCATTTGTGGAGTTTAGAAGATGAGAGAAGACGTATCAGAACACATTTTCATGCAAGAGTGTGCTTTTTTTAAGGCAGAACTGCCTGGATCAATAAAAAACTCACTACCTCCCTCATTTAGCATTGCTGTTGGTTAACTGGATACTTGCAAAGCTACAATCAGATAGATCAGACAAGCCTAGTGAGCTAATCCCAATACATCACTCCTCTGTAGTCACATTTGAAAGGTAAAATGATATTAAACCTGAAACATTGCAGACTGCTTGACAGAGGTGTTGAAATCTGAGGCAGATAAAAATCATTAAAGGGGAAGGGGGGAAATAAAACATAAAGGAAATAGAGATGAAGATTAAGTTTTCATGGGGAACTTGCTTCACTGAACTCTGAATCGATATGGTAAATTACATTAACATCTGATACAGACGCACATTAGGTTTGGTGGCAAGATTAAATCCATATGTAGTTACCACTCTACCACACAAGCACTGTAGATCTGTCTGTGTTGGGCCTTTCCAATGAGAAGGTTCCCCATTTGGTTAATTATATCCATACAAGAGAGGCTGCCTCCACTAACATCAGCTAATCTCTTGGGAGGTCTGCTATGATCTTCTTTTTGTTGGCCTGACAAAAGCAGTAACTTCATTTAGTTTCATTTCTAGCCTCTGTGATACCCCAAATTTTGGAAGCAGTTTCTTCCTTACTGTTCTCCGTATCAAAGATTATTAAAAGTGACTCTAAATTTTTAAGCAATTTTCACTGTGAATTGAAGTCTAATTTTCAGCACTTTCTGAAAACATAACCCATAATACTAATGCCACCAAAACCCCTGGAAATATTAGTCCTAGTAGCACAAGTAATAGCATAAACTGAAGTGGTCCAGCTGATGATATAAGAACCATATCCAGCTCACAAGATATATTTGTTAGCTTAGTGATCTTCTCAGAGGGGATGGGTTACAGCAGGTGTTTGACCAAAAAGTCAATACTCCTGCTATATGTCTTCAAACATATATATTGCCACGTTATGGTCCAGTAACAGGAGATTTCTGCAGACAATGCCACCTGGTCTTCTTAGGACGCTGATGTTGAATGATACAGAGAAAAGTAGCCCAGCAAAACCCACCGCTGCTATTGCCCCCATATCCTGCAAGATCTGGTCCCTAACATAGGGCCCTGCAGCTGCCAGACACCTAGGTAGGATTTTCTGAAGGGCTGGGAGTCCCGTGTTACTTACATGGTTAAGACAAGGGCAGGACAGAGAAAAGCATGGGAGATCAAGTCACTTGTGCAAAGGAAGATTGAAGGGAAAATAGGGAGAGGCCTCCAATAACTTGATCAGGGTGGGGACATTTTAATGCTAAATTCCTGGACCTTTCTGGCTGTTATAAGAAAGAGAAGTCTAAGCAGCAAGCAAGATTCAATAAGATTAATGTACACAACTGATTCCCCTGAAGGTATTTTGTTGCACACACATGCTTTTTTGACCCCTATTGAAAACAGACATGGTCACTTCTGCTGAAATCCTCAAAGGTTTCAGAAGCATAAATATGCTGAAGGAGCTGAGTTTTACTATGTAAACACTAACTATTCAGGTCATTAAAGCACATGAAATATTCAGAGGAACAAATACGTGATCAGACTTCTCCATTTGTTTATGATTGGAGTTCAGACATTATCAAGATGTTTCTGTCATTATCATGTATAAATCTGTCCTCTGCATAGAAAAAATGTTCTCCTTCCCCCTCCCTTCTTGTAGTCCACCTCCTGTATGCTCTCCATCAATCTGCAGTGACTCTTGCTTGCTTCTGGCTCTGCTGGGTGGAAGGACACTCACTCAGGAAGGCACCAGTACCGCACACAATGCTGTTTCAGGCCCTACTCTCAGAAAACAATTTGTTGCTCTAACAAAATGATGCAATTGTTTTCCAGACAGTTTTTCTCTTATTTTTCGTAGCCCACAGAAAGAGACCAGCTTTAGCTCCCCACAAGTCAAACACCAGAAAGGTAGATGGTAACCCTTTCCTCATTGGCTTGTGGTGTTGTATTTTACCCTTACTGCTTCCCCACCTCTGTGACCCCAGCTTGGTGAGTGTGAGGACCATGCTGAGCCAGGAGCAGCATGTTCCCTGTATTGCCCTGTCCCATTCAAAATGGCACCAAGAGCCACTGCCCCTCACACCACTCACTATGGCTCTGCAGACAGAAGCTGAGTATCTTCATCAGCATGTTGCTACAGGTCACTCTGCCTCTTCAGCTAGGCTTTTAATAGCACAAATCTTTTATTGCAGTAATAAGATTAAATAATATCTGGACAGAAACAGCTTCAGCCTTGTCAGCATGGAGTATCAATGTAGAGTTTGAGTGCATCTACACCCAATGGTATAGCCATACTGCCAGCTGTGCTGCCTACTGTATGGAAGGAGGACACTGCTTTCGGGAGCGGTTACTTGATAACCCTGACCCGTCACTCCAGCTCTGTAGAAAACATAGGGGTTTTTTAGAGCTCTCAGAGGTCTGCTTTTTAAGCAAATAACCTTTTTTTTGCCTATTCTTACAGCTGGCTCTGATGGTAAGTATTGATAAATGAAAGATTACTTCAGAGTCCTTTGCTTGATATGGATCAGACAGTAGGAAGATTAGACACAGATATGCATCAGACACAAGGAAGATTCCTGTTAGGAGAAAGAGGCCTTTTACAAGAGCAGAAGCTCAGGATTCCAGACCAGTAGCAACCTTATTGTAGTGTAAATAAGATTGTCCTCATGCTGAGAATTTCTCATAAAGTTATTTTGAATAACAATAATAATAATAATAAAAAACATTATCCTTTCCGTATAACAGAACAATATGAACTTCCAAAGCAAATAGGAAGAAAAAAAACCCCTTCTTCAAATAGAAACAAAAAACATTTTCTAATAAAAAGAAGGCCTCAAGCTACAGCAGAATACCTCTCAGATTCCTCTCCAAAATCTTAGCATTTGCGTTATTCCTCCTAAGTTATGGTGGAACAAATCCAACTCATAAAGTCAAAACATATTATACAAATATTTATTTATTTAGAAGAGCTAATATGAAAGCCAAGTAAATGAAGAAGTGGGGTACCATCTTTAAAGCTTCAGTAAACTAATGGAAAGCAGGAAGAGAATTTCTTCTTAGCCAGATTATTAAATATTATTCACTGTGGAGCTTTTTCCATAGTATCAACAAAAGTAGCTAGCAGTGGTCACTGTCAGTGACAGTAACACAGACACCTTGGCTGTTCCAACATTATTATTATTTATAATATGTACTACATGCACACTTAAGAGTCCTACTCCGGAGTGTAGATCCTAAATACGGTATAAACACAAAAACATATCACAGAACTATGTTCCTAAACATCTTTGCTTGTTTGTAGACCAGAAGGCTCAACTCAGGATTGTTTGGATGTGGCAGGATTTGCTAATAATGTCTGGTGTGATCACTGCAACACGTTTCACAAGAACTAACTCTACCACAAAGATACACACACAACTTATACAAAGATAAAGTGCTGAAATAATCCTATGAAGCAATGAGTTAAAAATCCATTGTTGTATCTTACCTAACATCAGTATGACTTAATATTTGGCAGGAAATAGACTGGAATTATGCATGCCCTATCTACTTTATCACAAAACCATCGAATGCTGCTGAATTATTTGTAGTCTTGCATGTTTTACTTACTTTTGGATTTCCAGAAATAGCATTAGCAGGTCAGCCAAGATCTTCCAGCTAAAAAAGTGACATCATTCCTGGAAGTTACATTTTGTGAGAATCACATCAAAACATAATACCTTATTTTTATTACATACCTTTCACTCTACAAACCACAAAATGTTTTGCAAGTTGTTTACGTCTCTCTCCATATACATAAGGATAGTGAATGTGACATCTCCTCTCTCCATCAGCATTACATGCCATGTTTAGGAAAGGAAATTAAGAGTAATGTAAACCAATGAAATTACAGGGTAATTTTGCATAGGAAGAATGTGATCACTCAAAGAGAATGTAGCTAGGTCATCAAGGAAAAGGCTCTGCAAACATTTCCCATGAGGTCTTTTCTGATATTTCAGTCGAGATCTATCTTTTCTGAAAGATGACATATGAGAAACGGTGTTTTCTCAGCATCTACTGCAAAAAAAGTTATAGTGTTACCTACTGAATCTCTAATTTCCTTCCTACGTACTTGGATCTTAGAAATACCTCCTCCAAATATTAGACTTAGACTATGAAACCTACCATGATGGCAGCTGAAATTAATGTGGCTGCAAAGTTTGTCTCTGTCAGTCCAGAGTTTCTGAAGTTCTTCTGGATACATTTCATTTTTACAATTGCACAAAGTCTTTTCAAAGAGGGCTTTACAGTCCGCAGAAAGATGTTTCCTAAGCAGGGGAATACTTGGATAATAAGTTCAAAAAATATCTCCTTTTGCATTGCTGGATTTAAAATTCAACATCCAGAGCAGAAATGTGGCTTTTGTGGTCATGTCAAGGCTGTCACTGTGAGTTTAATGAGTAGTCTCCAAACATTTTGCTGTTAAGCTTCCCTCAAAAACACACCTGGTAACAGCAGATAAGTGCACTGATAAGTTTAATAGCTTACCGTATTTCACCTTAGCTTGAGGCAGAACTGTTAAACAATTTTTTTTTAAAGCCTTTAGCAAACCTGTGCAAGAATCCCTTTACTGTATCCAAATAAACTTGAATTACCAGTCCTTCCAGCTCTCAGGACAGAAAGGTATTAAAGATGATTGACTAATGTCTTCCAGGTGCCCTGTTCCTTGCTGAAGAGCTGTGTAACGGAGTAGGTGTCAGTAGTCCCCAAGAATGATGGGGGATGAGTGCACTTGCATTAGGCTCCTGGGAGCTCCCGGAACAGCTGCTGCAATACTGGAGAGCTATAGGGAAAACAAGGAGCGACTAACTGAGGTGGTATAGCAAGGTCCTGCAAGGCACATTCTGAGGACCTATGGCAGGGAAGGATGTCTGCAAGTCTGCAGTGTTCTGCTGTCAGAAAGGAGTTACACTCTTGGTCTACCAAAAAGGGCGAAGGCAATAAAATCAGGGCTGCAGCTGCTGCCAGTTTTCTCTCCTATGTTGCCAAGACCTGGCAAGAGCCAGGTTCACTCAGCAACATGCTCTTACTGTCATCAGCCCTTTCCCCAGGCTCGATGAAGGGGAGACAGGAGGCATATAGCTGAGCTAGAGGATACATTCATGGTAGTAAGGAAAATGGGCCAAGGACTGTTCTCTGGCTCTGTGAGCAAGTGGTGTGGCTCAGATCGCATCCATGCATCTTTGTGGCCATGGATGAGTTCCCTTCAGCCAAAACCAGTGCAGCAGCTTTTTCCATGCTGCTCCTTGTAAATAGTCCCTAGTGCAAGCTATACCCTAAATTGTGTCTGGACATTGTCTTGGAGTGTGCCACTTGGCATGCTAACAATCAAGCACTCACGTGCCAAATCTCCCTTTTCTTTTTCTCTTGCCTCCTCACTGAAGTGAGTGCCACCAGTTAGGAAAGTCTTTTGTAACTGGATCTTTTTAGGCACAGGTATTGAATCAACACTGCACCGATTTTCAGGTTACTTTAGATTTCAGTGAGGATTTGCTCCAAAACAAGTACTATGCCTCTCTTTGCTAATGACAACACAAATGTCATACAGCTTCTGGCACCAGTCAGTCTAAAAATTTCCAACTCAAGTAAATCTTATGTAGCTAATTAAAACACCATCCCCTAGGCTTAATTAAATCCCCTACATAAAATTACTGCACATAGGACTTTCTAACTCTCAGATTAACCCTGCCTGATATAATTAAGGTGGAAAATGAAATTGTAATCAAATCAAAAGTAGATTTTATGTCCTTTATAAACAGTACCTGGACACTGAAGAATTTGTAGTGGCAGGTAGCTGTAATTATAGATTAGTGCAGGATTCAGGGTTAACTAACTCATTACTTTAAGACATTTTAATCATTTTTAATTTTAAATTATTAATGCAAAATGAAATATTTTCTGCTTTAAATCTTCTTTAAGTCTTGCTTAATATTTCTGTAGTATGCTAAGTACATGACAGTGTCTAAGTAAAATTCTCCTTGAGTTAAATAAGCCTCTTATCACAATTTGAAACGCAGAATTAAAGTCACTGGGCCAGAGTCTCTGCTGTGTTAGTGTCAGCATGCACTACACAACCTAACTAGTTTAGGGACCTTATGGCTCTATTGACACAGTGCTGAAATGTCTTAATCTTGATGTACTTATACCCTGTGAGGTGGGAAGTACTACTATCCCCATTCTGCCTATAGAATTAGGCACAAAGAAACTAGTATTTGATCCTTTAGAGTGTTAGCCAGTTACTTCTGTCTGAAATTATAGAAGTGGTGCTCTCAAATGTCTTTATGGACCAATGTTTAAATGATTTACGGGGTGTCTTACAAAACCTGTGACTGGGTGTATTATCCTGCATGCTAAGCCTATCCACCCTTGTCAGTCCAGAAATACTGTCGAGTGCTTTAAAGTAGACAAAACAAGGGACTTCTGTCTTGGAAGTGGACCTTGCCACTCTTTGTCAGCTGACATCAGATGTTGTTAATCTCACCAGTTTCAGTTGTCCTGAATGAGAAAGCCTAAATCTGAAGAGGGGATGGTAGGGCAGAGCAGGCAAGTGTGGCCTGTAAATTTAAAAATATAAATGACTACTCTGCAACTTTCACTTACTGAGTTGCTTTCATAGCTGCTTTTTTGTTTGTTTTCTGTTTTCCTTCTCATAGTTTTGAAATTTACGTCTTACTGCCTGCTGAGCTGGCTATAAATCCCTGATATAAAATATATTTATCTTTTTAAGGAGCATGGAATTATAATGATATGGACATGCAGCCTTGTGTGCTCACTAAGGTGAATAGAATGTAACTGCTTAAACCCTCAGGTCAATCTGTACGTGAGGTGTACAGGAACCACAAGGGCCAGTGAAAAGAATGAAACTTCATATTGCACCATTCTTCCCCCACTCTTTAAAGGACAGTTGAGACTCCCTCAGTGTCTGGTGGTGTTTATATTATTTTCTGTTTCATCAGCATTCATGTCACATAGGTAAGTATTTCAGCTTTCGTTATAAACTTTAATGAACCATGTTCCTACTCTCGGTGATAATGACTGCCTTTCCAGGCTTAATGATAGGAAAGTCCTAGTAAGTTATCAAGCCTATCTCCCAAAACTGTTCCCCAGAGTACCTTTTAATTTAAGAGTCCCAAGTAACAGAGTTTCTACAGCTTCCCTTGGGAGACTTTGCTGATCATTTGGTTTGCTCTCAGGAGCTTTTCCGGATATTCATCCCAGATCTTTGTGTCCTTAAATTAATCCAATCACTTGTTTAAATCAACCAGAACTTTTATTGTGGAGCTGAAAATCAAAAAAGGAGAAGAAAGAAAATGGAAAGAAAATGTCTAGCAGGAAAATTAATACTGTGTATGGGCACTTTTGTCTGCCATTTCTGCATCCAGGTATATCTACAGCCCTCATTTCTACAGCATCTATGAACAGTTTCCAGTTCAAGCCCATTTTCTGGAAAAATAATATTTGCATTTATCATAATCACTGGCTTTCTTCTAGGTAAACAATGTGGAGTGTCTGTATGCCACCATGAGGGACAAACACGCATACTTTGGTGGTACCTCTAGATGAAAAAGAGAAGGGAGGCTCAATGGCCAGCTTTCTGCTTGCAGCTTTCCAGAGAGGTGCTACACACAGAGGCACGTCTGCAGAACAAGCCCTGTGCTCCCGGTGGCTTCAGGTGGAAAATGGTGTAAGAAACTGTCTCACAGTGAACTCTATCTCAACACAGGACAGAATCTAAAAGATGGTCTCGATCTGAATTACCACCAAAAATACAGAAAGATTCTAATTTTGCACCAGCAAAGTTGGTTTCTTTGCTGACTCTGGTTAGAGAAGGACAAAACTGACTATTCTGAGCTCCCTTGTTTACCTCCACCCTTTCTGTGTTGCCTGTGAAATTTAAAAGTTTACTTGCTAATCCAGCTCTTTGGGACTTCATTATTACAAAGTAGGAGCCATATAAATGATGAAATTTAGAACTTAAATTTCATACGCTTTTATGAAGTTTTGTTTCTCTTGTCATTTAGTGATTCAGATCAATGTATGACATACCATGTTAGAGGCGTAAAGAAGGAGAAACTATTTTACACAACAAAGAAAGAAACCACACATACATGGTGCCCTAAGAAAGCAAGAGACTAATTTGATAGAACTGAATAAAGTTGGTCAGATTTTTTTTTTTTTTTTTTTGATAGGGGGAGGTTATTTGAAAAATATCTGTTCATTGAACCTGTTGGTTTTTTTCCTAAATCACTTCATATTTGATCTTTTCCCAAGGTAGAGTCTTCAGGGAACTGTCCTGAGCAAAGTTCACTTGGATTTTTGATGGTGGATCTGCCATGGCCTTGGGAAGTTGATGTGTCCTTTTCTACTCAACTCTTCTCTTCCCACCCCCTTCTCCATTAATTAGTGTAACTCACATACAAAAGGTAGTGGGAAACTGTCTCAACCACCTTCATAAACAACTTTGGAAAAAAAAACCCAGAAGAAATATTGCAGTAGAGTATTTACAGTATAACCTAGTGGTATTACCTAGTGTCTCCTTTGGCAACTCTTGTTAATCACTTTTTATAAATGGATGGTTTATGTCATTCGTGATGAAGATTTACCTTTCTTACAAATTTTTGGCATGTTCCAGAACACCAGGGTTATTTTTTAGAAGGATCACTCTGAATTTTTCTGCTTTGTATATAAACGTCTAGTCTTGTTTTAAATCATATGATATTTTGGCCTCAATAATATTTTGTAGCAAAGAAACACAGATGCCTTGTTATTTGCATGAATAGAGCTTGTTCTTTTGCAATTTTCTGCCAGGAACACAGCAAAGGGATAAAAATATTTTGAGAAAGCTTGAAAATGGAGACTCCCAACCTCACATCACTAATTCAAGATGTCAGACTGGTTCAGTTATCTATCCAAGCTTTTTGATTCTTGCCTCAATCAAAGCCAAATGCTAAAAGTTTTGAAGTTCACCATTTCCTGCTGTGACTCTAAGATTTGTTAGAACATCTTATGCCCTTTTTAGTGCAAACAGCCAGAGTTTTCTGAGCTATCAAGCTGAGCTACCTTATGAAGAAAGGTTTTGCAAGCAGAAAAATCACTGTATCTGAAATAAGGTGTCAGATAAATCAACATGATAGCTATGTGGAGTGACAGGTATACAAAGATTTTTTTGAGTCCTGAAGTCTATTTCCCATTTATCCTCCTCTGCCTGATATGACATTAAGTTGCAGTGTATAGATAACTTGGAAAAGTGATCCAACATCTGTGATGTGCAATACACAGTTCCTGTAGAGTGACAGCTGCAGCAAGAAATAGCTGACTTGTACCAAATGAGGGTCACTAAAGATGTAAATCAGTATCAGGAAACAGGAAAGAATGGTAATGAAAGGGAACATTAACTGCATCAAAAGCACTCTTAAATGCTTTCTTATTCAAAAAACCTTCACCCTTTTCTAAACTTATGGGTTCTATTATAGCTAAACTGAAAAATGGTGTTGATCCTATCACAACCACTTGCACAAATTTTAGTGAACCCGTTTTAATGAACACTGGAGATGTATAATAAATGTTAAATAAATGTTATATAAGAACTACATATTACATATGAATGAAATTGTAGCTGTGCGTAGGTATAGCTATACTCTTCATACTTGCATGACATGTACCGGTACACTTGTGAAGAACATCTGCAAAGATGTTATTGCTAGGTATGTGCCCTGTTGCTCTGGTAATCTGTCATGGTTTGGATTTCTCTGTTTCTAGATGGTGCATAAGAAAAGTAGGTGATGGCTGCCGGGACCATACTTCCACATGACTCACTCAGACTATGTCTAAGTCTTTTTTGGACATTTCTGCTTGTTTGTTTTGATCTCATTTGTTGTTACCTTATTTTTAACAGGCAAGAAGATCAGGGTTGTCTCTCCAAGACAAACAGGATCTGAACTAAACAAATAGTAGTGTATCAAAGCTGGTTTGTTTTGCACTGTGGTTTCAAGAGAAAGCTGGATTTCATTATGTGCTTTGGCTTGGTGATGCAAACTTGTTTCTCAGATGAGTTTAATATCCAGTTGCTTAGAGACAATCTTGAAAAAATAATTTTCCAGCTAGATCAAACTGGGGGAAAAAAATCAAAACAGCAACAAAAAAAACAACCACACAAAGAAAAACTCTTCAATGATTCTAGACAGATGAAAAGACAACAGGTGTAATGATAGCAGAAAAAAATATTGTTGCCATAATTAAGACAATCCTGTGATTGCTGCTTACAGTGACTTGGCAGACAATAGCAGGTAAATGTGACTGTTTCTCTCCTTTCTTTCTGGACTAGATAAAAGATCATTTTCACAATGGGCCAGTCACTTAAACTATTCAGTGCACAGCATATGTTGCATAGCTGCCTGATGCTCTGAAGCAGCATCTGGATGAACCAGATGATAACTTCAGTACAGGTTGTGCTATCCAGCCACTTCCCATACATGTCCACAACAAAGCACAATAAAGTACACCACCACCACAGAAAATGTGACATACTCATGTACATATTCAAACACAGGCAGTAGGAAATGTTATTACTTACAGGCTGAGACTGGCAAGGAAAAAGAGCCCTTGCAGACCTACAAAGAATAACCAGCTGGACAACAAGTCTTCCTCCAGTAATGTTGGATCCTCATCTAGACTGTGGTTAAGTACTGTCTCTCCATGATAGGAAGTTCTTGAGCTCAGGACGGTATCTCCAGGCAGTGAGATCTTGTTCACCTAAGGATTTATAATGACTGCTGATGTTGCACAATTTTTATTCAAGGAGCCATTTCTGTAGGACTTTATGGGAGCTGAACCTTTCTGCACCTTCATTGCATCACCCTACTTGTCATCTGTTCCTACGGTGCCTCACAACTCTGACTCTCACTAGCAATGAATGTAGTTTGAACAAGTCCCCTCCTGGCAAAGTGGCTTGCGACGCTGTTTCGGTCAACCTCCTGTTTCTGCTTCACCAACAGGACTCCTGGTTGATCTAGACCTTTGCCTACTATGGATTCTCCATGACCATAGGAGATAGGATTTGCATCCCAGGACAGCTATGACTAAATGTTTAAAGACTGTCTGAAATAACCAGAAATTTTCTTAAAGTACATTGTATCCTAGGAAAAACTCTTGGCAAGCATGAAGATGAAGAAATAACTCAATGCCTACTGCTGTGCTGCTTGGCATTATAGGGGAGTGAGGGAACCGACTACTGCAGGAGATCAGAGGATGACCAGATTGTCTGTTTGGGGGACCCCAGAAAATTCCACTATGTCACAAAACTGTATTACAGGCAGGGAGCAGAAAGAAACAAACACCAAATGGTTCTCATTTTAGTTCACATGCAATACTCACTTGATTGGTGCAAGATATTTGCAACATGTTGGTGACCCATATTATTGACAGTCAAAAGAGATACAGAGAGATATAAGGAAAGGTACAAAGAAGAGGCACATACCTTGCACTCACTGTCAACAAATTTTAGTTACTACTTACACCAAATGGTTCTCATTTTAGTTCACATGCAATACTCACTTGATTGGTGCAAGATATTTACAACATGTTGGTGACCCATATTATTGACAGTCAAAAGAGATACAGAGAAAGGAAAGGAAAGGTACAAAGAAGAGGCACATACCTTGCACTCACACAAATTTTAGTTACTACTTGCCGACTATTTATCCGTAAGTGATTTGTTTACAGTAACATGATCCATATA
>NW_008796041.1:4383805-4385771 GCF_000699145.1 Aptenodytes forsteri | reverse complement strand
GAAATTTGCTTACAGTAACATCTGATTCATATAGGAAACCTTTTGAGTCCTACCCCAGAAAATCATTCCTTCTAGCCTGTCTAAAACTGATCAAAAAGAAAGACAGGGAAGAACACATATGGGATTATTGCTTTTCAGATAAGAAAGATATTTTCAGGATATCCTGTACTAAGGATAGCTGCTTAAGGGACTTCTGCACATCCAGTGAGGTGAAGCATGAAAGCTGATCTTTTTGAGTTACTTTTTTTTATTGAACACTTGGTCACAAATTGCCCTTTATCCTACATGTGTTTCTGATTGCTATCATTCAGAACAAAAAGATCTCAAAGTCTTTGTTGAACAGGTAGATTCAAATTTGTTACTGTTCCTTCTTTTTCAGTAACAGATAAATGCAACCTCTGAGCAACCACCTAAGCCAGAATTTTAAATACAGAATTTCTGAAGGGAAATGGGCTACTATTCTTCTGTCTTATGCCTTCAGAGTGTAGGTTTCATTTCATATGAAGCTGTAGCTGAACTGTAAAAAAACATAGACTATATAAAGCTTTCAAATGGATTACAAAATATTACTCACACAATGACATATTTTCTGTGTTAACATTTTTATAGCACTGCAGGAGTCAATCAGAGTCAAGAAAAGAGGCTGGCTGGGTGGAAGGAAAATGAAATTTTAATGAATAATAAAAGAGAAAGTTAAGCTGCACATATTTAGAAATTAATACCTTTTTTTACATTAATGGATGAACTAATAGATCAAAGGTTTGTGTTAAGAGAAAGAGGTGAATTTGTGCATCATTAAATGCTGTACTTTATTTCTACAAACATAGATTATCAAACCAGAAGGATTTATTGTAATAGTGTAACCTTCTTCCTAACACAGACCATAGGATATTTTTATTTAAACTAGAACATGACTTTTAAAGAGAGAGGAAAAAGAAAAAAAAACAACAGCTAAACAAACCACCAAACTCCCAAACTTTTTTTTCCTTAATCCTTTGAAACACTAGAGAAAACATTACAATGATTAATTTTCCTGTTAGCACTCTCCCTAAGTTGATACTTGTTAGCCTGCACTGCTGGGTCACAGTTTGCTGGACTGCAGTCTACAAACTGGCATCTCTGGGACATTGAAAAGGCATAAACATAGCCATAGATACGACTTCTAAGTAATCCAGCTGCTTAGAAGCAAATGTTTATTTTTAGTGTTTTGCAGAATTTGGGGAAAACCTTTTTGTCTGTATATTTATTGATGTTAAGCAGAAATAAAGGACAAGAGTGTAAGAATTCTTACTGAAAGAAACCTCATGGTAACTAGATTTGCCCTTCTGACATCTCCAGAAGATTCCACTAGTATTCCCAGAATTCTTAACACTATAAACTGGAAGATGGAT
Organism: Aptenodytes forsteri; assembly: GCF_000699145.1. NCBI lineage: Eukaryota > Metazoa > Chordata > Aves > Sphenisciformes > Spheniscidae > Aptenodytes > Aptenodytes forsteri. The sequence goes on along the minus strand of NW_008796041.1, from coordinate 4,384,380 downwards.
GGCCACTGGATTTATTGCTTATGCCAAATTTACTAATGGCACATAATTTCTCAAATAACTCGTTTTGATAATACCAGAAATATTACAATTTCTGAAAATGAATAAAACCTTTACACTGCCCTTACCTCCTTTTCTTCAGCACATTGGAGGATTCTTTGAGTTATATCAGTGTTCTTCATGGTACCTAAAATCTTTCTTCTGTCTCCTCAGAGTCCTGGATTGAAGTGATTTCAGCCAATTTAATAGAAGTTTGCTGGCTAGTTGCTCAGTTACATGACTTGATATGAAACTGTGAACCTCATTCCCCATCAGTGTTTTTTGTGTCTCTCTCAGATTATTGCATGATTCCAAGCAATAACATCAACACATTGCACGCTGCATTGAATTTTTCATTCACTGAACTTCAACCATAAGAATATTAAAAGTAATATCACCTCCCTAGTTCTACTCAGGAGTCATAGAACCATAGAATCATAGAATCATTGAGGTTGGAAAAGACCTCTAAGATCATCGAGTCCAACCGTCAACCCAACACCACCATGCCCACTAAACCATGTCCCTAAGTGCCTCATCTA
>NW_008796041.1:4371040-4382288 GCF_000699145.1 Aptenodytes forsteri | reverse complement strand
GCAAAGAAGGCATTGAGTACCTCAGCCTTTTCCTCATCCTCGGCGACAATGTTACCCCCGAGTCTTTGCCTCAGTCACATCTTCTTGTTTGATGTTTCTCTGGGGGCTAAAATACAGTTAAAGAACATGTTACTTCTTCATGATCAAATGTCTTGGACGCCTTTCTCTGACAGAGTTGTACCAATTATAGCCTGCTTTGATCTTTCATCAATTTTGTTATCCTTGCTATTTTTTGCCAGGTGGATGATCAACACTAAATATTCTATGTGAGGGGTTGTGGAAGCCTTAGCAGAAAAGGCAAAAACACCCCTCAGAAAACCACAATCTGATTTGGATACTGGTCATACGATTTAAGCATGTTCATCTTCCTGAGACATGCCTGATGCTGAGTCCTCTGAGTCCAGCTAAAAGGCTTCCTTCCCTTGGTGGTAAAGACAAAACGTAGGATGCTTATCTTCCCTTGCTCGCTGAGGTACAGAGGGACTTTCCCAGTCAATACTTCCTCTGAAAAGCTGTCATTATCAATGATTCCTGTGGCTGGAGGCTGAATGACTGTAAGCAGTAGATTTTTTGCATAACCCTGCAAGCAGGAGCTACAGCAGCCCATGCTGCTGTAGTCTGAATCCACAAATCAGCCTCATCATGTTTAACACTGACATTGGGAAGTGAAAAATTCTCTTCTGTTTTACTAGCTGACTTGTAAAAGTACAGCTTCAAGATGTCAAAAAACCACCACCAACAAAAATACACTAAAACACACAAACAAACAGAAAACCTGTCTGCGACTTCAATGGTTTTATTATTGCTCTGAGGAGCTTTTTATAGTAGAAATAGCACCTGATGGAAGGAACTTCTCTCTGACCAATGGTGACAGTTAATTTGAAAGACTCACCTGACAATAAAGGTCAGACATACATTTAATAGCTTCTAGCCAGAGCTGCTGGTGGTCATGGGCTCTCCTGGTCTGAAGTTTGTCTCACTTCTATTAGTACTAAGACTTCTCTGATCTTATATTTATGAACCACAAGGTAATAAGGATGTTGCTCTCTTAGTGGTAAGCTACAAGAGACCTACTCTAAAAGGTGACTCAGTGATCTAAGCCAATTCTCTGCTTAGTTGTACTAAGAATCTTAAACAAAACAAAACAAAAAACCCAAACCCTATTTTTCTGCCTCTGCAAAGAACAAGCTGATGTCTGACAGTAAACAAGGGAGGAAATATTTTAGGTCACAGAATATTACAGCACTGCAAGTAGGGAAAAAAGAACCCCCCAACTGAGCAGTTGGATTAGGGTTGTATCCTAATAGCAGACTAATGTTTTCGGAGCCACATCCTAGGAAATTTGAAACCCACATGAAACTTACTCATTGACAAATACCTTTGGGAGTACATTTTTCATTTAAAAGTATTAAACACTGAGTCCACTTCTATCCTGCCATCTCCATAAACTCATGCTAATGTAAAATTTTATCAAACTAAAATACAACAAAATAGAACTTTTACTTCAGTATTGTAAAGAGGTTAACAACTATGCAGTGTGTAAATAAAGGTGATCCATGGGCAGTGGAATTAAGAAAGACAAATAAACCCTTGTAATACTTTGATCAGTGATCCACATGCATTGAGTTTCAACTACAGATACCAAATTTTATTTTAATATGTTTGAATATATGTTTAACTCTTGTTAGAGAGAAATTTAATATCACTACTTTGTCATTAAACAGAAGAAAGTTAGAGCTTTTAAGGGTTTTATTAAAAGTATTCTTGGTTTCCATTTTTTCGTGTTTTTCCCTAAGGAGTTATTTTGGAAGAAGTTATTTGAATCAAAATGGGAAACAGTTGTCAGAACTCCAGTTTTGGCAAACAAATTAAGCCTGTTAACTAGTATGATAAAAATAGATTTGGGGCAGTATGCTGTATGTTATAATTATAAATGTGTTTAGAAATATATGAAATTAAAAGAAAATATTTTTTCAATCAGTACATTTTACATTATACAACAGAATAACATTTTCAATTGAAACTTCGACCATGTTTCAGATAGCACAATTATTAACAGTTCTAATATGAATGTTTAATCATTAACATTCTTGTCTGAAATAATAAAAGAATATGAACCCAGAACCATTTAAACTTTAACAGCTTCTAAATCTCATCTTTCAAAGAACTGTTGGCTTTCTTGACTTCCAGCTGACAGAAAGGAAGTGGGTAAAGTAAACTTCCTCAAATAGTGATTGACATTTATTTAAATCAGAATGCCAAAGCAGCCACAGTGTATTTCCCTACACAATTTCAGAAAGACTTAGAACTACTCAAGTAGGGATTTAAGCATATCTCCAGGAAAGGAAGTTATTATTTCTAGAATAACAGAAATTAATTTTCAAGTTTAAAAAAATTCTCAGAAACAGAATTTTTACATATGTGGTATAGAATGGATATTGCTATACTTGATTTATTTGAAACTGTGACAAAGATGAAGTTAAATGGAGTAACATAAAGTTCAGGAAAAGAGAGTTAAATTACAATTTCATACAGTTCATTAACAACAGTTGAAGAAAGGATGTATAGTAGTCACTATTTGTGTAACCTATTAAAATGTCCTAACTTCATTAGTTACCTGAACCTTTGACTACTTGGATTATAAGGGCTCTCTTAGGCACAGAGGCTAGTATAGAGATGTCCTAACTGCTAACTTGTGTTGTAACAACAGAAATATTAACTAATAATAAAATACGTTAAAAAATGTTCTGCATTTGATTATTATTAATTTGTATTAATACAATATAAATTGTTGTGCTATTTTAAGTCTATCCATAGACTGCTTATATCCTATTCCTGCCAAGCAAGATAACTCAATACTCAGTCATTCCATATGCTATTTGGATTTGCTGGTTTGTTTATTTGCAGCTCTTGTGTACAATGATGTTTCTGAAAACTATAAGAATGTAAATGATGCCTGCTCAAATTTTAATAAAACAATTCCTCTACACTAAAGTGTTTTAGTACTAAAGACTGAAGTATATTATCTATATGCTTTAATCAAACTGAATTTGAAAGTATTCAGTTTTTAATTAATGCCTGATCTTTGGGACAACACATAAGTGGTTTCAGACTTGTCCTTGCTCAACAGGAATGATTTGTGGATTATAGGATACCATGAGGCAGGATGGGGCAGTGCACACATGCTTATGAATCAGTTTGGACTTAGCATCTCTCTGTGGCTGTTTTTCACTGCTGGGAAATACAACTGATGACCTTTGTAGTCTGACAATTAATGAAAAGGCAGAATGCAGTCATCAAGGCAAGAAGCCATATGATTAATTTTTACTAGGTTGCATTTACTTTTGTTCATTAAAAGCATAATAAGCTAATTTTTTGCCAATATTTTATGATCTGCAGTATTTATGCACTTACACAAACCACTTCTATTTCTTCAGTGACTAAGAAAGTGAGATTTTTATTTGATCTTAATCAAGAAAATGGTGTGACACATTTTTTGAAGATACTGCTAAAGTATTAGTTCAACAGCAGACTTTGAGGTGTTACTTAACATCAGAAGCTAGTCATGAAGTTGTGAAAAAAAGATGCTAGACCATATATGTATATTCCCTGTCTATTAATCTAACACACATAGTCAACTTCAAAACATTCTTTTAATGCCCTTCTTCTCAGCAAAGGTACAAAAAATCCTATGTTGTAAAACAAGAATACTGCAACAGAAGCACACACTCTTAAATTCAGTATTTGGGCTAGAAGTGATAATGCATATGGAAAGAACCAAAATTTTAGCTTCCACCAACCCTCTGAGATCTCTGTAACTTAGTACTGGGGAGGGGATCTGTAGTATGGACTGTGATTCACTAGCCACAGATTACCATGTTTCTATCCTTGTGCATCTTTCATTATCAAAACACCCTCGCCCTGGCTGTGTTTCAGAAAGCAAAGGAATGGAATGAAGAACACACAAGCCACTGAGTTATAAAATCCAGTGTCTCAGAGCAAATACACATTTCCAGGGTTTGATACTAGTCATGAATTAGCTCCTGCATAATCTTTCAGCAGTCTGTATTCTTGCTCCGTAGAGTATTTTGTTCAAAGGTGGGGTTTTTTGAGTAATATGATAATGAGTTAAATCTTCTGTAAATTAATCTACCCAGGTAAATTTTAGTCAAAGATTAAGTCTTTCTTCTTCAACTATCAGCTTCACAGGCTGTTATGATTTCTCTTCTTTTCTCTGGACAATTTTCTTTCCCAATTTTTTTAATGGAAAGTTCAGGCTCTTTGCTCACTGGAGTACAGAGTCCGACATCTTCATGGGCTCACAACTCATTCATTCCTCCATGCAAGTGTCAAAGACATAATGCTAGATCTCAAAGATGCAATTTACTGTGATTTTTCAGAGATCGTTACAATATTTCACTATTAAATTCAATATGGAGCCTATATGATCTCAATGTGATCCTCACAGAGATGCAAACACAGCAGTATTATTAAAATATGATTAATGATGGCTAGTCAGATGGTAGTTAATGATGGTTAATTGTTTTTTAAGTGTACAGATCCAGTCCAAATTGATATGATTTTGCCTTCCTACCAGCTGTTGACTACAGAAATTCTTTCTAGCTTGAGGATGTCTGTCACTAAAGGTGCCTCATAACCTTGAGAAGTACCTGGATCTCGGGCTGATTGTGTACTCTCCCATATGATAGCACTGAGAGGTCTTCTCTAAATTTTTAATATATTCTTCATGTACATTTGGTCACAATGAAAACCAAATTTACAATATTTGTGCTTCCCTTTATGAGACAATTCTTCCCCCTCTTGGGTTTACTTTACGGGTCATGATGGTCCTTTGCATTGGCAGCAATGTGAACTAAACAAACACTGCTTCCTTGCATCTCTTCTGAGTGGGAATTTCTACAGTGCAGTTGGTTATTTTCCTTCTGCATCGATAGCATCCATATGCTGATTTTTTTCTGCTCTATTTAATATTTTGTTTATTCTGGGATCTTTTCCAATTTAGCTATGTAAGAGGTGGTCTTCTTCAGTCTGTTGCTGTGGCTAACACACTGTTAAAAAACACAGAAATTTTGAAAAAGGGCAGTGTGGACCGTGAATGAAGAAAAGAAGTCTAAGGGATAAGAAATGTAACATAGAAAACAGAAAAATGAACACATACTGCTGCACAAAACAAATCAACAGAAAGGAAAACTGCTTAGTCAGAATCGATCAGCAATGGGAGATATAAAGTAATTGCACAAAAGGCTCAGACACATGTTCATATTAGCCCTGCTCAACAAGTTTCTGAGCAGACATTGAACCAGTGTAATTGTCTGTGTTCTTAGCCTATAGCAACAAAACATCAAGTAACTTTGCTTAAGCTATTTTCATTGGAAGTTTGATCAAATTGCATTATTTGCCTTTTGTTGTGTGCTTGCACATTAAAAGGGGATTAAAACTGTCACATTTTTGCCTGTTAATCTATGGGAATATATTTTGTTTTCTGATAAGTTAGGTAGGGACTTGTTTTTATCAACTATAGTATACTTCTTTAATATTTATTTCTTTACTCCAAACAACCACTGGTTGCATATGAATCTGAGCTGGAACAGCACAAATGTTATAAAACCTGTCAGTGAGTGGCAATATGAGCATTTGTGCTGTCCCAGCAATCACTGGATTTCTGTATGTGAATGTTGTGGTGACCCTGTGCTGATAGAAAATGATATTGTAATCCCTATTTCCAAATAGGAAAAGAAGGTAAAATCTTATGATTTGTTCACATTTACACAGAGAGGCTATGCATGGCTCGTCAATGAATCCAGAACTTGTGGTTCAGTCCAGACCAATCTTCTTTCGGGGGTTGCCATGTCCTTAATTCTGGTTTTGTTACATATTAATAACCTGATAATACAAAATGTGTCTGACACTGAAAGACTCAGAAAATTGGAAGAGAGAAAAATGAATAAACTGAAAAAGAAAGAAAACCATTATGATGGACTCTTTAAAGAGTAAGGCAGGGCTTTTAAACCTGAGACCTAAAATGTGATCATTAAAACAGACCGCTGGTAAAACTGCACAACTATTATTTAAGCTAATTACAGTCACATAAGGCTTTTCCTGAAAAATGATAGTTCTTTCCATGTGTTTATCTGATTTTTGTATTGGAAGTTGGAGGAATAAAATATCTTAGTAAGTCGCATTAATGACATATACATGAATAGTCACATAGACATCACTAAGGAGAGGACACCTTCTAGTGGAAATCAGAGGTCAGGGAGCTTCGTCAAATTCATCACAAACTAAAACATGACTCAATCTCACTGAAAGCATGTAAAATGTGCTTTGGAATTGTGGAGGGGGAAAATACCAGTCACACTATTTATTTCTTACTCTTATGAACACAAGGTATTATTTTTGCCCACCCTGTATTTTTTTTAAACAGTGTCTGTTCATTATTATAACTTCTTTCATTTTATGTGGATAAAAACCAGGCACAGTCATGGTTGATAAAAAACAAACAAAAACACAAACAAGTACATTAAGGCAGTGGAATCAAATTTTAGTTGAATCAAAAAACAAGTCAGATTATTCCCTTGAACTGGAGTTATGTCTGAACTGCTATTTTGATCTTCTTTTCTTTTTTTCTTTTTTTTTTTTTTTGTACTTGAACCAGAATAAAGTTGAAACAACTTGACTATATTATCTCTTCTTCCTGCTCCATCTACATTTCTCCATTCTCATTTTCCAACTGCTTATGAATACAAAATACAGTTGTATACCTTCATTAAAACTTCAAGTAACACTTCCACAATTAAGATATACTTAGTCTAGAAATGTGGAGAGGTGTAGTTGAAACAGGTCAATAAAGCAGAGAGATTGTGGAATGTTACACTGAAGTTACATTGCCAGGGAGGCAACATACCAGCTCTAGCAATTTTCATGGTAAACAAAAAATTTGAGCAGGAATCTCCAGCAGGTGATAGATCAGATCTCCAGAAGAAACCTCTACATAGATCACAGAACTGGCTAATTGGCATGTGTGGTAAATCTGAAGTGTCTAGGATGTGATGGACTCGTGATACAGGTCAGTTGTACATATGCAGTAGATTTGACATGGTTTAAGTTTGACAAAGTTTAACAATTGCCATATTAGTCAATATTGGCAAGCGTAAATGGGGCATAGTCAGGCTGACAACCAATTCAGTATGTAGGACACACCAAAAATATTTTTTGATCATGTTAAAAATGGAATACTGTCTTCCAGAGCTATCTAATCCAAAACAATATTTATTTATTTATTTATTTTCTAAGACAAGAAAAAACAAGAAGACTGTTTTCCCCCTCCATGGAAAATTTATTTGATAGAAAAGTTTGGGATTGGGCTGATCCTCAAAATGTGATTGAAGATTTCCAGTTTGTTTTCCTTGAACTTCAAGAAGCAAATATGTATAATTGCAGTCAAACAATAGTCTCCTCTATATTAGTAAAAATTGGTCTAGAATTAAGCTATTTACATTAACCTTCACAAAAGCAAACTTTGCTCCATATTGGTATTTACATAATAATGGTCTGTAGGTAAGATTAATTTTCAGAATGTGCTACAATTTAACAGAAAGAAGAAAAAACAACCACTAGAAAAACAAAAACAAAACCAATTATATTCTATTGATTCTATTCTGTTCTGTTCTGTTCTATTCTATTCTATTCTCTTCTGTTCTATAAATTATCCGTTCCGTACCACAGCAAGGTTAATATATTAAAAAAAAAATAAAAAATTACAAAGTCTTCCAACATTATCCAAGCTACAGGACTGGAAATTCATCACCACATATGTAAACATTTTTGGGAGGATTGGTTTTTTTTTTTCTTTTTTTTGTGTGTAGGATTTTTTGTGTTTTTTTCTCCCAGCATTTTATTTAAAATCTGCTCTTGAATTTAAGGTTCTTTTTAAATGCATACTAGAATAATTAGATGCACCATGAAACAGCTTAAGCTAATTGAAGTGGCCACAAAAACTGTCAATGCAAATTGAGCCATCTGGATGAACAGATAAAAGCTTTGGAGACATTCAAAAGACAGGTGGCATTCAGTTACTTTCCATCTCTTCCTCACAGTATTGTTAGAAAACCAGGAGAAAGAAAAGTAAAACTCTTCAGGCCACTGAGAAAAAATCTAGTGTCAACAAGATATTTCTGAAAAGAACAGAATAAGTAACCTACAGTATTAGGGAAAGTTAATATGGCACCACATGGTAATAAAAAAGGATAAACTCAAGTACATAAACCAGAGGAGCAACAACTACTCAGTGTACAAAGCAGGATGAGGCCAAACTGTAAGATAAATCATTATCTTTATAGAGTAATGATCATTTTTTATTTAAGATACTTGACTGGATACAGAACATCTGACTTAAGTTTCAACTCGGTCATACATTTTGTGAAGGACTGGGCAAATCCCATAAGTGCTAATTTTCAAAGAGTGTGAACATCCATTTTTCTTTTTCATGTCTGTGAAGATTATGTGTGCTCAAAAGTTCTGAAGAATCAGACTGGACTGTTTTTGAAGCCTTGCTTGTAAATGATTGTGCCATTTCTCCTTCTCTTCTGTATTATATATCATGCCTATTCAGATTGCCAGGGATTTTTTTTTTTATTATTGGGTGGGGTTTTTTAAAAGGATGATCATTTACTGGAAACTGCTATATTCCTTTTTGCAGTTCAGTTTTCAGCCAAGATCTCTAAACAATACTGTAAAAGTAGATATCAGAATTGTGCAAAATTGCTCAAACCTTCTGTTCCATAAAAATGAGCTTTTTATTAAATGGGTGGAATGTCATCTTTATAAAACTTGTCTTTTTCATACATTTACAGCTTGACTGCACTTAAGATGATTTTTAAAAAGGCTCAAATAAATAGTTCAATGATGTTTTTATAGCATTTCTTCTTAAGATATTTTGCATAACATTTTACAAAAACAGACAAACCCCAAACATGAGCTTTTCTTTTTAGAGTAACAGAAGTTTAAATTTTTCAGCCTTTAAAAAAAAATTGTAAAAAATCAAGTAGGTCTAAAAATAATAAATAATAACCACAGGAATTACTTGGTAAATCTCAAAAAATAAATGTTTAGTTTTGATATGCTTACGGATAATATCTGAGCTCACCTGATAGAAGCCCCTGTTGAGAAAAGCTGATGTTTTCACAGCTGCTCTTTTTACCCAAAGATAAATAGTTCTTTTATTGTCACTTACATGTATTGGAATAGCTTTACATTTCAGACACATTTGGATTGTTTCACATGTGCTACCCCACGTGGCTTTCCTATGAACTTTTTTTTGATGTGTGGAATTTCCTTCCAAGTCACCTGGGAATTCTGGTCATTACGTTGTGAAGGGCTGTATGAGTACCTATAGACTAGGAGAGACATGACATCTGATCACTATACAGTCATCAATCTGTTAAGTACCCAAACCCTTGGAAATCCAGTAAGAGAGGAACATCCTCTCAGGTATCCATGCTCTTTCTCTGATAGGTCATAGCTCTCTTCTAGGAAGCATCCTGCCACCTAGCCTCTGAGGGAAATGTCAGCTATATATTGAGATTTACAACAGAATTAAATGGGTTTTCAGATTTAGTATTTGATGTCTTCACTGGGCTAATCCTGCAGGTCTGGCCAGGTTCAACACCTGTAGTTTTTTAGAGTCTGTGACCAGCAATGATCTAAGATGTCTTAAATATCCAATTTTCTAGTGTATGAACTTTCATTCAGTGGGTCATGTCATGGGGTGAGAAACTGCAATATTAGGTCATATAGTGGATAAAAAGGCATAATTCTGCGCTACAAAAGGGACAAGCACCTTTTAGTGGGCTTCTTTTGAACACAGAGGGCTACTAGGTAGTGTACTTCCCAGTTATTGGAGGATATATCACAGGGCATCCTTTGCTTCATGACCCCAGTTAGAAGGTGTACCTGGAGAAGATGATAGATCATGGATGCCATGGTGTTGTGCTACATACATGAGATATAGTCCTAGCTGTGGGGTGCCATAGAGCAGAGGCAGAGGCTGTTTGAGTTTAGACAGGTAAGATGTAGTAGCTCTGTACCTGTAAACAACCAGGGTTCCCCGGTGCCAACTTGAGAAATAAGGCTTAATAGAAAAAAGACTATGAAAAACAAGCATAGGTCTATCTGGGGCTACAGATTACCACTAGAGGGTATTTTTGTTTACTACAATAATTTCCAGCTGATAATAATTTCTCATATCAGGCACAGAAGTCATGGGTCAATAAGGAAAAATCAGTGAAAAAAAAAATTATCTGTGTGGCTGCATCTGTAAAGAGTTTTGTTTAGCACAGACCTGAAAAGCTTCCATGAGGCAGGTAAAACGCTGCATACTATTAAACCAGGGTCTGCTTTAGGGCAGCTGTCCTTACTCAGGCGCACATTCCTGTTTCCAGAGCCCAGCTGGAATAGACAGATATAACAATGCTTGATGCTTCATGAAATAGTAGCAGGAAAATGAGATCATTATTGTCATCTTGGCCTTCATGTAAGGAAGGCCGTTTGCACCTTCCTTATAGTGCAGAGATCAGGATTGATTGTGGGTTTGGGTTTTTTTAATTTTCTCTTTTGTCTTTTTATTTTTGTTACCAGTATAGAGAGCAAGTGCCTGTGGAGTTATTTACTGAATAAATCTTACAAATTTTAAAGTGACATATTTTGAATAACTTGTTAATTTTAGGGAACTGTGACATGAATGTAGCATGATCAATGAAAATATGCATAAAAGCCTGTTATTAGACAGATCTTTGTGTTTAAGGATAATGTAGCATGATCAATGAAAATATGCATAAAAGCCTGTTATTAGACAGATGTTTGTGTTTAAGGATGTAAGTTATGTTTCAAAATTAGAGCAGTGTTGGTATTTCACAACTTACATAGGTACTTAATGTCTGATCTATAAAACAGGGGGATTAATATCTGACTGTACAGCAATTGTTAGGTAAGCCTTTAGTAGTCAAGTTCAGATGTGAGAGATTACATATAAAATATAGCTGCTTCATTCTTCTGGCTTAAATTTTCCTACAAATGAGGGTCTTTTGGAAGCCCTCTATTTGAATGAGTTCAAACAAGTTCATTAGTAGGATCTGAACATGAGCCGGCAGTGTGCCCAGGCGGCCAAGAAGGCCAATGGCATCCTGGCCTGTATCAGAAATAGTGTGGCCAGCAGGAGTAGGGAAGTGAT
>NW_008796041.1:4364384-4370680 GCF_000699145.1 Aptenodytes forsteri | reverse complement strand
CATGGTTTAGTGGTGGACTTGGCAGTGCTAGGCTAACAGTTGGATTCGATGATCTTAGGGGTCTTTTCCAACCTAAATGATTCTATGATTCTATTCTATGATTACCATCTCAACTAAAATGGACTGGATTTTGATATTAGTGACTGACAAGAGGCAAAATGCTTTTCTTTCTTTGCTTTTATGTTCAATAATTTTAATGTGTTTAAAAAAAGCATTAGTAAGGGTTGTGAATGGATTTGAATAAGAATAGACTAAAATCTTTAAAAATAATTTAAAAATATAAAAATATTTTAAAATAATCATGAATCAAAGTGAAGCAAGGTTAATTCACTCAGAATGACCAAAACCCAGAAAAAGTGCCTATCCTCCCAATATCCTGAAACCAAAGATTGCATTCATTTCAGTTAGTGTTCACTCTCTGATCAGATTCTTCCATCTGAAAGGCTGGGACAGAGGATGGAGGAAATGGGAGAGAGGTGTTGCTCACCATAAACAGAAAATGCTGGGGTTTCTAATATTGTAACTTTGTATGAAGAAAAAGAATAAGGCAAAACACTCTGTGGTCTCTAGAGGAAATATAAAAGAAAAAAAAATCAAAAGTATTTTTAGGAGTAACTTTTTTCTCCACAGAAAAAACATTCTTAATTGTGTAACTAGATATATGACTGATTGAAATATTTTGACATTTCACATGAGACATTTTGAATGTGAACATACTAGTATTTTCCAATAAGGTGAACAGCTGTTCTCTAGATAGTATTCCCATTTTTAAACTTACTTCAAATGTTTTTCTTCTTCCCTTTCACTGCCTGTAACAATTTCTGTTATTCCTATCAAGTATTTCTAAAAATGAAACAATTTTTACAAAGGGTTCCATATATAGAAACATTCTAAGGTCAGAAAAAACCTTGTGATAATCTAGTTTGATCCGTGGGGTAAAACAGACTCTCTGGTTTCTACCAGTAAATTCATGTTCCAAACGAATGATTTCCAGAAAAATATCTAAATTTGGTTTAAACATCTGCCGTGATTCTGAATCTACCATAACGCATGCTAACTTGCTTCTTAAGCATTCTTACTGTTGGCATTCATGCCCTCGTTTGCATCTGAATTTATTCCATTTCATCTTAAGAACTGAATCTTACTAAAACTTTGCAGTCTGCAGCCCAGAGCTCTTCATTAACTGAGTTCTGTCTCCCAATAAAGAGCCACTGAACTGTGGTGAAAGTATCTCTTTGCTTTCTTTTGGTTAAACTAAACAGATTGATTCATCCTTGTTAGAGAGTTTATTGAAACAAGAGTACTTGAACTTAATAATAACACTTAGAAAGGAGAGTCCCTCATCTTCACTGGTGCCCGGGGAGCCAGGGGGGCTGCCAAGAAGTATTAGCCGGGGAGAGGCAGAGTGGAAGAAGTTGGGCAATGCAGCCTCCTTCAAGCCTTTGATAGATTTATGTCTTGTATAAACAGTATCAAGAAGTACACAAATACTCTCTTGTTTCTGAGGAGCTTGAAATCCTTTGTAATTCACAGTGTATTGAATCTCTCATATTGCCTGCAAGCTAGATGAGCATTATCCCTGTTTTAGACAGAGGGGAAATGGAAGCAAAGGGAACTTATATGATTTGCCTCAGGAGCAGATTACCCTTCTGCCTTATTCACCAGCCTGAGCTTCGGCTTTTCAGTAGATAAAAACATTTATGTTTGAGTGGGATCTGCAAGGGGATAAACATCAGGAAATTTCCTTCTAATGCTACCTGATGATCTGTCGGTCCCTAGAGATGAATGTTTGTAATATGCATGATAATTTTCCTCCAGATTGCATAACTTCAAATTTCCTTTTTATTCAAACAGGGCCGGATTCCAAGTCTGTTGAAGGATGAAATGATTCTCATGAGCTTTGAATTAAGCTTATAAATACGACTTCCAATTTAAAATGTGATGTGTACATTAATGGAACACTATTAATTCAGCTATGAGGCTTTTTTTAAAAATTATTTTATGCTTATCTACAGTTTCATGTAGGCAGAATGATTATCAAGTTATACATTTCAAATCCAAGTCAACAAGAACAAAAGCTAGTGATGATTTAAAATAAGCTAATAACCTTTCTTTTCTCAATGTAGTTTGCAGCTAGTGTGTTATCTAGGTTAAAGGTTAAAACAAAAAAAAAAAAAAAAAAAAGAAGAAATTAGCAAATGAACAGATCCCCATTTAAACCAAGATAACATGAACATTTTCTCCACCCTGTTGCTGCTAAATTCAGTTTTGTACTGGAGAAAAGCCGCTGGATGGCAGCCTTGCTCCTCACAAATTAGAAGATCCAGTCTTGGTTAAACAAGCTTTGTTATAAACCTGCAGCCCAACCGTGTCCTTTGCCCGTGCCCTGGTAACGGAGGTGCCTTTGCCTGATTATTCAGAGGGATAGGGATTCTTCACATGCAGGTGCACTTAATCTTTTCAAGATGTAACAAAGCCCTATAAAGCCACGCTCTGTTGTGTAAAACATAATATGTCCGCTGATCTTTCATGTTTATTCAGCTTTTTTGGGGAGGGAGGGGGTTCCACAACAAAAGAGAGGTAAAGTAGAAAGTATGCAGCTTGCATGTTTAAGCAATAAGGAGATTGCTCCGTTGTCTAGCGTAAACCCCGCCAGTGTGCAATTTCCTTTTTCCTGTTCTCCAAATTAGTTGGTAGGACCAAGTTCCCCCAGGTGGGAATAAGTTCTCCAGACTTCTTGGGAAAAGCTGACCAAAAGTTCCCTGTACAATTCCACTTTCTCCTTAAAACAACTGGGGAGTTTTGCCAAGATGGCCTGTATCCTATTGCAGTCCTACCCCTAAACCTGCTGACAGCAATGTGGAATTTTACCATACTAAGTTTGGGATTGAATCTTTTGTTCCTGACAAATATGTTTTGAAACAATAATAATCTTCTGCTTCTACAATAGTTAGATTTGTTCATTCTTCTGTGAGATGTTTTTATCCAAATGGATAAATGGAGGCAAAGTGTAGGTCAGAGTAGGAAGATCAACATACTGCCAATATAAATCTTTTGTAGGATCCAGGTGCCCCAGTACCAAATGCGATCTTGGTACAGTTCTTAGCATGTCAGTAAGTTTATAGCTGAAGAAATCTCATCTCTAATGCCTTGGACACATGGCAGATTCCGTTACCACTCCCTAGTTGCTTTCCCCTGCCATGCCCCTGCCAAGACCCAAGGTATCCCTCCTCCATGACATGCTTCTGCCAGCTGGCACAGAAGCTTTCCCTGTTGTGTCTGTCACCCTGTAAGTAGAAATATTATCACTGTTTGCGATTTACCACGCTGTTGTCTGCTGACCTTTTGCTGCTTGGCATTTCAGTGTCAAGGAAGTAGAGCCTATTCCAAAACCTTCTCATCTCTGTGTAATACTGGAGGAAATCCATGGTCAGTAAAGATGACTGTCACATGCTTGTCACTGTGTGGCCTGACATTGCTATTTAGAGCTTAACAGAAGAACTTTTTAACAACAGAGCAAGGACCCTGCTTAATCAGTGAGGATTAATAAGGAAACTGCTGCCCTGTCTCCCCATCCATCTCCTACTGAAGGAACAAGTAAGCTGCTTGTGAATAAGCTCTTGACCCACCTTTGTTTGCATGTGTCATGTTAAGGAAATTCATTAGATGTTTTGGTACTGGTGGTAATTCCAGAGCTGATACCCACATAACAAGGCCAGTACACACCACTTAGAAAAGCAATCTCACAAAAAATCCCAAGCAAAAACTGTCACTGCTTGTTTATGAACCTCTGAAAAAGTCTTCCTCCAAAAGCATCGTTCTCGGCTGTTTCAAGGAAAGGAGAATCTGCATCAAAGAATGAACCGGCATGCAGGTATCCAAGCCTCAGCCTAGGTAATAAATTACTGCATGCATACCTGTTCTACTCTACAGCAACCCCCTGCCACAGAAGCATAGTTCTTAGCAGAATAATGTTTCCACAAAATAGTGTGTGTGCGCTACACAAGCATGTTCCTTCCCCACTTAGGTCTGTAAAACAAAATGTCTAAGTCTATCACTGGGAAAGAGCCACAATAATTTTAAAGGGATATTCCTCATCCCATATCTCATAATTCTCATACAAGGTGAAGGCCTGAGACAATGTAAAGAATTCACACCATTTCAACTGAACTATGCAGATGAGGTGCTTGAAGTGGTGAACTGGTGACCGGGAGCTCTGCTGAGTGGAGAAGAACGCCTAGGGTATTATTTAGCCACCTAAACTAGATGCCTAAAGTCACAGTGTGAAGAGTGTTTCCCTTTTCACATATTTTATTAAGATGTCAAGATCTGAATGTTTCTATCCAAATCATACTGCATATTTCTGTGATACTTATTGATTTTCTTGTTCCTGTACATTTGTTTTACACGTGGTAAAGTATTGCACTGTACTGCAGATGTAACGTTCAAAAATTCAAGCCCTACCAGGTGGCTGCCTCTCAAGAGCTTTGGATTTACTTGTAGAATATGCAGCTATCACTTCTGTTGCTCCGGAGGGAGCCTCAATAGAAAACACAATCAGATGAAAATAAAATCCTCCACAAGTTACTACAACCTTTCTGCACAGCTGAGACTGAGAGCAAACAATCCTCTCTTGCTTTTCAATACAATCTGAATGCAAGCTACCCTGGAGCCTAACTCCACATTAGTGAAGTACAAAAATACACTTCTTAAAGAGCAATTACCACATCTGAAATACAACTCAAGGCAGCAGCAACCATCTACTGAGACATGGTCAAAACACATACCAACTTCTTTCCAAGTATTCAGCACACCAGAAAGTAAGGTGTACAAGAAGTGCTAAAGGAAATCTGAGTCACTGTCACTGTTTTAGGCTCATGTCTATCATGCCTGGTGAAAGATGTCCATATTCTTAGTGACTTTGTTGATAGATATCATCAACACCGTATTTGAAGAGGCAAACCTATCATCCACCCTGCAGCCTGCCTAAGGTTAGAAAAATCTCAACAGACCTTATGTGCCATTGCCTTGTAGCAAACCTTCTATTTATAAATAAGATAGGTGATAAACTCTTAAGGAAATAACAGCAAAACTCTTTTTCCATCTTTAATATCCTAGATTGCTATAAACATTAGCTGGGTCAAGTCAGAGAAGAGAAAAAGCTTTGGCAGTTATAGGGGACAACTTTTTCTTCAAAATAGTTACAATGCTCTTGAATTCATACAACATCAGCAAATAATATACCCAGCTGTGGCAATGATGATGATAATAGAAGACACACAACTGCGTAAATAAATATTTATATGATAGATTTTAGTAGTAATAGTAGTAGTAGTTATGACTTTTGGTCTTGTTTTTCTTACTCGCATAATAAGATGTGTTTACAATGACTATCCAGTAGAATATAAGAATTTCCATTTTGTGAAAAGTTACTTATTCAAAGTTTTTGAGCCAGCTGTATAGTGCCTAGGACCTTTGAGAGACACTAACACTAACATCACGGTTCAGCCTTCAGTTTTCTTTTTTTGCCATAGGTCAGTCTCTTTGAACTGGGCTATTGGAGTGGACACCATTTCAAGATATGACCTCAGGCCTTCATCTCTCTTGGAGTGAACTATTCACTCAAAAATAAGGGTGGCAGTATCTTAGTTGCTCTTATTCTGCTCAGCCAAACTGAGTTGGCCACCTACAGCTCCTTACTTTGAAAACCTGGGGCTCATGGGGTTTTGCTAGTCTGTGCTAGTAAGTGAACAAGAGCCAAGGTTTGGGCTCAGGTCCCGGCTCACAGTTCTCCACAATGCCTAATTGTTAATGCATGCCCTCTTACAGTTTTGGCCCTTTGTCCACTAGGACTCTCCATACTTACAGGAACGGACTGGGGATAGAAGATGTTGTTCCCAATAGGCAATTTGGTTGTACCCCTGCTGGGTGGAGAAGAGAACTCAGTTGTGTGACAGGTACCATGTTGTGCCACATGCCCCCAGGGTCACCCAGCAGTAATACAACCAGTATGTTTTATCTGTTCTGTACAAGTAACAATAATAACCATAGTGACCAACACAACCAAAATCACCACTTTGTTATCCCTCCTGTTTCAAGTATTTAACCAAATTCATGGCTTTGTGGATATTTTCTGTTTGGAGGAAGAATTTGAAGAAGGTAGAATGACACTCTTTTTTTTTCCTTCTTTTCCTTTTCCTTTTTCCTTTTTCCTTTTTCTTTTTTCCTTTTCCCTTTCCTTTTTCCTTTTCCTTTTCCTTTTCTTTTTCTTTTTCCTTTTTCTTTTTTCTTTCTCT
>NW_008796041.1:4357951-4363921 GCF_000699145.1 Aptenodytes forsteri | reverse complement strand
CATTTCTCAGAGTCTGATTCTGAGTATTTATTTTAAGCATGTTTTTTCTTATTTTACTTTTTCTGCTCTTCTATTTCTTTGATTTTTTCCCCAATTCTTCCTAATAAGCACACAAACTTAAGAAAAATAGAGAGAAGGACATAAGATGTCATTAATATGCCATTGTTTTGAGCAAAGGCGTGTACCTCCACTCTGTATGTGGTAGAATTTATTATTGTTTCCACTGTTTAACTAAGTGAACTAATTTACCTGTAATTTATTGTTATCATAAGTGAAAGACAGTTACTATACTTATCCTATAACAAAATGTGGAAGTGAATAACTATTCTGAAGCAGAAAATACTGTCTTGCACATCTTTCTTGAGTCCTGCCAACACAAAACAAAGGCCCCCATCAGCTAAGTTTCCTCACTTACAGGGATCTGGTTGCCAATCTGTTCCATTTCAGCTCTCTTCTGGTTTGAGGTTGAAAGTATTTTTTAACCTGATGCTGTACTTTCATTCATAGCCATTTAGAACTGCTTAACAGCAGAACTTCTTAACAGACACAGTGTGAATTACATGCATATTCAGCTAATGCATGAGATATTTACCGCAGTATCTTGCTGTTTCTTATATCCTGGACCTGCTCCTTCTTCCCCAACAGTGTCCCTGCCTGTGATTTCTCACATCCCAGTTGATTTGAGATGTGGGTTATCTGCTCATCTTACTTTCAAAGAGCAATACTTCTGGAGGGATGTGTGTTATCTGATTATATGTGAGAAAATATATTCACTGTTCCTCCTCTCAGCCAATTTTTACTGGGAAAAACCAGATGCAGATTTACCAAAGGCTAAATCTGAAAACATCAAAGCCTGCCAAATGGCTATGCTGCTGATGGAGGGGGCTATCTGAAAACCACTGTGTGTCTGTACAGTGTTCTTAATATATTACTTCTATGAACCCAAAGAGTAGTAATATTTACAATGCTCAATTAACATAGTAACTTTAGTATTCATTAATCTTCACAAGCTATTCCAAGTCTGCTGCATTAAGAATGAGAAATAACAGTAGTAAAATGATCAAAGAAGGTTATTTTATTTGTTTCTAGGATCTTCTCACTCAGACAATTCCCTGCAGTGATTGCATTCTCTTTTGTGGAAACAATCCTTAATTGAAGGGAACTGGGGACATCAGGAGGTGAAGGATAATTTACAAAGAGAACTCCAGGTGGAGGAAAACACCAAGCAAACCCTTCTTGTGAATCATAACCAGAACTGTATCACATAAGCAGAAAGAAAGGTAAGAGAGAGTAAAACACAACTGACAAAGATCAACCAACTCATCTGGATGGAAGCCATCACTTTGTGGGAAATGGAAAGCAGAAGGAAGTGACCATCAAGTATTCCCTTTATAACGGGCTGACATCACTCAGTTCTCTGCCGGACAAGGATATCAAATTGTCTGTGCTCCCATTTTAGGACAGTGGGGAAAGCCATACCTGGCTGTAAATTTTACTACCATTATGTTTTTATTCTCAGGAGAGTCTAGTCTGACAGCAGGAAGACAAATATTGATACATCAATGAATGAATATTCTTCTGGGTGATGACCTTTGTGAATACTCTTGTTCTGCCCTAATAAATGGTAATTCAGAAAATTGCGGTCATTTAGTCTGCTTCTGACAAACAAAAGGGAAAAAACAGGCCTTACTTCCTGAGTCACTGGATTATCGAGAGCAGTAGGAGATTAGTGTATTGGGAAAGGAAGGAATAGCTTTATGAGGATTTGGGAATCTCTGAGACCTCATCACTACCAGTGACCTTCAAGACCTTCCTATGTGAAAATCCAGCTGGACACCTGCTTCTCCCACTCTGTGGTTTGCAACTCTTTACCTATTATATTTGTCTGAGCATATTATGTTCTCCATAGAAACACTAAACTCCCTTATGTGAAAACTAACCCATATGGAAAAATCATATTTCGCAGATAGTTGATCAAATATATTTCATATGTTTGAAAGATACTGTGTAGTTTATACAGAGCTGGCTTGAACTCATACCACATATAATCTCTGCTATGGAACAAGATATGTTTTAAAACGAGTGAGAATATGAAAAAAAGGTTGAAAGGCTATATTATATACCAAAAAAAAAGCAGTTAGTTTCATATCAGACAGAAATTGTGGTAAGGAATTTGGATTATTTTGTAGATGTCATATATTTTGTGAATGATTCTGGAGTAGTACAAACACAAAGCATGTGGAAATACCTATTGCAAGCCCATTTATTTAGGAAGGACGGACAGTCTTGTGGTTTCAGACTTGGAAAAGCTGGGTTCAATTTCTGATTGAGGCAGTCAGGTAACGTTACCCAGCCACTCTGTTTACCCTTGGCCCAAGTTCTCAGCTGTAGAGCAGTGAGAGCACTATTTCCTACACGTCATGAGGAAGAAAGAAATCTGTTCATATATATAAGATACAGGGTATCTAAGGGCCTTTATAGATCAAGTCATATTTCGATTATTTGCCTGAAAATTTTGCTCTGATTGCTTGTAATTAATAAAAATTCAACTCTGTTAACTCTGTCAGGATGTGATAACTCTAAACCCCAAATTGTTTGGTCAAAATAAGACATACTTACTAAGAAGACTTCTAGGGGAAATCCAAGTGATTTAAGAAGTGATTTTTCAGTTGATTATTCCTTCCCTACGAAGAGGTGTGCCATTTCTTGTAATATTCAAAGGAGCCCACTAAATGAAAGACCATTCATAAAAGAAGATTAGGAAAAACATGCATGCTTTTTAATTAAATATTGGAGGCACTTTGGCTGTCTCTACAATACATTAAAAAGGTTAATGTTTGATAAGGATCTAATAAATAATCCTCAAATTTCATTTAAAAAATTAGTTGACTTTTTATGGAAGAGGTACTTTCATTCTAATAGTTATGAACAAATGCCAAGATAAATAATCACTGAGGTTTCACATTTATACAGATGTCTTTCCTCTTTCAGTCATCTGTTATTCCATTCCAACACTGAATTCTGCTTATGGGCAATGTGCTAAATGTTCACATATATACACGGACATCCATTGCCAACCTCCACCCCCACCATGGAAGACACAGAAGTTCATACACTAAACAGTGAATTCCTGAAGGTATTTTGAAAGTTACTTAGGTGGGAAGTGCAATGCATATAATGAACAACATAAAATAATTCTGATCATTCTATGGATACAAATCATATTTCTAGAAGCAAAGTTGTTTCTTACCAATATAGTTTTCATTTGATTATTCACTGAATTCAATTCTTTTTAAAGAGCTGTTAGAGTGAATTAACAAGACACTTGTCTGTATTGTGCATGTAGAAACAGGTTTATTTTTCTTTCTAGTTATTCCTCATATGGGTAATCTGCAACAAGTGATAATCAGTACAATTTTTAACGAAGACTTATCACAGCTGTCATCATAATTGGTTTCCCATGATGCTTATAAAAATAAAATGGATAATGATAGAAGAAGTATACTCCTATTTTTTGCATTGTTCTACAGAGTTCAGCTGCGCAATTGGTTTTCTCACACAATCTTCGATGAAAAAGTCTTTGGTATTTTTCTCATTTCATATGACAATACTCTGCAATAGTTGGCTAGCTGTTGTGCTAAAGCAATTGCTTATTAAACTAACCACTAGTATCTCAGTATTGTCTGGTGCTTCTTCCCAGCTGACTGCCATATTGATCTGCTCTTTCTTGCTTTAGGCTGTAATCACACTTTTGGTACAGGCCATCTTCTTATTTGTATATTGTATGATTAAACTTTGTAATTCATAAGTCTTCTTACAATCTGACAATATACACCAGTAAATAAAAAATAGTACTGAATGCTACATAGCACTTTTAAATACCACTTCAGGGATCATTGACTTTTTAATATCTGATATGTATACAGAATTTTTTTGTCATTTACAAATAAGGATTCTTATTGTCTAACTGGAATCCCTATGCAGAGGAATATTTGTATTAATTAGTTTGATCTGTTTACCTCCAAAATACTTCTCAATGTGGAGGCATAGAGTGTATCTTAGAGTTTTATATTCAAGAATTATTCACTTTGAAGCAGAACAATTGTTGAACTACAACAAATGTTATTAATGTTAAAACAAGAACCAAACTATCATTTATTCTAAGCAGAAATACATAGAGAATATTAGGCAGATAATGTAATTAGCAAACTTCAAAAGCAATTGGATTTTGGAACTACCACGTGTGTGGCAGAAAACAATGCATCAGTGAATCTTCTACTGTAATTATTTAAAAAAGGCAAACAGAGGGTGATTATAGACTGATATCTCAAGGACCACCCCAATACAAATTTGAGGGGTGCCATTAAATGAAGTTAGCAGATAACAAGTTCAGAAAATGCAAAATAATGTATCATCCTTTTCACAGTTTGTTAAAGATGTGAAACTACTTACCAAAAAGTTATTGTAGATGGTAATTTTTTTCTGGATTCAAAGGAGGTTGCACAAGTTCATGGAACAGAGGATTGCACCAATAGAGGTGTATAGAAACTAGCACTGGACCACGAGGTTCCTGAGCTGCACACTGTTGAAAGCTAGGAGATTGTTCTGGGGAATTATCACTATAGTTGCTTCTTTGTTACAGTCTTATGTGCACATTGGCTTTTGTCCAGTGTTACAGACAAGTAGTTGGGCAAGATGGACTTCTGGTCTGACTCAGCATACTTGTTCATATATGCTTTTATGTTATGAAGAATTAATAATGATTACATGTTCTCAGAGGGATTTTTTAAAGTACCTAAGAGATTTAAGAGAATAGATTTCCTTAAAGGAGTATGAAGCCTGTTCTTCAAGGGTCAACAAAAAACTCTTAAGAACTCTCAAGTTTAGTTTAACTAAGAAACTCCTATCTTAGTTGTTATCAGAAGTTAATCAAACTCCTGGATTTGCAAAGTGACAGTTTCATAACAAAATAAGAATTCTCATGAGAGTAGTATTATTTACTGACATTCTCTCAGCTGCACATAGCAAAAGAACATTCTTTCATGTCATCTTTGGGAAAACCTGCTTCTTATCTGAGAACAGAAACTCTGTAAGAGCAAAATAATTACTGACAACAAGCAAAAAAAGGGATCAGAAAATTTGGGCCCTGATGGAAAAGGATTTGGGTAAGGTCTAACCACGGTTTATGAACAGAGGGACTCTCAGTGGTTTTATTTCTTCTGAAATGTGAAGTTATTTGTCTTCCTGAAGACTATTATGTTATGTATCAACTCAGAAATGGGATCCAACCAAGGGTAATGAGGGAGCTGGCGGAAGTGCTCACCAAGCCACTTTCCATCATCTATAAGCAGTCCTGGCTAACCAGGGAGGTCCCAGTTGACTGGAGGTTAGCAAATGTGACACGCATCTACAAGAAGGGCCGGAAGAAGGATCCAGGGAACTACAGGCCTGTCAGTCTGACTTCAGTGCCGGGGAAGGTTATGGAGCAGATCATCTTGAGTGTCATCATGCAGCATGTACAGGACAACCAGGTGATCAGGCCCAGTCAGTATGGGTTTATGAAAGGTGGGTCCTGCTTGACTAACCTGATCTCCTTCTATGACAATGTGATCTGCTTAGTGGCTGAGGGAAAGGCTGTGGATGTGGTCTACCTAGACTTTAATAAAGCCTTTGACATCATTTCCTACAGCATTCTCCTGGAGAAACTGGCTGCTCAGGCTTGGATGGGTGTACTCTTCCATGGGTAAAAAACTGGCTGGATGGCCAGGCCCAAAAAGTTTTGGTGAATGAAGTTAAATCCAGTTGGCAGCCAGTCACAAGTGGTGTTCCCCAGGGCTCAGTATTGGGGCCAGTTCTGGGTAATATCTTTATCAGTGACCTGGACGAGGGGATCGAGTGCACCCTCAGTAAGTTTGCAGACAACACCAAGTTGGGTGGGAGTGTTGATCTGCTCGAGGGTAGGAAGGCTCT
>NW_008796041.1:4343663-4357313 GCF_000699145.1 Aptenodytes forsteri | reverse complement strand
TAGATGAGGCACTGAGGGACATGGTTTAGTGGTGGACTTGGCAGTGCTAGGCTAACAGTTGGACTCGATGATCTTAGGGGTCTTTTCCAACATAAATGATTCTATGATTCTATGAAAGCAGAATTGAATCCAGAGATGCCTTTTCACATGTACTGGAGATCTTACCCTAAAGAACACTGGGACAGATTCTAATTGAACTTCCCACTTCTAGATACTCAAGATTGACAATGATGGATCCCCTTCTTCCCCCTTCCTTGATCTTTAAGCTTATAAATTCAAAAATAAAGTGTAGGAATCTGCACTGTTTGGACATCTAAATACACGTGGAATACAGATTCTAGAACACAGAATCATAGAATTGTTGAGGTTGGAAGAGACCTCTAGAGGTCATCTGCTCCAACCCCCCTGCTCAAGCAAGCCACCTAGAACCAGTTGCCCAGGACCGTGACCCGCTTTTGAGTATCTCCAAGGATGGAGACTCCACAGCCTCTCTGGGCAACCTGTGCCAGTGTTCAGTTGTCTGCACAGCAAAAAAAGTGCCTCCTGATGTTCAGGTGGAACTTCCTGTGTCTCAGTTTGTGCCCAATGCCTCTGGTCCTGTCACTGGGCACCACTGAAAAGCGCCTGGCTCTGTCCTCTTTACACCCTTCCTTCAGGTATTTATACACATTAATAAAAACTAACCTGAGACTTTAATTCTCCAGGCTAAACAATCACGGCTCTCTCAGTCTTTCCTCATATGAGAAATGCTCCAGTCCCTTAATCATCTTTGTGGCCTTCATTGGACTCTCTCCAGTATGTCCATGTCTCTCTTGTACTGAGGAGTCCAGAACTGGACACAGTACTCCAGGTGTGGCCTCACCAGTGCTGAGTAGAGGGGAAGGGTCACTTCCCTTAACCTGCTGGTAACACTCTTCTTAATGCAGCCCAAGATACCATTATCCTTCTTTACTGCAAGGGCATATTGTTGGTTCATGTTCAACTTAGAGTCTACCAGGATCCCTTAGTGTCTACCAGGACCCCTGGGTCCTTTTTCTGCCAAGCTCTTTCCAGCTGGATGGCCCCCAGCATATACTGGTGCATGGAGTTGTTCTTCCCTAGGTGTAAGACTTTGCATTTCTCCTTGTTGAACTTCATAAGGTTCCTGTCAGCCCATTTCTCCAGCCTGTTAAGGTCAAGGTAGATTCCTTTTCCCCAAGAACTAAAACCAGTAGCCTGATGACCTTCAGGTCCGCTCATGGTTTCTCCAACTCATGACTAATGCTCTCCTACCATACTCTATTTCAGTTCTGCCCTCTCCCTACACCTTGTTTCTTCCTTCTGCTAGGATTCACTAGACCCCTCTTTGAGTCAGCAAAATTCAGCTTTGTTTACACCATTAAAAAACCATGAGCACAGGATGAAACAGATAAATAAAGACACACATCCTTCATAAAAATAATACAGAAAATTACCGCATTATCTACAAAGATATCCAGTCAAGCATGAGGAAACTTCGGTTTACAGTACCTTGGTAATAACCTGCAAGCTAATAAATGTGGTGCAGATTTATTTCAGCCTCCCAAAGCTCTACCATGATTATGTCTACCTCTAACAGAATGAGCAGCCCTGAATGCTTCCAAACAACCTAACTTTCCTCATTCCTCAAGAAAGGAGAAAACTGTCTTTGAAAACTTAAACCATGAGGTATCTTCTAAGTAATGAGCACCAGGAACAAAGTTCCCCTGTGAGCAGGTTATCTCATTACTGCTGATTGAAGAACTGTTTACACCTTCCTCTGAGGTAGCTAGTACTTCTTGTCTTCTAAAACATGGGACTGAATGACACTCATCAATTTTGTTGGCCAGTATTGCAGTTTCTATATTAATCCATTCCTATAAAGCATCATTTCAGGAAAGATGCTGAAAAAAGAGAACCCAGACTCGAAACAGTTGGCTTAAAATTCAGGCTGAGCTCTTTTTATGATGTGAAAATATCCTTCTCGGTAATACTAGAAGCTTATACCCCCTAGAGGTGTTTATATGAAAAACTGACAGTTCTATTTAGTTTTCTTCTGCAAGTCTATTTCAAACATCAAGATCTACTGCAGAAATCTGGAGAGTCATTGTCTGGTGTTGAAAGTGTTGTCACTCACCTTTCCAAGTGACAACAGACTGACACATAATTCCAGAGGTAGAAAAGAAATGTAAACTTCTATGTAAAACAAATAGTGAGATCAAATTAACATTTCTTGCTGTTATACCTAAAAGTCAAATGCAAAATCAGAGCTAAAACATCTCCTATGTGTAGCAGCTTCATGGTACTAGATATGTGACACTGTTTCTACACCCCCTTCTACTCAGTCACTATCAAAACAGGTTTCTGCACAGGGCCTGACCTTGTCTGAATGCCTCAAGCCATTGCTTTTAGTGACTCATGGCAGGAAATGCAAATCCTGGCTTGATCCCATTCCATTAAAGATAATGGTGGAATTTCCAAAAGCTACGATGGAAGCAGATTTAAATTAATTTCCGAGACCTTTTCCTGATTTTCAGCAGTCCATTAAGTCTGTAATACTCAAATGAACTGGAAGAGCTCAGTGCACGTGCATGTACCCATTCACTCTTCAAACAGAAAACTAATAATTGTAACCACTTCTTATATTTATTACAAAAATATTACATATTTTTAATTCTTTTACCATTGTAGTTCTAATACTATTGTGATGACTTGGATAAATCCTTCTGGAGATCTCTGGTGTTGGGGTAAAATGCTAGTCCAAAGGAATGACAGAGGTAAAATAGGGCAGACTTCATTCAGGATAATCTACCTGCTGGGAGTCACTGGAATACTAGGTAATGCATTAGGGATGCAGTTCCTTGGCACTGCTAAATTAAGTTCCACTTTGGGAAAGCAGTCTAAGGGGGGAAATACTAGGACACTGCTTTGCCTTGAGAGAATGAATAAATATTCCTCAGTAGATCACATTATCTCCTTGTGATACATGTGCTGGTTCTACAATATAAATATAACAGACCCAACTAGTCTAAGAGCCAAGGTTTAGCAGTTATACAGTCCATTTTATGGCCTTGATAAACATTTCTCTTCTTAGTGGTGGATATTTTCAACTGGTTTACAAGGAACTCAAAAGTGTTCAATGCCTGTAATAGAAGTAACTTTCATACTAGTGACAAAATAGGAAATAATGTGTTTAATTTTAAATACCTAGATTTGAAAATAAAACAAAACAAAATTGTAGAAGACAGTGAGACTCGAATAGAGACTGCCATTTTGTGATCTTATTTCCTATGAATATTAAAATAATATTTTTTCATGTTTTCTCAATAAAAAGCAGCCAGATGTTATGTTCTGGTATTCTTCATTTCTGTCCACAGCTCACCCCTAACCTTTTTAGTGGCCATAGAAAGATTTACCATGATTTACATGGAGATTATAAGCAAACTGCAATTTGTGAGGGCACCATACCTGGGAGTATCCCTGGAGCCTTATTTAAGGTTTCAGCTTCTTCCAGATGCAAGAGCTACAGAAAAGGATTTAGCATTAACAGTAGTTCCATATATTTGCAGAAATGCTTTTCTATCAGGCAACAGTATGTACAATTGCCAACATGTTGTCGAAACACAGTGAATGCCAAACAGGAGAATTTCTAGGAGACAAAGAACCATTATTTGCTGAGTATGCATGTGTTCCATTCAGTGTCAAAAGAAGATTTTTTCAGCTGCATTGTGTCTGCTATTTTGACATGCAATAGTGAACTTATCTATAAATAGTTTAATTCTTCTACATTCAACCATTTGTCCCCCTCCAGCTAGTGAAGATCACAGAGATGTATAATATGTGAAATATTTATCACAGTTTGAAGCCCTGTTATATTCAGTTGCTTTACACTGGCATTGAACTGTTTAGCTTTCATAAGCAACATTTTGAGCATAGTGAATAGTACAAGGATTGAAATTCATACCTTCCAGTATCCTGACTGTTTGATAGATTCCAGTCAGTAAAAAAGGTGGTGGAGCACACAGCTTTATTTATTTGGGTGAGGATCTAGCTAAGTATACTGGTTAGCATTAAAGACAAAAAATACAACTTCTTGATTTCTAGAAGCATTGGCATGTTTATAGAGTGGTGTGTGCACATAGTTGATTAATAAAGGGAAATACAGTGAAATATTCCACAGTGCTCTAACAGACCTAGATCAGTTGCATCCTCTAAATTTCAGTTACCACAGAACAAAAAAGATCACTTCTCCTTAACTATCTATCTAGTATGCAAAACAGCACAAGCAATCTTTTTCATCTGTACTGGACATCGGACAGCGATTAAACTGGGGCAAGACTTGAGCCTACATTATCTTTACATAGAACAGCAACTAAAAAGCAACTTACATGAAGAGACTCAGACATGATGCAAGAAAACATTCTACTCCAGAACGTACTGTAGGAACAGCAACATGTGAGTAAGTCATAAATAATTATACAAGAATGTGCTTAAACTCATGTCTGATTTAGGACCTCTGATAAGCATGCAGATGTTTCAAAACCAAACACAAATTCTAGTGAGGTGGGAAGCTTTTCATTATGCTCACTGAGCTTTACTCAGCTTCTAATTGTTTTGCAGTACAGTCACTAAAACAACAACCTGACATGGCTAAAACTAATTTTTTTTTGTTTGTTTTCAAAACTGTATTCATCACATTTTACCAATTTTCTTTTAGGAACTGTAAAATTATTTCTCACCTTTAACCTGTAGTGAATTACCTTAGACAAAACCATAAAGCACTAAAAATAGGGCTTTATAATAGAAGTGCTGACAAAACCCTAACAAAAAGAGCACCAGTGGCCCTACTATAATAATAAAATAACAAACAGAAGAGGAAAGTTAAGCTTTCTTTGGAGGAACTTGCACAGTCTGTCTGTTCTGGTTTATTGAGCTATTCAGTGTGGTATTGTTCAGCGAAAGCAGACTTTATAGGAATGCATTTTTTCTATGTAGTGCTACAAACCAAGAAAAAAGTGACATGTGAAACTAAAGGGCCTAAGGGACTGGTCATTGCAAAACATAGCTGAAATGTCTGCATTTCTTTTGTCTGCTCTTTTCCTCTCCTGCCCCCAGCTATAGCAAGAAATAAGAAGTTCAAATTGAGTCATATTTGTTATTTACTTGATGTACTGGATCTAGCAGAATTACCATGCAGATACATGCATCTCCGTTTGCCTCTGCATAAACAATCATAATTCATGCTGACACACTTACAAGAAAAGATGATCATGAAGCTCCCACAGAAATGAATAGAATATATTTGTATGAAGCATAAAAGTAATACAGGCTGCAGGGTTACCCCATGTTGAGGGGTGTAAAGAGGAGTTTTGTTCCCAGGGCAGACCACCACATTTAATTTACACCAGGCTGTAAGGTGGAATGTCCTGAAAAAGCGCTGGGCCTGTATGTGAAACAAGATTCATCCTTCAAAACTTGGTCAAAGTGCCTCAGGCATAGCTCAGCGGTAGGTGTTAGTGTATTGGCAGACATGGCAGGCTTACACATGGAGTGAAGGCCTAGCTCTTTTTTTTCACGAGGTCTTCTTTGCTCAAAGAAAAAGCATTATAATCCTGTGCACATTAATTCTTAGTAACTGCTTAGGTGTACATTCTACCTTTTCTTTTCAGCATCAACTAAACTGGGTCAATTAAACTAATACAGAGGTGTACTGTTGGGGTATGGTTGGTTATTGTAGGCTTTCAGAAGGCAGAGAACTGTCTCTAAATCTGGAAGACAAATAACCTCAGATGATCAAGAGCAATTCAGGAAGGAGTGTTTGAGCCTTTTTAGCTGCAAACACCAGGCTCCAGCTCACAGCCAGAGAGCCCTGGTAGCAGTATAGAGCAGTATGGAACAGGACCTCCCTCACACCTAAAATTTGTTGAGGGTTCTTGTATTTTATCCTTCAACACCACATTAGCATCTGTATTGCTTGCTAAGACCTACTGCCTCAAAGGGCCAGTCTGACATAGCCCCCCTTTCTTGAGCCTCCACAGAGGATACACGGGACTTAGAAGGATGTTTACTGACCCACTGTCAGCGCCTCAGTGCACTCAGGGGCCCTAATGTTCTTTTGCACTCCTGGGGCTCCCCCCACCCTGCTCATGGCCCAGGACCCCATTCCAGCCCCTGGGTCCATCAGTCCCTGCCCCAGTGAGGCTGTAGGATGCCATCTCCAGTCCCACCACGATCCTGCCCATGGGCCCTGCCAAGCCAGATCCACCTGCGGGCTAATGTTCAGTCCCCGTCCCCAGAGAGGTGCCTGAAGCCTGGGGCTGGGGCTGCCCCGGCTGCCCCCCAGCCTGCTCTGCTCATGGTTGGGAGGGACAGGCCCTGGCTGCCAGGGCCTGCCCTGCCCACCCCTGGGAGACCACACTTCCCCCAGCCCAAGGGCCTGCCATCCCCTGTGATTCCCTGATAGACATCTTCTTGTGTTGAACCTCATAGTTCAACTATAATATGAAGACATGCTTTTTACTGCCCACCAAGGCGTGATTTTATCCCTGTTGATCAGAACAGAACATTTTTAGGTCTAATACTAACAGATGTGGCAAGAGTAGGCTGCATGCTACTTTGACTAGAGCACCTGGACACAGAGCAGCTCGGGGAGGGATGGTCATCAGAAATGGGGTTCCCCATGTGTATTGAAGAAGACATCAGCCTTCAACAAGGACTGTAGAAACTATATAATGACCTTTCTGGGTTAATATTGAGACAAGAGGAGCTCTGTTTCCTAAAGGGGTGAAAAACTGCTATGGAAGAAAGGGAAGTTGCTTTCTTAACCTAAGTGAAACTTTTTCAGTATGGAAATTGTTTCACTAGAGCTTTGGGATTTAGCTCAGGTCATCCCGAAGTTCTCCAAAATGTCAACCTTTGATAAATTCCAGGACAAAAAAGTCCCAAACAAAGCCTGTTCTCCACAGTTTCTAGTTTTTCTATGAAACTCCTCCAACTTTTCACTCGAGTATTTATGGGGAGCAAAGAAACTGGCTGGTTCACTAATATTCTGATCTACTTGTATTTTGTTACTGAGCATTCTGGGGAGAATAGTCCTTTTGTTTTAGGCTTTGGAAAAAACCATCATAACTTTGCCTCCCATTAAATGTATGTTTGATGGGGAGCTCAGTGAATGTGACCTGTAAGGAAACAGAATAGTGTGTTTCAGTCTTTACAAAGGAAACATTTATAACAATTTATAGCTGAGGCCGCCAAACGTGTTCTTCAGAGATGCACTAGAATTACATGTAGAGCCTCAAATACTTTAGGGAAAAGGAGATTTAATCTTAGTGAAAGCTGGCAGTTTAAATGTGTATGTCTGTATATATAACTATATGCATATATATGTATGAATAAACAAGCATTAAAATCCAAATGTTTCTTCTTTCTTCCAACTCAATGTCAATGAAGGTTGTCCCTAGACATTGACATTCCTGGCAATATAGCAAAGTAGTAACAGAGAACAATCCGTTTAGCTGTGCTCTGCAGGGCATTCTAGCAAAAGACACAGCACGGCTACATCCAGAAACAAGGGTCATCCTTTGTGAGCATTTATAATCCCTGCACTGGACAGACAAAAAACAAAATTTACTCTGGTCTTTCAGTTAGTGGATTCAAGGCTTGCCACATCTATTCTGTCCTTGTTGTATTTGCAGACATCTTTTGTATCCCACTGAGCTACCTGGCTGCTGCTGAGGGCTTATTTTCATCTTCAGAAGACAGTAGTAACCATAAAGTATCCTTACAACATCCTTTTGAAGTGGACATCTCTATCGTTGCTTTACAGGAAGGAACACGGGCAAAGATGAGTGGATTAGCGATGATTGAGTACTACTGGTTGATTTTTCAATTCTGTATGTGCCAAGTGGACATAAAGGTACTTTCTTTTCTTCACTTCTTGCCTGGTATATTTAAACTTCATGCTTTCCAGGGCAACATTTGTCTCATTAACTGTTTGCACAATGCTTAGTGCCGTGGCGTATTACTTTTAGATAGAGCCCCTAGGCACTTCCAAACAGCTGCTAAGTTTACTTAAGGATACAAGGGTATGTCGATAACAGACAGAACCTGATTTATTCTACTTGTTGTCTGTGCAAGCTGGTTTCCAAAAGGAAGCAGCATAGCTGTACTATGCCATTAGCATTGCACAGAGTGAATTTCATCAAGTACAGCAACTTGCTAGCATTCGCTTGGCTTCCAGGATGATTTACAGTTTGGTTCACGGGCAGAGTGGGTTGTGTGTGTGTATGTGTGGCTTTATCTGCACAAGCCCACGCAGTTGTGCCAAAAGACAGGCTGAAGATAAGTTTGTAGCTTTCATTTCAGGCATTATTAGTTTGTAGTCTTCAAAAAGAAACTATAAATGCCATTAATAAAAATAGCAACCCTTCTGGCCTAGTAAACAGAGCTCATATACATTGATAGCAATATATTGGCAACAATGCACTCCATATGCTTATGAAGGTCACAGGGCACATTTCCATGTAAACAGTCAAGACAGCAAACTTCAAATATTTGGAAGAAATGTTTATTTAACAACTGAATACATGCTAAAAGAATAATTTACAGCAGCAGTTTCATTACATTTTTTTCTCTCCAGTTTTCTAGTTCCCATCTGAATTGAAGTGATGAATACAGAATTAGAATTATTTACTACCCAGTGAGGAATGCGCTTAAAGAATAAGCGCATAACTTTGCCACTGATATAGCAAATAAACCACCTTATCACCTGTGCGGCAAAATCTTGCATTTTAGTATTATGCTGAACACACCAAAATGGAGTACCTCTAGATAACAGTACTTTACACTGTACCTCCTTATCTAGTCAAAAATATTTACATCTCTTTTGGCTAATGTGTAGGTAGCAAAAACTGAACTATTAAACACATACCATTGATATTCACTAAATAATACATAAAAAGGATCAGTAAATGCGCATTCACATGCATTTAATTTATTTTTTTACATAGTGACTTTATTGGGTCATGAAGATTTAACTCTGTTCTGCAAAGATGCACATTTTCTCAGTTTGATGTTATAGTTTAACATAACCATACAGTTTTTAGGAGCCATTGAACAAATTCCCATCTTCAGTGATCCATGCAAGTGCAAAGTGTAGATGAGTGAGAATAAGATTCAATGCATTTTTGTTACTTGCAAATGGATATCTTCAAACAAATCAAAATAGATCTTTGTGGTTATAAATGAAATCCTTTATTTCTCTCCAGCTTAAACACAACTTTTTACTTACTTTTGCTAAAGTCTGTAACTAGAGGTTTAGAGGGGTTTATTGACAATTTACAGAAATACTGTTTTTACCTTTATCTTCAAAACTTATATTGCTTTAAACAATAATGTTGCAAACAGGCGTATGAATTTTACTGAAGCCTCAGGGCATCTTTCTATACATTAATTCATTAAGGCCTGTGTTCTTTGAAAAAAGTTCATTTCACATCAGTATTAAATGCTGTTTTAACTTGACCATAATATGAACCTGAAAATAAAAAAAATCCACCGCTGGCTCGATCTTCTGCCCTCTTATTTTTGTAAGCAAATACAAAGACATAAACAAGACTACTCATGTCAGTGAGAATTGGATTGAAGGTTGTAAGATCTGATTATATCAATTGTCCAATTAGACTGCCAGGTTATGGTAAAAACATTCTGTAATGTTGCAACTTCTGTAATTTTGTTCCCACGGATTATCTTTCTCTGTATAGAAAAACATATCTTAGAATCCTGACAATTTAACGTTTCTTCTTCAGGGGTGGTGAAAGAAGTTGGTTTTGGTTTGATTTTTTGCAGCAAGTTGCTATAGAACCAGTTGCTATGAGCATGGTAGAGAAAAAAAGTTGGATAGCAATTCCATTAATATGTAAAAAAGGAAACAAAGTCATTTAGAGTCTGTTGAAATCAATCTATTTTTCCCACTGATTTCTCTGAGGTTCATTTTAAAACTGTTTCCTTTTGTAACAAGGAGGATTCTAATGACTCGATGGTACACAGTAGCCCTACACAAAAGGCTAAAGAGTGTTCTGTGATTACAATTAAATAATTCAGTTGACAACAATGCTCAGAAATTAATCATAAGCTGAGCTGAAAAATTAATACTTCTGTACATGAAAGCACATAGTTGAACCTATGTTTTAATTCATCCTTATTCAGCACATAATGAAGGCATGGGAATTTAACGGCATATTAAAGTTCAAAGGAGTCAAGTTAAACATAAGAGAGACTTCAAGTTGCTTTAAAACTAAATTCCCAAGTGCTTTCCTAAATCATGGCCTTACAGCCTTGTCCTGGTCTATTCAATGATTTTTTTTCTAAAGAATTACACCACACAAAGTCTTGCAAGTTCATCCCCTGCAAAAGATTCAAAGGGGACTAAAGTGACTGGGCCGATAGTGAAAGTCCAATTGTTATAGAGGCTGGAAGACAAGGTTTCACTAATCAGAAGGATACTTGAATTAGTGAGTGGCAAGGAGACTGGGACATATTGTGAGAGATGCTGTCACAGCAGTTGTGTTGTATCTGATAAGGCTGATAGTGTAGTGATTGATAAATTAAATAACCTGGAGTGAACAACAACAAAACAGATCAGTCATCAATACAGACACACTGTTATATAAAAGCTCCTTTAGCAAACTAAGGACTTTGTTCTAGTAATTTTCCCCACAATGACATTACTTGAAATTATGTCATTTATGGACTTTACCAAGGTAAAATATGGGAGGCTGGAGAAAGATGACCTCAAAAGAACTGGACACCATAGAACTGGGGACCAAAGGCACATCTGTGCTGAGGTGAATAAATCCACTACTTATAACCCTAAACTGACACTTATGGTGCAAGTACATTGTCTGTTTCATCCTGTTGCTCTCCTGTATATAGAATAAGACAGAAGTGCAGGACCAAATTGTCTGTTAGTATAAACTAGTCTTAAGCTGAACTTCACCAATTTACTACCACAGCTCACTTCACCCACAGATAAAACTGTCCCTTAGATCTTAAAACAGAGAGCTGGCTTTGAGGTTACTCTTTATGTGGCCTAGTGCTGGTTCTTTGCATTTGGGTGATCTGGCCCACAGAAAGAATGGAGCACTGAGAATCAGTAGTGTGGACATATTTCTACCGCTGAGCTGGGAACAAAACTCCTTAAACTGAATGTGAGCTTTGCTCATGGATATATGACAGCCTATGAGCCACAGTATTTAAATATTAGCATTCACATATATTTACGAACCAAGAAAACAAGAGTGTAATTAGTAGAGGGTATTTTAATGCTATTTACTTTTTTTAATTAAAAAAAAAATATACAACTGAAAATCAATGCTCTCCCCTTCATTGGTTCAATCTATAGCAAGGTATTATACAAGTTGAGTCATTTAAAATACCATACTTAGAAAAAAAGAATGCAGAAGACTTCCATGCTATACAGTGACTTTCATGTTAAAATAGCTTAGTTTTAAAATTGTTTTGAAGTTACATGTCATATAGATTACTGACAGGGGAGGAGGTTAACTGCAATGTGACTAGCTCCCCTGGAAGATTTTCCAAACAAAAGAGTAAAGCAGCTCATAATTGGAAGTTGTCTTTTTTTCCTCTAAACCAATAATTAGAAAGTACAATATTTCTAAGACAAAAAGTCTAATCTATTTTAGAAAAGAGTTAATGTTTGCTGCATATTTTTCATGGTACATTTAAATTATAGTTTTAATAAAATACATCTTTAGATCAAAGCTGAAAGAAGTCATCAGTAGTAGGCCAGTGTACTCCACATTTTTTGTTCTTCCAGATGATGGATGGCTTATGTTGTTCAGATTTCCACAAACAATCTCATTCAGTATTGTTTTTCCTCTTCTAGTACATATAAACAGGAAAACTGGTAGACAAAACAAGAACAAAATCCTTGTGTCCAATCACGTGTTTAGACGTTCATCAGCTTAATGAGTTCATGCAGTTTTATATATAAGTCTAGAAATGGTAGTGCTGATGATGAAAGGTGGGCTTTGTTTTTCTTTTCTTTAAGACGACAGCATGAAATACAGCATTTTGTTTATATCTCAGGCAAAAGAAAAAGCAAAACTTGCCTGCTGAACACTTGCAGAACTTTTTGAGCAGTAAGCTAGATCCGGGTGAGTTATCATCCTTGAAACTCTGGTCTTTCTGGTCTTAGAATCCGAGCAGAGAGGAAGGACTTACTAGGAAAGTTAGAAATGGATTTTATTTAAATCTGGTGGAAATTGTTTGAACTTTCCACTCTTGTAAACATCCACATAATGCCATGAAAAGGTTCATGAATATTGCATTTTTTTCCAGTTATCTGTCTATACAAGTTTCTACTTGGATGAGGTTCCTAGAGGTAATGTAGCTCAGACACTCCGTGGTGCCCTCTCAAATTCATGGGTCCTCCTGTTCCTACCTTTTTTATTCTCTTGTAGGTGCTTCCACTTATTTGTATTCACCTGCGCATTGGCAGGCCTTTGCCGGCGTTGTTTGCGGTCTCTTTTCCAAACCTGCTCACAGAACTCATCCATTGTGTTGAGATTGGGGTGATTGATTAACTGCATGAAGTCTCTATACCAGATCTTTTGACTGGGGGTCATGCTATTGGTAGCATCCTTGGTCTTGGAGGCATCACCATCTTCTTCTTTATGGAGCAGCTCTTCCAGGTGGTCAGTATCAATTACTTCCAGGGTCACTTTGAGCAAAGTTTGCATGAAGCCATGCTCCACAGCATGACAAAAATAAATACCAGAGTCTCTCCGTTGAAGACTTCGTAGCAATAGGCCCTGTTCTGTCCGGATCATGCGATCATCCACTTTTATCTGTATTAGAAAAAGTGGTAATTTCAATAGTTATCTTTCATAAATGTGCAAAATTATCCTCTAACCATACTAGTTCCTTAGTACTGCTCCTTTCAGCTGATAAAACTTGGCCAAAAATCCCCAAAACCACATGAGTGGAAAACCCCTTGCCAGTCATCTGTAGTTATGGAAGGCTCAAATACTCTGGAAGAACTACTGATGTACTGCAAAAAGTTTGGGGGATTAAGAATTTACTCCTTAGTCCCTGCTGCTGCTGAACAAAGATCTGTGTCAACTCTGTCAGATGGACTTGCTGGTAAGATTACAGAAGATGCAAGCCTATAATCAGCAGAGTCAACATGGATGAATTTGGTTATATTACTGAGGTCACATTTATCATTATCTTTTAACCAAGCCTAGACATATTTGTGGGAAAGGTTCTCTGTCTTCCTATTGTTTCTTACTACAAAAGCCCTTATGCATAGAAGTGGGTTCTGCATAAGTGGAGGATTTCCAAAGCAACAATAAGGATTAAATATCAAAATTTTAATATTCAAAAAGCAGCTGTCCAAAATACTGTATTTTTCTGAATTAATTATTATCTAGAATCATAGAATCATAGAATCATTGAGGTTGGAAAAGACCTCTAAGATCATCGAGTCCAACCGTCAACCCAAAACCACCATGCCCACTAAACCATGTCCCTAAGTGCCTCATCTACACGTCTTTTAAATCCCTCCAGGGATGGGGACTCCCCCACTTCCCTGGGCAGCCTGTTCCAATGTTTCACCACTCTTTCAGTAAAGAA
>NW_008796041.1:4321181-4342938 GCF_000699145.1 Aptenodytes forsteri | reverse complement strand
GCATAAACCTGTTTGCTGCTCTCTCATCCAAGAATAAATTCTAAATAATTTACTACTTATGCAAACAAACCAAACAGCAAAAATATCTAAAACTGCTAATGTATCTAAGTATTTTGTACATGCTTTAAAAAAAAAAAAAAAGCTTCAGAGTAGTTTGGGTATATTTACAAATACTCCAATGCAACAAACAAGTTTTTGTTTGATCTCCCTCCCTACCAGAGTGGATTATTCTCTTAAGATATGTGTGACCTAGCTTGATAGTAACATGTTTTGAGAACCAGGGTGAGTCATAACATAAGAATGTTGGTGACAAGAGAAGGAGAAAAATAAAGTATCAGCTTAGTGTAATGCAAGCAGGGAAAGTCAGTGTTTTTGCCCCTGTGAGTATTGCTTTTGATGGAAAAAATGTACAAGTTTTCATACCTTTGTGTCCACTACAGTTCCCAGTTCTTCACTCTGTCTCTGTCTTATCGGCAGTAAAGTCTTAGAGCATGCAGTACATAGGAAATGCTCCTGTTAGACTATGTTTCAGTCAAACAGCATGATTAGATGAATGCAGTTACACTTTTTTTCAGAGGCATTTTAAAGGTCTTTGTAATATTTAAGTCCAATATAATCCTTGTATGATGCTTTAGGTGGCACTTATATAGCATGCTACCTTTTTGTGTTTCTGAGATGTCTAAAGGAAAACCAGTGTGTTTTGCAGGGGGTCTGACCAGGGAGAGGATACGAATGTTTTCTGATGTAACAGTCTGTGAAACCTGTTAGAGAGCTTATGGGATTTTATGGTGTTAGGAGTAAGAATATGGTGAAGAACAACAGAAATTATAAGATTCCGGAGAAATTCTGCTAAACTAAAATACAGATGGACATTATTCTGCGAAGGACTCAGGTTCAAGTATATCTTTATAGAGAAGACTAGTTGCATCTCTTAAATTTTTCTACTGTACCTCTTCTTTGTGGTCATCATTTTGCTTCTGGAATTGCCAGTAGACTACAGCACGCTGAGATTTTGGACTGCACTCAAGAAAAGTGCTGCTATTCTCTACTCCATAGATAATCTTTTCCTCCAGGGTCTGACCACTTGGGTTATCTGTAAAGCAAGAAAAAAAGAAAAAAAAAAAATTACCAGGAAAGAAAAATCTTAATTGCTAAGGACATTTGTTTGTTTAGAAATTAGGCTCCTTGGCGTGTAAAGAAAAAAACCTTAAACCTTAAAAGAAAAAATTCCCCATATCAGTATGCCATTTGGAAAATCTCCATCAACATCTCTACCTTTGTAAGGATCCCTGGTAGGCTTTTTTTTAATTATTTTTGTATTTTAAATCCTAACAGCTGTTAACATTTCAATATGTGAAATTAATGAATTTCATTGTGAAATTTTGTGTAAACCTCATTATTATTCATCAAGGAAAACATTTAGGACATGACAAGAATTTTTAATAGCAAACTGTATGCAGTGAGAAAACTCAGGGTGTAGTTGCGGAATGTTTGTAATGATGCCTCCTGGGCTCTATGATCATAATACTTTAGAGCAAAGTAATAAAACATGAGGCTATTTAAAAGTAGTATAATGTGTTTAGATTATATGGCACTGCAGTTTGCTGAAGCTGTTAATGACCAGGAATAATGTTTTTGAGGAAACAATCTTCAATTAATCATTTCCTCTCATACTGATATAATTTATGGAAATGTAATGAGGTTAATAAACCAGACATTATGGGAGGGGAAAAAGAAAGTTAAATAAATTACTTCCTTTTGTAACAACAATGTTTCAAGATATTCATCAACTTGCTGGAAATATCACATAGCTATAGGACTTATATGGCATTTGATTCTTCTCCAATACCGCAGAGGCTGTAAAGCATCATATTTCAACTCTCCACCTTAGCTCTTTAAAATGCTGTTATGGACTTAAGTGGCAATGGTACAATAATCCTTGAGAGTAGATGGGGAGGAAGGGGTTGGTAAACTATTTAACACTGTGTTGATCTCATGGGGTTTCCTGTCTCTTTGCCATTATTTGTCATTCTTTTCCACTTTTGATCTTTAGCACTGGAAATCTTTAAGGAACTTCTTTTTATATGTTTTAACAGGAAAATGATGTCTAATTAAAATCCTCTCAGAGAAATCTTTTGTCAAGTTTTGTTTGCTTTCACTGTGCCTTTATCATATTGGCCATGTTGTTTAGCAAACACAGGCTGTTTGCTAGATGACTGAGCCAAAGGTAAAAATAAAATTGAGCTCCTGCTTTATGTTGATACAGCAATCATATGTCTTTCCATAATGACTTGCAGCCCTGAGAGAGGATGGAAGAAGGGATGGGGGACAGAATAGGAACTGGTGCTTGCCCAGTTCTCAGTAAGGAAACATCAAATGGCCTATTAACACTAAACAAATAGGGAATGGGTTAGCTTACTTCCCTCTGCTGGATTGTGAACCTTTCCAGCAAGTAAGTGGGGTGCCACATAAGCAACTAAGTGAAACAACTTTTATGACACCACATCCTTCTGAAAAATATCAGTGCAGCTTTGGGCCAGGAAGATGGGGAGCAATGGTGGAACGAATTAGAAAGCAAAGCAGCAAGAGAAGAGTAAGACAGCTGGAAGAGAATGTAGCCAAGGGTACCAGTTGTAAGGTCTGAGATGGAACATGGGTGAATTTGTGCTAATGAAACAGAGGAACTGGAAATATGTAAAGAGATTAACTGCATATAACTGGAAGTGATGAGATAAAGATTGGAAATGGAAATGATTGGCTGATAACTCATGGGTCCAGATTCAACATTGTGAATGGCTGACTGATGTCCTGACTCTTCTGTTTCAAGTTAGGTACTCTAATTTAGGAACAGAATTCACATGGCTGAGTAGGCAGCCAAAGCTTCTCACATAGTCAATGAGAGGCAGTTTGATATCTGAACTGGGATCCACAACAGATAGCATACGTAGGGCTGCAGCGTAAGACAGTCAGTACGAAACGTCCCCTTTTATAGCCTGGGACATATACGTTACTGCTCCAGCAATGTGTTTCTATGAAACAGAGATTTACAGGCTTCCAGAATAAAGGATGGAAACACAGGGATTTCACCCTAGGATGCATGCTCTATTTCAATTCCTCTCTCCCAGGCTCCAGGAACTTTGAATCATGGTTGCAGAACGGTCCAACTTCAACAAGATAATTTGGGTGCTTGTATTGGAAGTAGAGCTATCAAGTCAATCTCCTAAGCCTAAGTGGACTTTGAGTCCTCTTCTCCCACATCCTAAATAGTTGATTTAACCAGCAGGTTACTAATTAGGTAGCTTGCAGCACCACTTGATTATATTTTCCTGAATATAAGTGAATTATACAGGAGCAGAGCACATGTAACACTGGTGTCATTAGATCCAAGGAGACAGTCTTCTAGATCCTAAATATCAGTACAAAGGACAAAAATAGATATTGCTTTGGCAAAGATCCTACCACCCATGAGCAGTAGCATATTTTTAAGTATATAGAGAAGTTTCTGCTGGAAAACTTAGGTACCTAGGATATTCTTAGTATCTAGGAAGCTCATCACAAGTTTTCATGGAAGTTACCTTGAAGGTGGGTGCTCTGATGCCATTTCAAACTTCTGAGTGTTTTCTTGGGTCTGGTCCATGGTATTCTAGTGTGTTAGAGATCACCACGGAAAGTGGCAGAAGCCCCCTTTAAATTTCCTCACAGCTCCAGAAAATATAGTATGGGTGACAGTCATGCAATAAGAGAGGAAGGATTTAAGAGATCCTTCAAATTCCATTTACATGATTTAAGGGAGCAGAAGGCAGGTCCAGAAATGTCTATAAAGTTCATGTAATATTAGGCACGTGGAGTGCAAGAAAGTAAGCAGAGTGATGGAATAATCACAGGATCAGAGTGAAGCTCTGGGACTGGGGGAGAAGCTGAAGAGACTAGAAGGAAGAATGAAAGTCTGGGAAGTTCAGAAGAGCAGCTGGAGGAATTAGAAAACTAGAAGTCATGAAGTTGGTTATGAAATTCAACCCAAAATCCTGTCAGAGAGCTGTAATTCCCAAAAGGAACCCAACAGCAGTATCAGTTTACTACCCTGATAAATATCCTTTAAATACATGATTTCTGACATAACCGAAGAAGTATGAAAAGCTAAGTACTTATACCAAGATTGCTTTGCAGATGAATGAATCTCACTGTACAGTTAAATTCAGAGTGATTCTTTGAGCTTCCCCTGGGATAAATCACCTAAGAAAAGGTGTGTCTTCTTTTACAAATTCTTCAAAAAAAGAACTTGATTAATTTCTTGATAGCACTAGTATGTTACGCTTAAAAAAAAATTGTTCTTTAGCTGACACAAAGGTGATCATGCTTTCAGGTTTAAGCATTAATGTCTGGCCAAACACCTGTACAGCTAAGGATCCTCAGCTCCCTTTAACATTGTTGCGTAGTCATTTTCTACTACTTCTTATACATTTGCACAAAAGGGCAACTGAAAGAGCTACCTAAACCTTATTAAAAGCACTATTGCTTCAGACTGATATCTAAGTAAGTTCCTGTAATGTCTTTACAAGTGAGATATACATTAAGAGATTGTTCTTTTTTCTTGTGTCTGTTGGTTCACATGGAGAATCAACTGGCAGTTACTGCAAAGGAATGCGTAGACAAGTAGTAAATGATTGTTGGAGCTTATTTTTGTCTATAAACAAACCCAATTCTTCATCTGTTGTCCAGGAAACTACTAGTCATAACCAAGGAAAAAACTCAGAATAAGTTGGCATAGGAAGTTTATAGGCCATGCAGCTGTATGTACAATGCATGATCACATGTAAGTGACAAGTAAATATAGGAAAATTTTATAGATTTACAACTCAGAATTAATTTAGAGAAAATTTCACTCAAGAACAATCTAAAACATTCATTAAGTAAAGTATTTTGACAACGCATCCTTAAAGTTTAGAACCTAGAAATGCATTCCCTCAGTATTTTTTGTAAGTTACTTATTCTTCTAATCACACTTCATTTCACCGTTAATGAAAATATTCAGTGATATCTTGTCTCATACTTGCTCTGCTCATTTTGACAAAGCTGTATTAAAGCTCCTTGTGATCAAATGTACCATATAACAGCTTTTTCCTGACCTTGAGTCCTCATGATTGTTGCCATGAAAAAACTGTGCTGGATTACGCTCTTCCCTTTGGACAGAAGATATTTTTTCAGACAAATAGGTTTACCAAATATAGGAAGACATAAAAAACAGTGTTTTGAAATCCTTTTCTTGTCTATGAAGATAAAGAACTGATCTACAGTTGTATAAAGCACAGCTAGCAAGGGCAAGAGAACATTAAAAAACCTGGACATGTGGTAGACCAGATCACCATTTTACTCATGAGTAAAATATCCATATAGTAAAAAGGTAAAGCTAAGACATGCTTCTGCTGGTAATAAAATCCACATTTAGTGTCTTGTGAAATTTTCCTATTGGGGAACTGAAAATGTCATCTTAGCCCCAAAATATGGATGGTCTCATCTGCACTGTATAAGCATTACTAGATATCCATGCAACTGGAAATTTGTGAACTTTCTACTAGTCCATACTGACTAGTTCAAACCTAAACTAGTTGTAGATTCATGAGTTCTCAAAACGTGACAACTACATATTGATCATAGTCTATTCATGCACTTTTCCAAACCCTTCTCCCCTCTGAGTAGCTTGGTCTGAGTCTGACAATCAAGAAGTAAAAAGAAAAGCTATAGTAACGTTAGCTGCGAGTTTCAAATGATTAAAAGGAAGATAGAGAAAACTATTACTGAAATGTAGTGGTGGTGAATTATAGCTGACACAAAAGTACAACTTTGGACTGTTTATCATTCTTGCTATTACAAGGACTGGAAGGACATGAGTGTTTTGAGGTATCTCCATTTTCAGCCACCTCTTCTTTATTTTTCCCAGAAATCTGTTCAGTGGTTTAACTGTTATTATAGACATACCACAAACATGAGTAATCATTGTTTTCCAGCAGAGGGAAGTATTGCCTAACTGTTCTCTTCACTTACAGCAAAATGGACATTTTTCATTTTCTGAGTGAAGATCTTCTGAAGAGTTTGGCAACAAATTGGTAACCGTGACAAGTTTATCAGCCAAACAATTCAAGAAAGGAAGATCTGGTCAATACACTGTGAAAAGGAAACAACCAACAAAAAAGAAAACCAAAAGATGTCAAACAAAACCCATGCTGAAAGCACGTGGGACGGGCCTACTGCAAGGAACATCCTGATCTTAAGGGCTGCTAGTGTGGCACCTACAACAAAGACCATTCCATATTCAGCCAAGGTAGTTAATTATGTGTTTGGTTATCATCCTATGCAAACCATATGAAGCAACACGTACATACTTCTTGCTGTTCTGAAGGAGATATGACTCTCTTCTAACATAATATACCTAGCCTGATGGTATGGTATTATGAGGTAAATGAAGCAGAAAAATTAAAATGCTTAAAACTGTTAACTTGAGGAAAAACAACAAAAAACAGTCTTTAGTGTCTGATCCAGGCCGTCGTAAGCAATATAAATTGGGATAATGATATATCGTATTCATCTTTCGCAGATGTTCAAGACAATTTCACCAACAAATCATTCATGTGCTTCCTACTCTACTCATGCACAGTCTGTAAATTACATACAAATTAGTTGTACTTCAGTCATACCCATAACTCACCATGATGCTGCAGGTCTGAGCAGTGGGTAAGTGGGTCTCCATTTCGGATGTCTTGTCGTCTAGTACGTCTGCAAATATCATATTTGAAAACTGTTAGTGACCTTCTCAGTGGTCAGCATTCACATTTGCCATGACTGAAGAGCAACAAATGGAACATATATATAATTGCATCAGTCACAAGTAACCTAAACAACACTAGGAAGAAAGTCATGTTGTTACTACTATATTCTATGCATTATCACAGTTTGTAGAATCAGCCTTTACTCTTACAGGTAAAGTCTTCAGAACTGGTAAACACATACCTCTTGCACTGAGCCTACGAAGTTTATTTTCATTGTGTTGGCAATATTGATCACAGACAAATTCATTACTTGATTCATAGATA
Source organism: Aptenodytes forsteri (assembly GCF_000699145.1). Lineage (NCBI taxonomy): Eukaryota > Metazoa > Chordata > Aves > Sphenisciformes > Spheniscidae > Aptenodytes > Aptenodytes forsteri. Next base: position 4,335,850 of record NW_008796041.1, on the reverse strand, counting down.
CAGAGACTGCTAAGGGTTCAAAGTATATACAGTACAGTTTAACATGCATCAAAAAACATGAAGAAGCTACAGCTTTTCTGCAAGTACAGAATACTTTAAGTATCATGGCATCTTTTAGATAAATTAAATGTTAGGATGGATGGCTTTGAAAGAATGTCAAAGTGCTGTATTTTCTAAAAAATCTAAATTAAAAAACATAGATCATTTCAGCCACTACAGATCTCACCAAAACATTTCTGAAAAAACCTTTTCCAAAACTGCTGCAAATGGCCTTGTCTTTAGAATAAACAGAAAACACTTGGATAGGAAGATTTTTAAATGTCATTTATTCCATCCTTTGTAGCTTGAGTCTGCGTTATAGCTTTTTTGCATGTCCATTTAACATAGTATATTCTTTCCCCAGTTTGATTTCCACTGGCTCTTTTGGAAAACATATTGATCTGTGCTAAAATATGTTGTATTTCACAGAAGAAAGCTTTTAAGTACAGTTTTATTTTGCATTTGTTGTTCTCTCTTTGTCTGCTCCTATTTTTATTTAAATAGCTGTGACACAAAATTCAACTGAGCCAGAGAAAAGCGTTTCATATAAAAAAAAAAGAAAAAAGAACAAGGCAAACAAAGATGTGTTTCAAGTGTGAGCACTTTACTTTAGGAATCAGAGAAAGCCTGAGGGCTTGCAAACTTAGGGGAGAACAAAGAGGATTAGGCTGCTGAACAATGCTGTGATTTCAGAATATGGCATCCAGCAACGGATATGCAAAAGTCAAGTAGCCTTGTAAAAAGCACTGTTGGTCACTCCCTTGTGACAACAGCCCACATTTTTAAAAAGCCATTGTTCTGCAGTACAGAGACCATCTCTCTTCTGTTCACTAGCCCTATTTGCAGACTCTCACTAACAGCCCAGAATCAGCACATACTAAGAGTTCCCACAGAGGCACCATCAACTGCACAGCTGACTCCTCTTGGCTGAAAGATTTTAACCATATTTTTTTCCACTGAAAACTACTGAAATGTTAAACCTGAAATTAGTTATGTTCAGTATGGCAACAGGTTTTTTTTGGGAAAAAAAAGAAGTCAGTATGTGCATTTTTTATATTTTTCTGAATAAAAACTTCTTTAAAATTATGAATTAGGACATCTTAGCATGCTTTAGTAAGAAGGAATCTTCTGTTGACTGACATATGAGTCAAAAAATGTACTAATCCTAATTTCAGATATAATCTTCATATTACTCATTACCAATTACTAAAAATATACCCAAGACATAACGAACGATAAAATTTTGTTACTCCTTCCTAAATTTTGAAACACAGCATAGTTATAGGATACTATATGTAGAAAAGAAGTCTGTGGAAAGACTCATATTACTGTCAATGGAGTTTGGATGAGATATTTAGTTAGAATCTCAGGAAAATGTCGCACATATCACCATTGTATCAACACAAAGATTTATGAAATATGAACCAGAACACATCTGCATGGGGAAAAGTGGTCACACTACAGGAGCTCTGAACTGTCATTTAGACTTGTAAAATACACGCACACTACAGGAGCTCTGAACTGTCATTTAAACTTGTAAAATACACAAAGAAAGAAAAGTAAATTAAAATCATGGCTCATAAAAGCTCCTTTTTCAAAAAGAAGGAAAAAAAAAAGCCAAAACCCAAGAAACAAAACCCCAAAACCAACTATTAGTAAAGCATCTGTGCAATTGCCTCAGGACTCAACTTTCCCAATATTTCAGGAGCCTAAAATTACAAGGGTTCATTATTAGGAAAATGTTGACATTTAAGCTGTTTCCAGCAATGCTGATTTTGTTATAGATGCATTCAAAGCTGGCTCGAGGCAGCGGGTACAGCAGGTACCAGGTAAACAGAGGATCCTCTCCCCCAGTAACACAGACCTTTATTCTGCTGCTGCTGCTGCCAAGGGAAAAATGGGGGAAAGTAAGGGGGGGACAGTGGCTTTTTCTGAATGCATTGTCAGGATCCCAGCCTCCCAGGACTTACTTTTTCTTTCACAGTGGCCTCAAGAAGAGTAAGTTCTGCACCCCAAGGTTTTCCTGTAGCTGTGCAACCCAGTTTAGCCCCAGTAACCCTGCCCCTTAACCCCTGTAAAAAGAAGTCCCAGTCCCTTTACCTCTGATGACAACAGTGAGCTCGGTCTGCTGTTTAGTAAGTTGGAGAGATGGATAAGGAAGAGACAAAGGACCCTATTTCTTCCATCAGTGTAAGCAGATGAATGACAGGATGATGTGCTCTGTGGGTCTTGAGATGGCTGGGAGTAGGACTGGGTACTAGTGAATGCTGAGAAAGAATGAGGTTCAGGGTGCAGAGAAGAGTGACTCAGTGATTCCTGACCTTACTGTCTCCTTCGACTCAGAGGCGGTACTCAACCACACTGACTTCTAACCCTTAAAACTTTCTGATCGAATTAATCTCTCAGACTCTTCTTGAAAACCTCACTGTTCCCTCTTCTCTCTCTCCTCCTCCTCCTACAGAGAAGCTGCTGTGCTCTCACCGCAGATTTGAATTTAGCCCATGCAGCTGAGAAAATTTGACCAGCTCTTCTTTTGGAATGGGTTCAGTTTCTCTTTTTTAATTCTTTTCTAAAGAATTTCACAAAAAGCTTGTCTCAGATTAACTCTGTTTCCTGGTGCAAAATAGAACCTGATGTTCCATAAGCAGTTTTTTCTTTTGTCATCAGTACTTGTTTAGGATACATTGTAATGCAAACCTTGAAATTTTAATCCCCTCCATCTGAAAAGTCTGTGACACGAATGCTACTTCCCACCCTTTACCACATTTCACATCCTGCAACAACCAATCCAAATCTGGAATTTGAAATCCCTACATTCTCAAATAAGTATTTGCTACTAATTTTAAAATAAAGATAAAGGCTCCTTATGCATATAAACCCTTGGACTCCTTGTTTCTTTAAAAGTGTGAGGTGTTTGGCATATTCAATTTAATGTCAACACTTTTTTATCATTTTAGCCAATTTATCATGGGAATCTCAACACTACACCAATATCTGTTCTGATTTGCAAGTGATTATCAATTCAGTTATTCCTAATTTCTACTTCAGTGGCTAAGAGCTCTTCAGTAACTAACTTGTATACTTTAAGAGGCAGAGATGAAGGCAGGCAAAGAAAATATTATTTTAAATCTTCAGACCAGGCAACTAGGACTTGTAAATTTTTTATAAAAAATATATTTTTCACTTGTAGAGTCTGTTTTCCCTTAGACTTTGCCTTGCAAAGCCTTTAGCATCAGTGCAGAGTGAATGTAAAATAGTGGTTGTTCTTATCTGGTAGCATTTAGACACACATCAACACATACAAGTTATACTTTTGAATAATAAAAATAATGTTTTATAGCACTAAAAAATAACTTTCCATTCATGTCCAAACACATTATAAATATTTCTTTTGAATTGGAATTCATGAAAATACAGGATAATTTACTTGGTCAAGTAGTTCTTTTATTTTAATATCAAGCCCCCTCCTCATGTTGGAGAAAGGGAATTTTTTTTTTCTGTTTATTACTGAATATAAAGTTATGAATCCATTTCAAAGACAACTCTTTTCTGAATGTTTTTTTACAACAGCTTTTTAAGCCAACCCAAGAAGTAGCAGTGTTCACTTTAAATCAACCAAGACTTCATATTGCTTGTAACTCCCGCAATTGTGTTTTCTTTGGAAGAGAAAGGGCTCCGGTTAACCATCCCATGAAAAATCTCCAAAGCCCTCTGGTCATATTGAGACCATCAGTTAAAACAAATAGCAAACCACGCAGACATCTGAAACTGTCCCTACCTCTTAGCAGTGGGGAAGTAACGTGAGCAAGATGAACCATCCCAGGCACAGTAAGGGTCTCTTGCAAGGCAACACTCAGCACATGCTTTTCCATACACATCACAGCGGTGTAAAGGAAGCTGTGAAACTCCAGTGGCTGAGCCAATGTAGAGCTGTTGCTGTTATGAAAGTTAAAAAAAAATAAAATTAAAAAAAAAAAATTACCAGGTTTTTGCTAGGAAAGAATTAAAAAAAGTTATATAAAAATATGTTAGGACCATTACAAATACAATAAAGGATCATGATCCTGAGGTACACTAAAGGAATGAAAAGAGAATTGTCCTCAGGATAAAAAAATCAAATAGGAAAAATTTTGATATTTGTATGAAGCTCTTGGTCGCTTCTCTAAACAGTAAGAAAAATTAAAGTACTTTTCCATTTTTTCTTTTGTATTCAGATCCCTGCACTGGGAAAGCACTACAATCAGTGACAGAACACAAAGGAGAATGTGCTTTTGAATTTAAAGAAAAAGAAAAAAAACTTTAACGTAAATTTCCTATATATGACTTTGATTTGGATATGTGTGGTGGGAAATCTAAAGTAAATTATTTCAGACTGTGGCTAAGATATTTCAGCTTGGAAGTGCTGCTATGCACACACTTCTTTTCATGTCTGATAATTCTGATGCTTCGTACTCTTTTCTATAGGTCACATACTCTAAATGAAACATATCTTTAATGAGGGAAGATGGCTTACTTTATTTTGGATAAAAAACAGTGTTGAGTGGAAGATGTAGTTCAAATGCAGAGAGAACCATGAAGTAAATAAAAAAACATGCATACAAAATGAACTACAGCTTTGTATGGCGTCACAACAGAATATCTTGTCTCTCTCAATTTCCTCTCTGATACCAAATTCATGTGGTCCATTAGGGAAGTTGGTCCCCAGAGGGACATAAGGAAACTGAACTACTGATCCCACATGAAAGTCCAAACAGAGATATTTCAGCTTAGCAGTAATTCACAAAGAAAACAAGTATGAGTGTAGTAGTAAATAAAGTTCCCTCTGAGATGCAAAACTAGGGGAAAACAAAAAAAACAGATAAACAAAAATTAAATGGCATAATCCTTCTGTTTTGGAAACACTCACACTTTGCTATCAGAAGCTTAAACTTTGTTACGCAGCACCCATAGAAGAGCAATTAACACTTGTCTTTTTAAGGTCTCACTCCAAGCAGTCCCACCAAGAAAATACAAATTTGTTTTCATTTTTCTTTCTTAGAAAACATAAAGCTGGCATGAAAAATAGGATTTCAAGAAATGTTATCAAAATTCTTCATCTCCTGCATTGTGATGTCCCAGAGGTACCATTTCAAGCGAATTCGGGGATGGAAGGTGGCTGAGGTCACCTACCTACTAGAAATGATGAGCACTGGATACCAGGAGACAGCAAAACCAAAAACACTCATAAAAGGTGTTGTGTTAACTTCTTTCAGAGACAGCAGCTTGGCAGTTTATGCAGACATATTAATTGTAACAGAAACATCCCATGCGTTTATACAAACATCAGTATTTTCTCAAGGAAAATATGACAAGGAAAGCACCCAAAGGAAAATTCACTGCTAAATTGAAAACTAAGCCCTTTCTAAGCAGCTGCTTCCGTCTATTATAGTGCCATAGCTGGGTTGTAAAACCACATTCTCTGGGCAAAAATCTCTGACCACAAAGAGCTCTACACAAAGCCTTGACTGTACATACCAGCCCCCAGTTAGTGCTGTATCCTTGAGAAGCAAATGACAGGCAGCAGATATGATAAGCTGATTCTCTCTAACTTAAATCACTTAATGAAGAACCCAGCTTAGGGGTACGTTCTGCAGTAAAAAGAGCAGCAATTCAAATCTTAGATGACCTAACCATTTCTCAAGGGATGCCTTTTCTCTTTACTGATTATGGAGGCAGCATAGGTCAAATTAGAGCTCCAGTTAAGTATCTTAAATGTCCAGATGGTATTGATCTGAGTCCTATGTAATTGGGGCATTAATATCTATAATAGCATGTAGCAATGTGTGGTGCAACTAATATAAAAATCAACCCAGAGAATGCACATGGGAAAATAAAGAATGGTGTAATGGTTTTCTATGTACCCCTGTAACCAATTTCATTTTGTCAAAACCCCCTCCCTAATTTCTAATAAATGTCTTCAGAATTAAAGAATGACCAGAAACACATAAGAAAAAAAAAGTGAGGCCAAAATAGGGTTACTTAAAGACTCTTCCTTGTAGATAAGTTCATAAAGTTCAGTCAGTGAGGTACAGCATGTGTTTCAGGTGCTGCACAGCCTGAAGGCTGCTGCCCTGTTTGCTGCTCTTCTGATCATGGTTTTAGACTCCAGCTGGTGATCATTATTCTGGACACTTAATAATATATAAATCCAGGCAGTATGAAATTCAGAAAATAGTAATAGAATGATTTGCATCAATGGTCTGACCTTACTTTGCCATACACAGTCAAACTGCCTTTTGGGCAAAGAGTCTCTCCCAGGAGGTTGTTAATTTAATAAATCAGATGATTATCAGATCAAACCAGAGGGGGAAAAAAAAAGTTGTCCTCTAAAATTCTTGCAGATGTATCAGAACTCCAGAAAAGCTGAGGAGACTAATGTTTTAAGCAATCCAGTGGTTTCTGTTTGCCCCATGGTGCTGCCCAAAATGCAGTCTTTCCCTAGAAGTTGGACAAAGAGATAACTGAGAATTTTCCATTTGCAATTAAAAAAAAAAAAAAAGAGAGATTAAAAAATGTAATGCTTAAAAAGAAGAACTTAGGCAGAATTTTAAAAGGAACTTTAGGGAGCATGAGGTTCAAATCCCATTTGATTTATTTTTATGTCTTGAAAAGTAACTGATGCAGAATAGTTCAGGGGGCTGTTTAAGTGACATCCGTTTTGAGCTGGTCCTTTCTATATGCTCATTATGGACAGAAATGGTGATATCTGAATGAAATTCAGTACTTTTCACAAAGTACTATAAAAGTGGTCACTAAGGTCTTTCTGAAGGTCTCTGCCTTGCCTTTGATTGAGAATCTTATAGAGGAGAAACAAAAGCTCTTCATAGCAGTTCACCAGACGAGGAGATGGACTGTATCAGCCAAGGAGCTCCTTGTTTTTTTCCCATCCTACGAGAAATCTAATGGCTTTTTGAAACAGAGGATCACAAACCTGACTCTGAGAAAAAGATGAGAGCTTGCTCCACAAAAAGTCACCTATGATTGAAAGCCAGGCCTGACTTTTTGGCCTGCTTCCACATTTTTAAATGAAGAGAAAAATTATGCAGCCCCACCTGACAGGCTCAGGGCCAAGTGGTAGCCAGGGGCTCCCTGCAGGCCTGGCTCCCACATAATCGTGAATTTAGGCAGCTGCAGGGTGTCGCAGTGGCTCTAGGATGCTGTCCTCTGAAGGTTTGTGTCTATTGCTAACCATGCATAAGTTGTTTAAGTGATAAGGTTACACAAGCCTAGGGCTCTGAACACAATTAGAAGGAATACGTAGCTTCAGTGAGAAAATATAAATATATAATTCCTGTGAGTTAAAGACAGCAGAGTTGAGAAAGACTGTATCAAAGCTTGGTCTTGCACATAAAGGCTAAATTTCCTTGCTCAAAGTCACGCTGACTCAAGCGCCAAATTCATACTCATAGAGAGAGACATGGGAGCCTTAGAGTTTTATATAATTTAAAACTTAAGCTAGGTTCTGTTCCTGAAGAATTTGTAGATTTTGCTCTTTAGGAAGAAGAGTAATTTGTAACATATATCGGCACAATGGCAAAAGAGGTAGCTTTGAACAACCAGCGTAGTAAAACATTCAAAAATAAGGAGAAACTCCCCGTACCATGTTTTTATAATTGGATGATTAATGAAAAAATAAAATGAAGTGATTGCTTTGAAGTTATTCAATAGAACATGCTGGTTTTACCGTTTATATTTCATGCTCCTGTTTTCTACAATGCATAGAATTATCATGCTGTTTACATGAAAAACACCCTGCTTATCAGAACACGAGTAAAGTGTTTAAGTTAAAAAACTACAGTATTTTTAAATCATAAATATAAAATGGAAACATGTTGCCATATACTTATTTGATACAGAGACACAGTGCCAAAAGCTTGTCATACCGTATCATGATTCTGTCATTTTTAGCCTGAAGCTGGTTGATTTTTCATGAGCTTAACTCTGCCTGAATAACTTGTGGTTTATGCTCTTTTTTAGTTTTAGGCAATTTTAGCAGGGTAAATTTGTTTTCAAAAGACTCAGGGAAAATGGTAATCTCTCCTGAATAACTAAAGATGCTTTGAAGAAGAAGTTGTATGAAAATGCATGGTCCATTATCAAATATGATTGGCTGCTTTAAAGGAATGTACTTATAAAAATAATCCAAAGCAGAGCATTTTGGTATGATGTGAACACATATACAACTTGACTGGTTTGTTTTTAAATATCCCAGTATTCAATAATACGTTTTTTTCGTCCTGCCATTTTTGTTGTTTTAGGTGGTAAACTATGTTAGAAGAGTGTCCCCAAACAAAATGTTTTCTGTCAAATACATGAATATTTTCAGACAACTTTCCTAAATACAGTGAATTCTGAGTTAAACATGCAGCATTTCAAACATAATATTGGGCTCTGTCCATTACAGAATGAATTCAACTTCTGTTTAATAATGTATAGAGTGAGGTAGATGAATTAACTAAACCTTATTTATAACACACATAATTTTTAGTGAACCCAGTCCTGGAAGTAATACCAAATCTCCTGTTTACTGACAATGATATTAATGGAAAAATTAATCAGTGTGAACAAGTTGCTTTTGTTTACCAAGTTAAGCTCCAAATCAACCCAAATATGAAAAAGAAAAGAAAATGTTTTATTATGTTAAATTTGACATTAAGTTTTATGTCTCAGACTTCTGAGACAGGAAATGACAGTGGCTGGGATCCAGCTACCTAATTCCAGGTAGAACTGGAAGATAGGCCCCTAACACCCACTTCAGTCCCGGACTGCAACCCAGTGTTCTTTGCACGACTACATAATTCATCAGCTGCTTCACAAAGAAGCCTAATAATAATTGCCTGTATTTGCTCAGAAATGCAGAAATCACCGTTACTGTAAACCAGACAAAACTTTACCTCCATCCATCAGAAAGTCCAGTTCATTTTAGTGATGGTCTGGTCTACAATGAAGACTAAAATACATATCTTTTCTTTAAGAAGTTAGTTATTAGTGCACTCAACAGAAAGCAGGAAATATAATTTCTGGAGTCTGGAATCCATATCCTAACCATGTCACTGGACCAGAAGGCCATGGAAAATTTGGACTAAATCAGATCTACCCTCTTTGTTAAAGCTGAATGGTGCACATCCAGGAATGGAACGGGCATTGGACAGAAAGACAGGAGGATGTCTCATTTCCAGTCTTTGCTTCCACTATCTGCATTTTATACTAGACTATTCCTACAGAGACTAGAACTAGTCCGATTAAAGCAAGGGACCGAGTTTGGCCATTCGGTTTTTGAACAGTTTCTCTGTCATGAGAACATTCCAGAATGTGGAATATTTTTTTTTCCTGAGAGCCTCCAGACAGCTGGTTAGTTTGTGTTTAGTTTCCACCTTACCAGTAAGTAACACAAACTAGACTTTTCCTTTCTCCTTTGCATGTCACATTTTCCTGAGAAACTACTGATGTTTATGTAAAGGGATGGGATGCTGCTGCTGTAATTAATATGTCTCTACTGACTGCCAAGTTACTGTCTCTAAAAGACAGAGACCAATAAATATTTAAAAGTGATTTAAAGTTTGTGCACATAGTACCTGTTTTGTGGAAATCTTCATTGCTGAAATAACAGTGGGTTCCTAGGGAAAAAAAAGAGTTAAAATATAAAATGGGCTCTATAAACATAAAAATTCTGCTAGAATGCTATTTGCCCAACCTACAAACCCTGAAATTAAACCAGACACTCCTAGGTAATAGTGTTTCTTGTTGTCTTTTGCAGCGGAATAGTTTCTAGCTGTAAGTGAATTAGAATGCATGTACATATCCAGGTGTATCTTTGATTGCTATGTTGATTGTAGACATATAATTTTCCATGATTATTATAGTTTTACTGTGATTACTTTGTTACTACTTTCACATCTTGAAATTAATTTCTACACTTAGTATTAAAACTACATTTAAAGAACCTCCCAGGTAATATGAAAATAATAATGGCTGTATAAAATACGTAGATAGTATATATTAAAGGTGATAACACTGAAATAAGCAACACATTTTAACCATATCAAGGTGAAAAACCCATTCCTGCAAAATTTTGTTTATAAGAACAAGCTTTAGTCCCCAGCATAATCTTGTTGACTGCACCGCACTATTCACATACAAAGAAGTTACTCATATTTGCAGAACACAGAACTAAAACTGGCAAGAGGTTTTTTGCAGCCTGGAATACCCATTATTTAATCAACCAAATGGGTCATTAGGAGAGTTATTGTTTTCCTAGCTAAGTCTACTCTTAATTATACTTATCTGTAGCAAGCAGATGTCAAACCAGTATCTACTTTCTTACATGAGAGACTGTAGGAAATATTTAACAGAATAAGTATGTTTAGATCTGATTAAGAGACTGTTACACCTTTTAGGCCCGGCTACTTGAATGGATTTTAATCCCGAGATTAAAAGTGACATAATTTTGTTACAAAGCCTGCAAGTCAATTCTATATGAACTTTATTCCATCTAAAAATCTACTGTTGATCCCACACACCATACTTTTGGTTACGTACATTAATACAGTCCTTATTAAGCTTTTACACTTGTGCAGCTTTCAACTTGCTTATCCTGAGAGAATTTGTTATGGGTCAGTAGATGTTAAGCATGTGGACTTGCCTTTACAAATGGGTTAATAGACCTTATATTAGAAAGCATCAATTAAGTGTAACATTTGAATGAAAATTGAACTCATTAGTTTGTTTGCTCAGCTGTTCAGAGAAATATTGCACAAATGGGGTTAAAGGAGGCATTTGTTATCAATGTAACAGATATGGAAGACTTCAGTTTCGTGGAATTATAAATGAAAAGCATTGTGTTCTGCACATTGCAGTTTAAGCATCAAAAAGCATTGTTTATGGTGCACATAGACTCTTTAGTAACTAAAGAAAACTTACATTTGTTTAAGGTACATGTAAAATCTGTTGCAAATTCCCTATTGAAAGATCCGTATCTTATGCATACAAATTCTGCTTATTCCACTGAAGTACGTTAATGCCCTCTTTAAGGCTTAAATACATGCCAAAGGAGATAAATGAGCTTTCAAGTAAATCAGAACCCCAAAATCATTTTGTGTAACAAATAAAAACATATGCAAAGTAAAATACCAGATTTGAATTTGCCATTAACCATTCTACTTCTGTAAAGCCTTTCTGAAATAAAACTTTCACTCCATTTATTTTCTTTCTTTCACTTTTCTATTTCTCTGATTTCCTTTAGCTTGGCACTTCTACTTCATTTAGGGAAGAAATTCATACATTATCAACAATTGCCAAATTACCCTGCATTAATGTAATAACTTTTGCATGTATAAAAAAGAAAAAAAGCTGAAAGCCACAAATCACTTGTCTCATTTTCTCCTCATATTTTCTACTTTATTTTTCAGTTAAAAAAAAGAAAGAAAAACCCCCACATATCTGCCCTCAAAAAAACCCCATGGATTGCAGAAACAGAGACATCCATTTTTCAGTGGTATCTTGCACTCAAAACAGTAGTTTCTGTGCAAGATTGGTACCAGTAAAGGCAAGACTGCCCATAAGAAAAAAATAAAAATAATATTGAAAATAATAATAAGAAGATATACAAGCTCTGTTTAGATATGTTGTGTCTGTTCAGAAACCAAAGATAAAGGGGTGACAACTGAGAATGATGAGGACATGGTGGCTGGGCCCGTGGCAGGTTTGGAGCACAGTCCTTGTCAGCATATCTGGAGTGAGTCCACGTGACGTGGGGCTCTCCGAGCATGCAAGCATCATCTTCACGCTGTCAGATGAACCTCGCCCTCCCAGCTAGGTGTCAACCCCCCGAAAGCCTGGAGCCTGTGAAATGGTGTTATAAAATGGCACTGACAAAAAGAATAACGTGGGGAATGGAAATGATTTGTTGTGTACAAAACACGAGACATCCCTGTGTTCTGTCTCAAAGTGTTTGAAAGGTTCACTCAGCTTTGACTTGCAGGGGTGCCTATAGGATGCCTTATTTTTTAGGTGGCTCAGATGGGAAAACTGGAAGAGATTGATTTTCACAAAAAAGTACTAAAGATTAGGGGGTGGTTATGGTGTCTTGTGTCAAACCATGAAAATGAGACCTTAAAGTCACCTTTGAAAATATAAACACTTTCTTTGTTTCTCAGATTATTAGGCATAAGAAAACTGTGCAGACCACTGTTTTTCCTAAAGTATCTTCCTATATCACATTATGCTGATAGTCTGAGTACTGTTAAGAGTTTATGCATCTATAAAAATCGTGTATTATATACCTCTGTGGGAGAAAACAGACAGGCATTATTCCCAGACTTGCACAGATACATATTTAACTACAGCATGTAACGGCACTAAGATTCAGAGGTACTAATGTACTTCTTAAACCACAAAACAAGAGCCCAGAATGCCATTTCTTTTATCATTAACCTCCAGCTAGCACTGAATGTCTCAAGGTTTATTTTGACTAGTGTCTGGGTCTTTAAATGACAAGCTAATTAGAGGGGTATGCCAGGCTATTCCTTGGCTAGACTGCAAGAAGTTTAGTTTGCAGCTGTCCACAGAGAAATCTACAACCTGACACTTGAAATTTAGCCGCACTTACCCGAAAGACTGTCATTTCTTCCAGCAAGACTTCCTCTAATTCATGCCAAGTCTCCTTAGGAATTGAAACCACTTTAAGAACTGTTCCAATATCTTGAAAAGAAAAAAAAAAAAAAAAGTTTTCAGGTGCTTAAGAAGCATGCTTCAGTTTCAGAGCAGCCGGAGTTTCTTGTAGTATGTAATTATTTCACATATAAAGATTGTGAAGCTACATAACACTGAGCACTCGTTATTCAAAATACCAACTGCTATTTAAAATAATCCAGAAAAACATTGAATTTCAGTAGGACATTTCACGGAAGTCTTTCAATTATCAAAATGCAACAAAGACGATAAATACTACTATAGTTATTAAAGAATGAAAAGGACTGAAATACTATTTAAGTGACAGCATAAAATGACAGATGTTTCAGTCATTGAATTGAGGAAGGAAATGCACGAAATTTACCCAGGCATGTTTTATTGTCCATTTTGAATATGATGTTTGTTATTCTTAAAATGCGTGTGAAGATGCTCTCAGAAGGCTCAGTATGGATATAAAAACATCTGGACAAATGTTGTTAGACAGATGAAGCTGTTAGATCTCTTTCAGTACAGGCGATCTTCCCCATGTTAAATAAAGTACCTAAGATGTATAAGTCCCTTAAGGTGTCTATATTTCTCCGTGTGTTAGATACTAGTCTTTGCTGAGGGGAAAAATCAATACAACTTGCATCTTCTGTTTAGAAATAGGTGTGTGCCAGCATTTTAATACTCCATCCATTTACATTCTTGGGGTTGTGCAATTGGCTTTAACATGAACAAGGCCAACGCTTGAAATTCCAGAGCTACAGCCTCTGGTTTTGTGAATATCGTTTGTGACTTAAGACCATCTCTACAGCTTCTGCATCTGCGATTTATTTGTTTGTTTTCATGAACAGAATTTTCAGGAGGGAAAAATAAAAGGATCATTTCTAGGTTGGTACACATCACTGCAAACTCTCTGAAATGCAGACAACTCTGGATGCAACTTTTCTTTTTAACCATCCAAGTTAGTAGTGCCATGTAAATATATCATAGGAATAACAACTATGTCCCTGAGGACCTTTCATGTTGCACATTCTATACCAGTAAAAATTTAGGAAAATATAAGGCATTTTAAAATGGCTAAAATTCTCAAAGTAACAAAACTGTGAAGCTCAACATTCTCAAATCAAGAATTAAACAACAATTACAAAAAATCAAAACATATGTATATATGTGTGTGTGTTAGTTGAAACTTCTGATTAAAAAGATGACAACTCACCACTTCTATATTGAAAATACAGACAAAATTTAAACAAATAGATAACAGGTTGAAAATGACATTTTTATAAGGTGACTATCTTAAAAGCTATTGATTTCATAAGAAAATTCTGGTATTTCAACTTCTTTACAGGAATTTGGATTAAAATATTCTAGAACTCTTAGAATATCCTGTAAAACTGAGATTTTCATTTTTCCATCTGCTTCCCTTTAAGCAGATGTTGGTTTCAAAGTACGTATTTTTTGAAGTTTAGAAAGATGAGATTTTTTTCCACAGAATATCTACGTCACTGTTTTCTTTCATCAGTCACAAATTCATAGATTCTTTTTGGAAAAGAAAAAACAGTTCTTTCTTAAAACAACAACAAAGCAAATCACAAGTTTCTTTTTATTTAGGCAGCTACATGTACAAACTAAGCTAGTAAAACACTACTAGCTAAGTTGTTTTGGAAGTGGTTTTCATTATGGTTACTGCTACTAATTGAATATATTTAATTCAAGAAATATTGAAAACAATACAGAACAAATGCAAGATAAACTTTAAAACAAGAAGAAAAAAAATTCCACATTTCTACAAAAGAGTAATTCAGAATAACAGATAATTTAATGTTAGTTATATTTGTAGTTTAATGGATGCGTTCATTTCCTTAATTATCCTGGTAATTTGATTGCTGTGATTTTGAGGATACTTTATTGCGCGA
>NW_008796041.1:4315176-4321132 GCF_000699145.1 Aptenodytes forsteri | reverse complement strand
CAATGTGTCATGACTGTGTTCTGAGTTGGGCTATGGCTGTCCTCAGTCACGGTCCATCAAACGCCATATTCTAGAAATAAAGGGGGATTTTTGATAAAACAGCACAAGGGAAACTGTGGAGCCTGAGTGGGCACTGAGCAGACATGAGTTCCCCACATATGTTCTTTCAAAAAAGGTCTGACTTTTAAGTGGATCCTGCAACAATTACAGTTGCTTGATGCTCAAGAAAGCCTCTGAGGTCAAAGATACACTGTGTTAATCACTACGGCGACTCTGGTCAGGCCACAGGTACCAAAGTGGGGTTTTATCTGAGTTCTAGATCAAGTTTTACAGAGTAGTATTTCAAACAATTTCACACAAATGGAACCAGGCTTCTCCTTTAGGATCAATAGGGTCTGCTCAGTAAGATGAGATTACTGTTATTAATTTGCTTTAGTGACAGATGTACCTTGGCTGTGCCAAATGATCCCAAACATCAGACACTCAGGATATGCATTAAGTGCATATCTTAAA
Organism: Aptenodytes forsteri; assembly: GCF_000699145.1. Taxonomy (NCBI): domain Eukaryota; kingdom Metazoa; phylum Chordata; class Aves; order Sphenisciformes; family Spheniscidae; genus Aptenodytes; species Aptenodytes forsteri. The sequence continues at coordinate 4,320,619 of NW_008796041.1, read as the reverse complement.
TCCTGTTTTTTTCTGATATAATTTCAAGCATGCCGATATGATTTTATTTCCATTGTGAAACACACTGGTACAATCACAGTGGGAAAGAAACTGCTTGGCTAAAGATTTCACCCACAGGAAAGGAAAATGTGACCACAATGGATGGCTATTAATTATGTTGTGTTCAATTATCATCAGTTATTCAATGAAAAGGAAAAAAAAAGTATTTCTCAACATATTGAAGTTCAGCAGCATGTGGGAATAATGTAGATTGCTGCAACAGCAATGGGAAAATACAGAGAAATGTATCTAATCTGATGGGACAGACCTGTGTAGAAAAATCTAGTCATATCCCAGAGAGCTTAATTCTGGCTTTGTCATAGGTTCAGATCATCAACTGGGAAACTGGACTGTGACTAGAGTCCCTAATCTGCTCTCTGGCTTGTTCTTTGCTTGGGGAAGATGATTGTGTATCTGTTTCTGGTTCTTTTGACTTTGACCAGCCGGCTCAGTGCAGCTTTCTGGCAAAAGGCAGGCAGGGCCTCAGTTCTGCCGCTTTTCCTTTACCCCTCTGTGGAAGATGCCCCTTCCTCATTCTGAAAACCGCAATAAGGATAGTGAACTCAGAGGAGCACGGAGCATCTTTGGTGCCCCAGCTCCAAGCACAGGTGTTGTAACACCTGTTCTTGCCCCATGAGGGTATAACCTCCTGCTGGAAAAAGAACAGTTTCTATGGACAAAACTAATATTTCAAGAACTATTAACACTCTGCACTTACAAAGCTGGGGTTTTGGTGCTGAAATCTCTTTTGGCAAGTGCAAGTAACAATCTTTCAATACTTTTCTCACAGTCCTTTGGCACAACTATCAGCAATGTTGGATGCGATCCAGAGCACTTACCACACACCTGAATATTAGTGGTTTAGGGAATTAAGTGAGTGTCTAAATTCCTAACTCAAAGGTAAGAGCTAGGTATCATTGAGGCTCTTTCAGAGGGAGACCTTGCCTGACTAATTTAGATAAGAACCACTATATGTAATGATAACCATCTAAAAGCTATAGCTCAGGTTTAAGCAAGTCTTCCTGTACTGTCTGAAAACAGACAGGAACTTCTGCATAACTATTCATCTTACTCTAATAGATGTCTCGAAGAAAGTACGATGAATCTCTCTCTGGAAGTACTTATCTCTTTGCCTTGTAGAAGCCAATGCATCTTTCTTAGACTGAATGCCAAACTTTGGTGAGATAAATGCCACCTCTTGTGCTCAAGATGTAGACATAAATCAGCTCCTTATGTTTGTTCAGCATCATACTCTGCATGCTGAAGGGCTTGTTCCCTCACATCGCAGCCAAGGGGAGTATTGCTATTAATTTTTTTTCTGGGCTGAATCAGGTCATAGAAGACTTGCTGAACGGCACAAAACACTGCCAATTGTAGATGGCATTGAAGTCTCTAATGTGTGATGGAAAATATATGTGTTGTGTAAAATCATATGAAACTACTTTTCAATGTTTTATGCAAGAACATATTGTAGCACTGATATCTAATATCTCAGTTCACAGCTTTAAAGAGTTGGAACGCTTTCTGCAGATCTGCGTTTCCTGCAGTAAATGTTCTGAATTGCTACGCATGCACTGTGTTTGGTACACAAAGCTTCATCAGCTCTCAGTTTACTCATAATATATTTCAGGCATCAACGTGAAAGAGACCTTGAGATTTATTGCTTTGGAAATCTGACCCCAGGTCTAGAGTACCAGAACTGTACTTAAAGCAAGTAAAAAATGGGACTGTTATAAGACAGACAGCCAGACAGATATTTTTTGGTCCAAAGCTCACAAGAAACAGTGAGGTTTTGGGTTGATTTGTTTTGGCTTTATGATGTCAATGTCTAATTGCTAGCAATTATGTTCAATAAAAGTTTAAAAAACTTTTATTCAACATAACTGAAACACCAGCCAACTAATGGAAAATCTTCAAAGATGAAGAAGCAGATCCACCAACTGCTAATCAGCATAGTTCCGAAGCCCCTGAACTTAGGCAAATGCATATCAGCTAATTTCTGGCCACTGTTATTTCTCATTATTACCTTTCTGGATAAAAAAGCCTTTTCTGAGTGCATATTTTCACTTTTATAAAATGCCCAAGCTGTACAATTCTGCAAATGCTTGGGAAAGGATATCACGTTTCTATTTGAATACCAGCTCTTCTTAAAACACTTAGTATGTGCTAGATATCTTCACCTTAAATAAAATGATGCACTCTTCTGGCTAAAGAGCTGGGCAATCTTAAGGCAATACTTGAAATACTTGAAAGGCACACAAGACATTTCCCATACCTGGATACTTGCCTCATTCATGTTAATACTTCTTATGCTACACTTCAAAATGTGTACCTCAAAACCCTCATTTTAATACTAAATTATAATTAATAAGGCAAGATATTTCTAATAAAATTCCCTAATAACAATAGTTGAAAAGAGAGTGGTTTGATCTTAATCCAGTTGGCAAAGCTCCTAAAGAATTAAGCTATACAGGCCACGGCCTGAACCTGTAACAGTGAATGTATTTAACAAAGACCTCCCCACATGCACAGTTTTGAGTCTTGCCCTGAATTTTCACAGGTATACACTGTTCTGTCAGTGTTCTGTCTTTCAGAGCATGAAATTTTATCTGATCTATGTCTCCATAATGCCTGGAGGAGCATACGGTGTAGATTCAAGACTTCTCACCTGTGCCAATGAACATCACATCATATTGGCCATCTTCTGCGTCTACTCGATCTACTACTATCTGTGTGAACTGGTAATCCACATCCGTTTTGATCATGATTGGACGGTTGTTGATGGGGAATACCGGGTTGTACATGGCTGGATGACTTCTTGCAAATGTTATAACTTCATCAGGAAGGTCCTTCGTGGAATCAAAGCCTCCAAATGTTTTACTAGGACACTGGAAATAAAAAAGAACGTTTTACATTTTATTCTTGATCACTAGAAACATATTAGAAATCCATTTCATTACAATCATCCCAACTACTGCAGCCTATAATTAAATATTTTTTTTTTTCCATTTTGGATGTAAATCAATATAGTTAACAGAATGTAAATGTTCCTCATACATCATTTTTCTTACTACTATGCAGTGCAAAAGGATTTTCAGTCATTTGCTGATTAGTATTAGTCTTTAACTAGCAGAAGGAAGAAATCCTGAATTATCTAAAATCATTCAGTATGAGACAAGCATTTTCAGTATTTGGTTATGTATACAACAGAAAATTAATTAATTATGCCACCATCTTAATTTCAAAGTATTGTCTTCAGAAGTTGACTGGAAGTCAATTCCTCTCTGAGGAACCAAATCCTTAAATGCTGGAAAACAATTCCCTGTTCTACTGACTTTTCAAACTCCTGCTTGTCTCAACAAGCCTGTGTTATCCATGTAGTCCTGATAACATTGATCCTGTTACACTAAATCAAATCAAATGAATCCTGTCCGAAATGTATCTCTTTTCTCTCCATTGATTCTAGAGAAAGCTTCCTGCGAGTGCTGCTGGTGATGCTGTCCATGTGAACCGTTAGGTGAGATGAGTCTTGCTAAAGAACTGAAATAACTCCTCACTGTTGTGTACTGCGCAGTAATAGAAAAGTTGGTGTCCTCTTGGGATTAACCTGGTCCCCATGAAGTAACACAGTAAAGAGTCCCTTTGCCCCCTTATATAGCCATGGGTGGGCCAGACAGTTTTGCCTCTAATCTGTGAAAAGCAGAGGGCTCTGCTTTTCACATTTTGCTCACATTCTCCCAACATGAGCAAAAAATAGAGCCTGAAAAGGGAAGGAGAGGTAAGACCATGGCTTTGGTAGCCACAAAAGTATTTCTCCAATTTCACCTACCACATGTCCTCATGGGACTGTGGCTAATCACCACCATTTGCCCTCATCTCTTCTGTAGAATTGGTAAGTATTTTATGAACAATTAAGGGTTACTTTAACATAAGCATTAGTAGTGTGTTAGTAATGTTGAATGGATAAAAAAATGAGCCACAATGACATTAGATCACCAGTCCAAAGATACTCAGCAAAGAACCTGGTGTTCCCCACTCCTAATCTGTTCAGATACCTATTTAAGACATTTAAAACTCTGAAACCCAGTTGACAATAATTATGTTTGCGGCATGAACCTGAAATGATTTGAACCTGAAATATGAACAGCTGGTGTTAAAATGCCCTAGATAATTTGCCCTTTATATCCACATATAGAATATCTTCCAATTAAATTAAAAATCTAGAGGACAACATCTTATCAACCAAGAATCCAGACCTTGCAGGATGCTCAGCAGAAGAAATCAATTGTCTTTGCCATCACCTTGATCCAAATTATTAATAATTCATCAGAAATGAAATTAAAAAATCAATGTTGTCAAAAGGAGTAGTTGTTATACTCAGCAAAGGGATGCTTCCAGCATGGGCATATAAAGTGTAAATAGTCCCTTTTTGGCATATTTGTTAGTAAGCAAATTCCCACATTCTGTTCTATTATATGGTATGGAAGGGAGGAAGGGAGGGAGGGAGAATATTTGATTAATGCATGTGGAGCAGACTAAGCAGAAAGCAAGTTAGTTATCTACTTTATTGTGTCAACATTTTTCAGCCTTTTTATTATTATATGTTCTTGCTCTCTTGTACAGAAATATTACAAAGAGAAAATCAGATAGGCTTTTTATAATCATTGGCCAAATCATTGTCTGTCTCAAATTTATGTTTAAAATTCTACACTTCAATTTTAAGTTTGCTTTACATCTCGATTAATATTCTAACTACAGTTCAATACTAATTACTCAGATTAATTAGATAATGATTAAGTAGATATTATATGTGAAGTGCTTTAAGTATAGAAATCACTACACAAAAACTAAGTATTGTTAATTGCAGCTGGGCAAACACTGAAAAAACCAGTAAATGAATATTCATTTCCATTTCAAGTAAATGAAATTCAGCTGTGTTTCAATTGCTTGAATATTTACTTTCTGGCTCATTTTCTAACAAAGGATTTTACTTGCAGCAATGTTGACTATATATTTTATGCAGAAAAATCATAAAACTAGAATTAGTGTCATAATTCTGTGTGTTTAAATTAGACTCCCAATTCTGAGAGCCAGATTACTCCTTGGATCCCCTGCTTTTCTGAGAATAAAAAAATGACCGTAACTTCGTGTCTTTACATCTAAAGTTTAAAGTGCATACCTGGACTAGGCTATGGCTCACATTCATCCCACCCCACTTTAGGAAACTGACTGAAATGAAATCAAACTCTCATTGCTATAACTCCCTCCCTTTTCAATGGAGTGAAATGGGCACCATCAATAGGCAAGATTTAGCCCATCCATAGTCCAAATTACTTGCAGAGGAATCTCAACTCACATAAAGTCAGAGAAGCGAAGCGAAGCGAAGCGAAGCGAAGCGAAGCGA
>NW_008796041.1:4254512-4315154 GCF_000699145.1 Aptenodytes forsteri | reverse complement strand
AAGAGAAGAGAAGAGAAGAGAAGAGAAGAGAAGAGAAGAGAGAAGAGAATATAGTTGTCCTGAGGAGGAAAGTCCTGTCATGTTTACTTATGTTATGGTCACAAAATCAGGACACACAAAAAAGACACTATCCTTGATGCTAATGACAGGACTACTTTTGATATTAGTGGGTCTAGGTCAAGCTAACTGGCAAGGCACTTCATCGGAACTCATGTTTATATACTTAATCAATCCCACTGATAACAAGGAAACAGAAAGTTTTCAGGTGCCAAAAGATAGGCATGAATACAAATATCCTGAAAAAGTTTGGAGAAATGAGCTTGATCTTGGATTCAAATAGAGTCAAAGGACTCTCTCACTTAACATCCACTTCCAATTGTTAGTCACCAGTATGCTATGTCAGGGGTTTTGATCAGCCAGGAGGAGGTAACTAGGCTATCCCCTAACTGGCTTAGTAGGGAATCCAACAGAATAGATCAATAGCTGCATTTTGGTAGGAACAAAAAGTGCTTTGATCATAACTGAAGATAGATTCTTGGTACCATGAAGCAGAGAAAACTTGAGCTCTGTAGCTGAATTCACAGCAAGTCAGATATGAATTCAGGATAAGGGATCTCATTCAAGATGAGGTATATACAAAAATCCTCCTTGCTCTCCCAAATATTATTAAAAGTTAAAAAAAAAAAAAAAAACTTCTATACATCTTGAAGGAAAAGTCCTGGCAACTTCTTTGTTAAATGTGAAGCTGATAAGAATTGTTGACAAAGTTTTCTGATTTTTCAAAAGAACCATTAACTTCCCTTTTTCTTTACTCGTACTGGGCAAGTCACCAGATGCTCAAGAAGTTTACTGGCACCTCACCTATTAAATTCCTCAGATAATTCAGCACTGTTTAACTGCAGTGAGATCTGGAACTGAATAAGAACTAAGAAAGAAGCTCAGGTTTTGTTTCTCCCTTCCCTTCCCCTGTTTCTTGGAAAAGGAAAGCCACAAGTCTGACATCTAAAGGAATTTCAAAAACCTTTCTTCTTTATTCTCAACAGGTCTTCAAAGCCATTGAAAATACATCCAATTTTATCACCTTAGAAACAAAAAGCTTCTTTTCAGCCAGAAATGTCTCATTTTAAAATTCAGTTTTATCCTACTAATACAATAGAATGAAATAGCAACTATGAGGGAAAAAAAAATCTTTTTCAAAGTGGTAGACACCAGGATTAGAGTCACTGGCAGTGGACTAGGAGAAACTGATGGCCTCAGCCGCTCTTTAATTAACATCCTTTACAGTGGCATGGCCTCTTGCACTACCTGATGCGACTGCAGGGCTATGTAGAATTGTGTAATTTGGGATCACATTCGCCCTTAGGCAAGAAAAGTGTTTACAATGAAATCTGAACATCTTCGCACTTTCTTTGTGAATCTTAGTATGTTATAGTGAAATTGTAAGGGTAAAATCCATTCTGAGAGGGTAGCCAGAAAAAAACGTATATGTGACTTAACTGTATTTCCCTACTTTCGCACAAGATCTGGTGGCTTAGGTCACTTAGCCACTTAGGGGCTGGATTCGGGTCCCTGCTTTTCTGCTTGTTCTTGGGAATTTGATCAAGTTATTCTTCTCCCATATGCATCTCAGTTCAAGACCCTCAGACAAGTCTTGGAATAACCCACAGGTTTTGAGGCAGGCAGAGCTGTGTTGCCAGTCTCTAGGGCAAATATTTGAGTTGTGCATTCAGAACCTCAATAGAGCCGTGTCTGATCTCTGCTGAGGAATGAATGTAACAGAGCCACTGTGCAGCAGGCAGTTCTTTATCTCAGTCTATTTCTGTGATTGAAACGTAACATTCTTCTTTGTCTGTAGTTTTACGTAATATCTATTACTTGTTTTTGTTTAGAAAGGTTAATCAATACTGGAATCAAAGAGGAATATAAATAAACAGAATAATGATCACTAACTTATTAAGTCTGTCAGACTGAAAAGAAGATGACATTAGCTATACAAGAAATACCAAAATATCTACACATTCACATTTTCCACAGGGATGTAAAACAATACAACTTCAAAAAAACCTCTGACATATCAGCATTAACTATAGCGGTTAAAAAAAAAAAAAAAGTTCAGCATCAAACAAGAAATGAAACCTCTCCTATGCTGCAGAGCTTGTATTTTAACTCTGGAAAAAATTAGGAATCCCTTTAGCAGTCATAGTGAGGGAGCAAGGAGTGCTGAGGAATCTGGCTGTCAGGGAGCCACTGTTTTCTTTTACTTAGGAAGTCATTTTCATTACACTGAGTGTATATATTGTCTAACTGTTGGAGATCAGTTGAAAGATCAGGTTTGAAAGAACAATTTCAAAACATACCAGACAAAAGTAGAAAAACTGATAATTTAAAAGAAAGGATTCCTGGTTTGTTTTGTGCCTTATATTTAAGGAGACTTTAAAAAGAATATTATAGATATATTATTTACATTTACATCTATATGTTTATATGTATACATATGTATACATATATTTAATCTTCAGCAATGACATTTCAGAACTTAAATGGATCAAGCTGATTTATACTAGCTAAGGAGCTACCCCAATGTATACAATTAATGTTTTTTTCATAAATGTCCCATCTTCTTAGACTACAGGTAATTTCAGAGGCAGTTAAATATTTCTAGAATGTGATGATATCAGTTGGGAATCGTAAATATGGATGTCTTATATACACTGATATTTTAGTCATTCATAAACTAGAAACAGAGAAACAGGTAGAAGCACAGATTTTAAAAAATGCCAGTGGAACTTAAAAATTTTTATAGTCACCCTATCATCCATTGAAGAAATATCTGTCTTACTGTACTAGATTTAATGTCGAGAACAGTTGAAAGTTTCTCAACAGCCAGGCAGATGCTCTGCTTTCTGTTCATTCTCACTAAGAATGACTCAGCCAATATTTGGAACAAAGACAAATTCCAAGGAAAGGATAATGCAGAGTAATTTATTAAATGTTTGACTTTCAGTAAAGTTGTCCAGCCATTGCTCAAGCTTCTGCTGAAGTTGTTAATATGAATGCTAAAATTAAAATCCAAATGAAGTTGCTATTACAGTTTCATACTTTACAAGAAAATCAGTACATTTTGGACCTGGAGGAACTGCTAGCTTTCCCTTCTGCCACGCTAACCATTTCAGTATCTTTTTCAGCTTCTTTCCTGGATCTCAGCTTAAGGACCGTGTAATGTGTGAAAATATTTTCCATAGTTTTCTCTTTTTAGGTTAGTCTATTTCTTAGGGTACTTACAGTTCCTGGCCGTGGATATGGCACTCGCCCTTGGTAGGGAACCCACTGGTAGTTCGGGCCATCTCGGTGGGCATAGGGACCAAGAAATACCCTCCTCACATCAGTCATGCTGTACATACACACTGCTGACCCCTTGAAGATATTACTAAAAATGAGGGGAGAAGAAATCAAATCAGGTTCTTTAAATTATCAGTCAGTTTAATCGAGTGAAAGAGCTATGGGAATAGCAGCTTGTTGCTTTCTAATTTATTGCATGTGCTGATTATCAAAACTCTGACATGCTCTCAGAGCAATCCTAACTCACCTCCTGTGAAAGTTCAGCATAACTGATACGATCTCTCAGACATTTTCCTAAGCAGATGGCTGCTATTCCGCTATTTAAAACATATTGTCCCCAGAAGGCCAAAGCCCCAATTTGAGTAAACTTCAACAGGACTGTCCCTAGAGGACTATTCAATTCTTTCCTACACTTCACATTTTTCTGGTTTTTTTAGCAGTCTCTTCCGTTATTTGGGCAGCACACACACAAACTTCATTGTTGTTTCTTACCTTGAGATTTCTTACAGAAGACAGTAAGGACTTGTAAATCTCCCTCTTCTATGCCTGGTTATCACTAAAAACATTCCTTTTGTTTAGAAACTAAAACTTTTGTTCTTCACAGATAAATGTGGCAATGCAACCAGTACTGTAAACATTCCTCAGGCCAAAGCTACAAGTATAATTTTGATCTTGGTGAAAGCACAATGAAACCAAAACATTCAAATCACAGTTATTTGTGATTCAATAACAGAACTTTTGAAAGATCATTAAACTTTCCAGATTTCAGCAATATTTTTTACTAATATCTCCTTGAGTAACCAATTTCTCACACCACAGATTTTCTATTTTACCCTGCCCCCAAACGAGCATATTTATGCTTGTGTTGTTTTTCCAGGTCTGTGTGGAAAGGGCTACAAATTCTGATCCCCACTATAAAAAGCCAATTCAACGGCAAGAACAGCCTGAGAAACTGATAGTCTTTGTGATTACTAGCTTCAGAGTGATGATGTACATTGCTCATAAGAAAAGAAACCTAATTCATTACTTCTTACTGCCACTGACTTCTCAGTTCAAAGGTTAAGAAAATTTTGTTTTTCTTAAAAACGTTTTTAACAAAGAAACCTCTTTAAAACAAGCAGCCACCCAAGTTTCCATGCAAGTAAAATGATACGTTCTGTACCTGGAAGTTGTGAACACTCCATAGACTATTGGATTTTTAGGGTCTTTTGAGTTCATTAGAAATACATCCTCTGTAACAATAACAAGGGACAGAAAAGAAAACTAAGTTAATTCATACGGATAATACCTGAAAACATTTCTGTATTCAAAGCCATTTCTGCCACTTACGTAGTTCATCAAAGTGTGTGTCAATGCCATTGGGTCCTGGCACAGAACAAATCAGACGTGCTTTGAGGAACGTTGTCCATTTGTTAACAAGGCTCCTGTGCCCACCAAAGTCATTCTGACAAGAAAGGTATTTTGCATTAATGTCTAGTAACAGTCTTTGTTTGAAGTATCAACAGAGTACAGAAAAAATACAATAAATAACCACAAGATGTTACTTAGAGAAAACAGAGGAAAGAATTCACCTTCTACATACAAAAGCATTATTATGTTGTCAAGAACACTAATTCTGAATTGCTTTTAATTTACATTGCATTGCTACATATTTCATAGTAACACATGATTTAAAAAACAAAACCAAAAAAAACCCAAACCTCTTTATATATTCTAATACATATATAACACTGGAGAAAGACAGACAGGCAGAATATTTTGCTCCAGAGCTCCCAGGCTGCCATGTCCTGGTAAAGCTTAAGGGGTTTATTATTCTTAACTGGGTAGCAACAAAGTAGAAATGCAAGCTGCAAGTGAACGTAGTAGATAAAAATGCCACAACAGTGGGATCAGTTTTATAGCGGCAAAACTTATGAATAAAGTGCACCAAGGATTCCATACTTATGGGGTAATTGGTTTTCAAGCAACTACCTCTGGATTTGAGAAGAGAAATTGAAATTGTGCTTATGGATTAACATGAAATTTTACTGTAAACATCATAGCTGCCACAGCTACAACATTTATTAATATCATTTCATTTGTAGAAATCTTTTTAAAAGTCTGTCAGAAAAATATTTGGACATTTATCAGTGTGGATGAATGATTCAATCTGCAGTCATTAAGGGTCTTCTGAACGGTTGCCCATTTCTACAGCTAAGCTTAGACAACTGTTTCGTTAAATCTTCCTTTGCCTCTGTTTTGAAGATTTTCACTAATGTGGGAATGGAAAGCTATTAACATTCCTTTAAAAAGTAAATTCTTCAGATGTTTTTGGCCTACCTGGAAGTATCACATTTCCTGTAAAAGATTCTTTCTTTTGCAGACACATTCTAAGCCTCAGAAGATGCCTATGACTTTTTAAACAAAACATCGTAGTTTGTGAAGCTTCCCCAAGCAGAGAAGAACTGAAGAGCTACCTTTGGGTGTGTTATCCCCTAACTATTTTTCACTTGGGATGATCTCTGCTTTAGTACAATGCCAGCGTTAATACTGAATAGTTTACAGGCAAGAAAATGCAGTTTCTAAAATCACTTGCAAAGTGTCCTGCAAGTGTATTCAATCTCACACAAAGAAGTCATCATTTTACCTTGCAGATCTGCCCTATTCTGGCATGAGTGGCTTTTCCAGTGTGTTCTCCATCAATTGCATTTTCACGGAAGAAGAAATAGATTTTGTCATCTTCTGGATTGTCGCTCTCTGGTATCAGGTGAGCACTAATAAATCTAGGATCTGAGAAGACAATGCCGTTGTGCATGTTACTACTCCATGAAATGAAATATTTGCCTTCCTTGTATAAATGAATTGTGATTTTGCTTCCCAGGAATCAATCTTTGCATTAAATGGCAAATACGTTAGGTACATCATCACCCATTACATGTGACAGGTATTTACATTCCTTTTATCTTTAATACATAGAGGTGTTTGCTACAGATATTTAATGAACAGTTCTTAACTTTATTATTGGAGCAATTAAACATTCGTGAAATCTCTTTACAAATGGTTGAATAATATTACAGCATGGCTTCCTAATTCCATGTATTTATTACTGACATTTTTCTTGTTTCTTTGGATGTTTTGACTTTTGTAAATAATCTTTCTGTATGTGTCGCACATAAAATGAGAGAATTATTGAGACAAATGTAATATTCCTAACTTTAGCAATAATGAAGAAAATATAAAGAATTTTACATCTAGAAAAGTATTAATGTGTTACTGTGAAAAAAATTGAGTTAAAAATACAGTTTTGATTGATATTGTCTACTTCCACACTATGATACCCTAAACCCCAACATTTTTGCCTCATTTTCAGAAGAGAAATGCATTTGTGAATTTCTATTCAAGTTGTTGAAATACTGTGTCACCATTTTTTTAAATAACTTTTTTCTTCATAAAACCCCTTTATTTCTTGCAATTAGAGTGATAACATTATTTGGTGATAAAGAGGATACATCAACAAATTATAATACATAAAATGCAGACATACTGATCGGTTATGTAAAAAATGGTGGAAAGGAGTTTTGGGAGAGAATTTTATAGAAATCGTTACAGTAAATTCATACCAGTGGTGAATCTGGCTCATCACTGTATTTTACAGAGATACTTCAGCTGGTATCTTTCACTATATTGGGAAAAAGAAGGCATATCCAACAGATTTACCAATCTGCTTTACAACCATTTTACATCCTGTTAGGTTAATTAACTGTGAACTATATTTAACTACTCGGAGTCCTGTTCTTATGTGAAATGATAAGCTATTTTAGTGTCATGCATTAACATCTTTTCAGTGTATGTTTATTGCTATATAGTCATGGAAATAATGAACTGTACTTTGTTTTGCCAGTTTGCACTAGCTGTCCTGTGAAACCCATTGCCTTATTAAGGATGGCAGTGTTTGTAAGCAACATATTTTTATATATTTATATATATGCATGTATGTGTTTAGATGTTTCTATTATATGAGTACATACTGCTTAATTTTGTGTGTGTGTGTGTGTATTCTCATGTACTCTTGTGTGTGTGTGTATATATGCACACACACAGTACACGAGAATAACCATACTGGCTTAGGCCAAGGGTTACTTAGATCAATATACAGACTCCAACATTGTCCACAAGTAATTATCTGGGAGAAAGAAAGAATATGGCAAGGACAAATAACACTCTCCCAGAATAATCTCCCTTCCTCCAACTATTTTCAGTATAGCTGATTCCCTGAGTTTGGTTGCTTTCTACGTGCTTACTAACTCTCAATAGATTTTTCATCCAGTTATCTGTCTAAACTCTTCTTGAACCCATGTAAATTTCCAGCATTCATAGTGTCCTTTTGGAATTTGTTCCTCATGTACACAATTTAATTAACTAAAGCCTACTTCTGTTTTCATGTGTTGAACATTGATCTTGCTAACTTCATTTGGTGCCTCTTAATTCCTGTATTGGAAATACCCACAGTGTTCAAGATGTAGATGAATTGTGCTAATATACAAGGGCTATAGCACGGCTCTTTGTTGAATTCTCTGTTCTATTTCTATTAATTCCTAACATTTAATATGGATTTGACAGTTCCTAAGCAGTAATCTGAAATTTTCATGGAACTTTATGTGCCATAACCCCAGAACCTCACTCTTCATTGGTAATGCTCAGTCCACAGCCCGTTGTTTTATATGTGAAGATAGGCACGTTTTCCTCATGGTTTTCCCCATGGTTTATCACTACATCATTCATCAAGAATAATTTAATTTGCTATTTGATTGCTTACCTACCCAGTTGCGTAAGATCCTTTTGTAATTCTTCACAGTCTTCCTTTGTCTCACTATGCTGAATAACTTAGTATCATGTGAAAAATTTTCTCATCCTGCTGTTCAACCTTTTTCAGGTTATTTATGAATACGTTGAACAACACAGGCCACAGAACAGATCTCTGTGCAACTGTGTCTATTACCTATTGTTTATTAAAATAAATCCTTTTTGACATCTGAAAACATCAAAAATCTGTAAGCAGCTTAAGCTCCCCATCCCAAACCCCAGTAAGTTAAGCTACTAAATTCACTTCCTTTCTTTCTAGCATGCATTTAACAGCCTTCAAGTTACACTGACACAAGGTCCAAGGTAAATAATGTCTAGACTATATTGTACCATGGTAAATATCTGTTATTTATATATACGATCTACCAGGGCTTTGAATGCGACTTGTATCACAAGAAACACAAGGCTACAGCTTGAAAATTTCTGCATCGCACCCTGTGGAAGTATACATCAGAGGATACTCATTAGTAGACACTGGTCTGGGCTACTGGATCTGGAGAACCTCTTGTCTGAACACACTGTTTTTACAATCTTAAGGTCTTAATGAAAAGGGTAAAAAATACAATTCAACCAAAACTTAAATACATTCCCAAATGTTTTAATTATTTGTTTTTTAGCGCAATGGGTTTTGTAAATCACAAGATATCAAATTCTAAAATAAATCACTATATTATCAGGCATCAAAAATCTAACTTTACATTGGCCTATGAAGATACTGCGGGGAGTCCCATTTGAGTCAGTAATATTGCTGATATAGTATGGGTTACATAAACTTGCCCTCAGTTAGCATGTTATTATTCTTTTCTTTCTGTCTCATAATTTTGCAAGTGAACCTAGAAACAGTAAGAGAGTCTAACATTAAAGCCGGAATGATACAAGAATGATAGAAAAATAGTTTAAGAAATTGAAAATATATATTTCAAATAATTCTGTCAGAGTGGTAGCAGAGGAGAGGGGCGTGAGGAAGGCAGATATAAGTAATGCCATAGCCAGAGCGCATGTGAATATGCTTTATATACATTTCTTACCAGTGCTCATCTGGGATGAATTCAGATTTTCAATTAGTGATTAATAATCCTAACTACATCCCTGAAAATAAAACGGCCACACAGCCTCATATTCGAACACATCCATTGTACATCATGGAACAGTTTTTGTTGAATAACACTGGTGTTTCTTAGTAAGCAAACCTTTCGCTATCTGGTTAAATCAATATGTTTTACTCAATAAAAGAGTGGTTCTTCATGTTATAGGGCCCTTGCTCTTGTTACCTGGTGGTGTTTGGTTTTTTCCCCTCTTCCATATAACAGTTATGTCTATAAAATTAAGCAAATAAAGGAAGAACAGGCTACGTGTGTTCTATTGCATATAGAAATAGATTTATTTCTGTTCAGAACTAATATAATGATCATAAAAGCAACAGCATGATTATATGTGTGGAGAGAGGGAGAGAAATGTGGTTGATAATTTCATAGGTTATAAAGCTAAGAAGTGGGTTGTGTGAACTAGTGATCTGTAGTGTGTTCTTTATTGTTTCATTAGCAGAGGAGCTATATTTGACTTGCCTGAGGCTTGATGCACATTGCATTTAACTCCAGGGCTTCAGACCATGCTTACAACTAACTGTTTAGGGTCATGATGAATCAATCAGCCAGATGGCCGGCAGTCACGCAACATAGTGCTCTCCGTGGACTACGTAGCATGTTTTTATTGCTCTTCTTTGAGGAAGGGAAGGGAGATGTTGTCCACAGATGAGGGACTTCTCCTTGACTCTTCTAATTGCTCACCCATGCAGCAGAAGAAAGAATGTCATCCATGAATGTGTATGTTCAAGTATTGAGACTGCCCTGCCTTACCCTGCAAAATTAAACAGGTTCAGTATCAAGGGGTCCCCATGGGAAGTTTAAAATAATTCAGTCAGGGTTGACCTATTTCATACATTCAACACAGCCACAAAAGAAGTGCTGGAATGAACTTCAAGCAAGTTTACTGAATGGAAAGTGGGACTTTGATCCAAACCCATTGGTGACACTTGTACAAGTCAGTGCACTGCAGCTATTGTGGATAGATAGGAAGACTTCAAATTTCTGTGTATGAATTATCAGATATTCTGCGACCCTAAAACTGTCTCCAATCCATGAAATGCTCAAAAATGCTGTTACAACAGGTTGACACTTTCTTGTTTAAAGGCAGTCTCGCATTGGCTAAAAGTCCAGAAAGTATGTTTTGGGAAAATGAATGTAAGAAATAATTTGACAGCAAATATTTTTCAATGATTCATTGCTTTAAAAAAACACAAGCAGACAATGTGGAAGAGTGCTTTAAAAAACAGCATACATCAAACAAACATGTCTGAAACATGTTTACACATGATCAAAGGAGAAACAAAGCCACAGCATAAACATGATCAAAAATAAGATTACAGCTAAAAACACTTCTCTGATCTTGCAGCCAATGTGAACAAGCTAAAAATAAAAACTTAGATTTTTATTTAAAACAATCAGCCTCGAGAAGCAAATTATTAAAGCACACACCTTTTTCCATCTCCTTTTTCCAGTTGTCTTGGCTGTGGGGATATTTCTGAGCTCCCACACGACACCTTTCTAACGCCACTTTTCGTGTGCCCTCCTGCAATTACCAGCTCTGCAGACATTTCACTGGCAGCAGCCCATTAAACTGTCCTTCATGAGAAATCTGGCTCTTTATGAAAACGACACCTTGGTCCAGCTGCCTCTATGATTTATATGCTATTGTTTGCTTAGTTAAGTAATGGAAACATGTTTTGCTTGTCTCAGCACTTCAGGTTGAGAAAAAGCTAAGGAAAATCGAGCTGCATTTGTTCTTTTGCAAATGTTACTCTTTAGCAGCAACAACCGCACAAACACACACACCCGCCAACAGCAAGAAACAATAAAAGTCAGAAATTGGATTTCTAACTGAATTGTATTAGCATTTTAATGAAGATCTATAAACTTGAAGGCACAGAAATTACCTTTAGCTGTCAAGATTGAGTAAGCTGAAGGAACAGAAGCTGGGGTCATCTCTTCATCAATTGACAGGAGCCAAAGGGCAGTTCTCTCAGGAAATGTTTTGTGAAGAGTTTGAACTGGCTGCCCCTGTTCTTGTATATTTACGGTCAAAATGACTAATTTATCAGTTCACAGCAAGAAAATTCTAGGAAACCAGGGAAATTTTATGCTCAGTAAAACTGCAATTGCTATAATTTAATGAGAAGTACTGGAGGGTGACTGGGGCCCTGAGGAGAGGAACAAGACTAGGGAAGCTGAAATTAAAAATTTAACAGCAACAAAAAAAGACAGCTACTCAGGACTTCATAAATACGTACAGTACCCGTCCACTGAGACCCAGCACAGAGAAGCAAGCACCGTCCTCAGAAAATCTGAACTTGAAATCACAGCAAGCTCTACTACCCACAGAGAGGAGGACTTGCAGCACCAGTCACAAATGTACACAGCAGAGCCGTCTGCCACAGGCACGCTTAGCAAGGTCACCAGAGGACAAAGCTTTTAATATATGGTGATGAGAGAGCTAAGCTGGTTTGTGGTTTTACACACTTGAATGTAGTTTACAAAACACCAAAGCTTTTAGTGGTGTTCTTCCAAAGTCCCTTCATTTTAATTCTTCAACTTTCACATCCCTCTTGTTGCCAATGACTCAGGCAAATGCAGCGGAGCTCTCATGGATCCACCGCTTACAGTGAAGCTCCTCAACAGCACAGATGGCATCAGACCACATCCTCAAGGTGGGAATGCTCTTTGCACAAGGGATAACTTGTGGCTATTATGAAGCTAACATGAGGGGTTTGTGGCAACTTGCTTTCAGATGCTGACATGGAGAGCAGTACCAGGGACAGACCACAGAGTAGAGATGTGATGTAAAGACACTGTTTTCAAAGCCATGGGTAGGCAGAGGTGGATGTGTGGCACGCAGGCCATGCATGATTGAGATGTTAGCAGCTATCACAGGGTAAGATGCACTAGGGTCACTCACTGATGTTGCAATGGAAATTCTCATCAAAAAGAGTTTTAAAGACTGATGATATTTATCGAGCGGTTTGTCTTTGAGTCAAGCCAGACTGATGCTGTGGAACGTTAACCTTAAAATACTGTGTTAGCTGTGGCAGTTATTTTCTCCTTCTTAGAAGTCATATCCAGGGGTTTTTTTATTATTTTTCAAAGACGAGTAAAAGTAATTTTGGTGACATAGTTGGATTATAATATGGGCTATTAAGTTTAAGGTTTAGCTAAGGCTTCTTGTAATGTCATTTGTATACATATTCTTCATTTTTTTTCTTATTCAAAACTCTTTGCAGAATTAAGAAAAAAAAATCTTCCTCTGAAGAATCTGGCTGTTTTGTTTCAGTGGTGACTTGTGTGAATTTTTTAATGATATAAAGAGATTACAGATTTTCAAGGATGAAAGGTATTAAAAATGATGTTAACGTATCACTCTTCCATCATTTCAATACACAGATGCAACAGCAACATAGCAAGCAAAAAGTCACATATAAAAAAAAGAGACGCACAAAGCTTTTACACATGGAAATTCCTCCACAACTCAGTGCTACTCTTACGTATACAGCAACAGGAATCTAGTCATTGTGGCTTTTCAGTGCCTTGACCTTGAGTGTCACCAATGGATCATTCTCATTGTAAGAGATGTTAAATCTGAATTAAGTGGTGGGGTTTTTTAAGGAATCACTGATTTATAGTTGGAGCAAAAGCAAAGACAGGAGAGTGCAGTTCTGAGTGTTAATAACATACTAAGGCATATAAGCTCACACTGGCTGGATAGCTATAAGAAGTGAAGAATGCTACAGGGTCACTCAGCTGAGTCAGGGGATTGAGCTATTGGATGCACCTCCAGAAGAGCCGTGGAGGGGCTGGAAGAGGTGCTTCCCTGTGGGGCAGCCGGGGACCCGCAGCTTGGCCGGCGGCACGGCGAGGCTGCACGCTTTACCATGCCCGGCCTCCTCCCCAGTGCCACAGTACCAGATGACCTTAAGGGGTGCACAACCTTAATTTGCGGTACCTCTAAAGTAGTGTAAACAAGCCTCTGAGCACCAGCCAAGGCTTAAATCTCCAGGCAGTGCCACTACCCCGAGATCTCTCTCCTCCTCTGCCTTACAGGCGTAATTCGGTATGAGTATTTCTTGGGAGTAACATTTTAGCTCACGCAGGAAGGAGAAGGAAGCAAATGGTGATCTCTGATGCAATTATCAGTTTCTGAAGTCTTTGTTCTAAAGAGACAACAATAGTTTTGATTCCCTGTAATGACTAATTATACGGTGAAGAAAAGTGAATACAAAAGTTCAGTAAAATTATAGCTTAATTCTCAACGTAAATTAGATTTCTCACAAAACAATGCTTATGATCGACCCACCCTACTTAATTTAAAAGAGGTGATTATTATCTCTTTACAGAACAACAACCAAAATTAACACCTCTTTTCCATTGCTGACTATGTCTTAAGGTGTTGCATATCTATCAACACCATTAATTTTAAACTGATTTACTTGTCCCTCAGAGAGAATAATTGGGCAACTTGAGAAAACTAGTGTCCTTCACAGAACAGAAAAGAAGGCTTGCAGCACATTGTCTCCATTTAGGAATACTTTAATCTCAATTTTCTGTATTTCTTAACCTCTCTGCAGAAAAAGCTAACAAGATTTCCAGCTAAGAGCCTGTTTCTTCCTCTCTCAGTCATTTATCTGAAGTTTTTGACATTGATGCTTGGAAATAAAAACACTGGAAAGCCTGTGCCTTAACTGTGTAACCTACATCTTTAGAGGTCTGGATGAGTGACAAATACTGAATATCACAGTCTTTATGTTAAAAAGTGATGTATTAGGGGAGGAAGTGGAGCATGGATGCACTGAAGACAAAAGATGTTTCTGATTTGGGTTGTTACACACTTTTGGCAATCAAAGCCATGCTACAGGCCTGCCTTTTCTAAGCTCTGAAGGTTCACAGGTGGAGCACAAGTCCCTGGAGATGCCCAAGCAGTTTATGGTAGATGATCCAAAACTCAGAGACCAAACCCTTTCCTCTCCACTAATGTGATTTTCTCAGGCCTTCCAGAATGCTGAGAGATGTGTGATTACGTCTGGATGGAATATTCTTCGTCTTTGCAACTTGGAAAATAGAGGGTACAAGAAAGTGTCCTGAAGGCAGAGAGAGCACGCTGCAGCAACACCATCAGCCAAACTCCTGACACAGCACATTGCAGGAGACAAGTGCCCGGCTGAGTGTAAGGAATAGCTGGGGATTAACAAGGCAAACACATTTCACTGAAGGGAAAGTGGGAGAGCCTTCAGCAGTACAACTGGCAAAACTATGAAACCCCAAACTGAACAACAGTGGCTTGACAAGTATGTCTTCAGCCTCCATATATCTCCTGAGACCTAAACTCTTTAAGATTTCTCTGTCAGAAATCTGTGCACAACCCTGTCTCCAGCAGGACCCTTTGTCCACATGTATATTACTTTTTTTTTCTGCTTACACTGTGAGCAAAAGTGATTTTTGGCCTTTGTGTCAAAAATCATCTATTTTCAAAATAGGAAGAAAACTTCCAAATTTTGTACTGCCAGGTTCAATTTGAAGTGTGTGGAAGGGGTTGTGTAGCTGTAAAAACAATCTCCTCCCCAACATCATGTCAAAAAACTGGACAGGACTCTGCCATCATCTCAATTCTGTGAGGGATGTTCATTCATCGGGAAATGATCATCAGCCCGAGCCAGTTCCCAAGGAGTGATCCAGCAGACAACACTCCTGTAGCAATTTCCTAACCTATCCAATCTCCTGTAATTTAATTTCTTTGTTAAATCCTTTAGATTTGGCCACAAAACTGAGGTCATTTTGTCAAACTATGAAAAAGGTTTTGTTGTTATAATTAACTTTTACAGCTAGTGTAAAGCAACTTGACACAAAATCCATTAAAGTAAGATTAATGAGGGATGGCAGCAAAGACTGAAAAAAGGGCTGGGTGAATGACTGGTTTTAACTGAACTGTCAGTGTAGCCCAGCAACATAAAATGCAGTAAGGCATCTGTAAGCGGAAGCAAAACCCCTCAGCACAACCTGAGGTATTCAGTATGATAACATCAGTTATGACAACCTCTTTCAGTAGTCATGTGAGCGTAATATGTGATTCCAACTTAATTTAACTTCAGTCAACATAAGGTATTAACAGGATTTGTACCCAACTGAAATAATGTACTAGTTTATTGATGATGTGAAATTTAGTTCTGCTTATTAAAAAAAAAAAAAAAAGAGAAAGTATTTGATAGCACAGGTGTGATGAAAACCGTGGAGTTGCTTGAGATAGAAAAGTCTGGCAACGTTACTTTTTATGCTGCTCTGTCAGAAAGTTGTTCTCAAACTCTGTTTCATTGGTATGTACTTTTATTCTGTACAAGCAAACCCTCCTTTTTTTTTTTATTCACTGACAGCATTTCAGAAATATTTGATGTAATTACTGTGACTTTTAAGAATGAAAATCTTCTTGGAGTAACATTGTATCACTTAAAATTTTAGCATTTTTTAAAAGCAGTGAGGGAGGAATTTGCAGCACATGTGCTTGTGATACATAAACAGCAGGGAGAGGAATTAGCAGAAAGGTAAGCAATAGTATTTAAAAAGTAATAAAAGAATGAAATGCAGTAAAAAAAAAAAATATAGGTAATAAATGGGAAAACGTGGAATATTTTTTTAAAGAATGCTTTCTACCAGCAGGTCTGGCAAAAAAAAAAAAAAAGCTGAAAGTATGTCAAATATGGAGCAGAACTGAGTATTAATAATGACAACCCTTTTACACAATCTTGTGAAAAAAGCTGATAACTCACTAGTCCTTGTAAAATATCTTATAGGATGGTTTTGCACCTTTCCTTCTCATGGAGCTTTTTTTGCCTTTAGTGGAAGTTCCTTCAGAGAAACAGGAGAATAGGAAACAGAGACTGAAGGGGTGGGTAAGTGAAGAGAGCTGTGCCCTGTGACTGTCAGATTTTACAGTGTGTCAAATGTTATCATAGAGCTCAGGAAATATGATTAATCTCACTGACATCAGTGGAACAGTTTTTACTCTTTATAAGGGTATTGAATTTTGCTCAAACGGCAGTAAAAGAATCAATAAACACCAATCCTCAGATATATGGCCATATTCACAGACAATGTATTATCACTGAATGCTTTCAAATATGTCATAAGAGCTGTGGAGTGAATGGGAAAAATACTTAATCCAGTCTTTAAAATAACTATTCTTCTATTTTTATGAACGAACATTTGTAAAAAAGCTCTGCCCCTGAAAAGTTATCTGCGTTCTTCTTATACCAACTCATCTAATAAAATCGTCCTACAAATCTTGCTGCACTTGCCTGAAGAGAAAACTACCAACAGGAAATAAAATTTATGTATATAAACGTATCTTAAAAATACTCCTTTCCATAATCCAGGAGTCTAACAAAAACACAGGCCAGCCTATCACTTTAAAAGGTAAATCAGAAAGAGAACTATTTTGTCCTCATTTACTTAGTATGTTGTGGCAGCCCTAAGAGCCCAGGAACATCAAATTCTGCTGGATGCTGTACAAGAGGTGGTGCTCTCAAAGATTTACAGTTTAGCCCTTGCCTTTGAAAGAGGTAATTTTCCCTGATAACACTACAGGATGTCTCACCTCCTAACATGTGAAACATTCAGTGTATAGCCACCAGTGATATGGACCTGAGACTAGAGGGAAAAAAGAGCTAAAAAAGGCATATCAGCTGGGAGTCCAGTTTTGGTGGGTTACTCTCAACAGTCTTTTGGATATGGAAACTCTCAGACAGCACTGCTGCTTCTGAGGTTGAGATTCTTAAAAGCAGTGTTACCACATTTCAATAATGTAGTCATTTGTCTGTACACTATCACATTATCTGAGACATTCACTACTTCTGAGTATCGGCTATTAGCTGGTGAATACCTGTATACCTTGACATATCTCAAATGTTACCATGAAGTCTACCATTTCTTTTTCACTGTATGGTGTTTGAAAGGACCATACGGTAAAAGCACCATTTTTTAGAAAATAAAATCTAACAGCCAGCTATTCAACAAAGATAGTTTGATATAAATCCATGGAATCCAATGGAAGAGAAAGGGATGGGATACTTTTGACACCACTCTGAAACCTAAAAGCTCGACACTGAAGTCTGAGATAAGTAATATAGGTGCTCCAAAGATCAAAGGGAAAAAGAAGTACCACTTTGGCAGTGCAGCAAAATGGGAAGTTCAGGATCTATTGCGCTGAAAGGCATCAAATGAGGAACCATTTGTCAAGCTTTTTTTTTTTGTTTGATCTGTCCATCATATCTGAGAACTGTGATTCTGTGAATAAGGTATTTGGGGTTTCTTTGTTTATTTTCTCTGTTATTTAGTCAAACATGCTACCTTTACAAGTGAAAAATAAGCATCCGTTTGTCTCTCCCATTTGTCCTTTTCTCTTCCTGTTCTTTCTTCCTTAGATAAGGCTCTACAGGCTAAATGGTGCTGGTGGTGACATGTTTCACCCTTTTGTTTTGCAGGTGTTGTCTGGTGGAACCTGGGGAAGAACCCAGTGAACTGACTCAAGTGGGACTGGAACAGTATCTGCCATGGAAACATGGGTTTGCAGAACTAAATGAAGAAAAATTACTAAAAGATTTTGTATTAATTAAAATCCTGAAAAGGACGAAAACTGATCTGCTGGGAAATTACATGCCATATTAAATATACAGTTTTGTAACTAAGCATTATCTCTCCTCCTTTGTTAAAGGTTACAGAGATATTAAGACGTCCTACAGTTACAGCACAAAAGGCCTGATTTGATATACGATAGTATTTCAGAAATAATGAAACTATAAAATCTGCAAGGAATTAACAAATCTGAATTTAACTGCAACAGATGCTCTATCTACATTTCTTGATCTTACATGCTCTTTGTGTTTACCTAATCACAAAGTACTGCATTAGGCCCAGTCCGGCTCTAGTAAAGTCAACAGCCACAGCTCTGCTAAGTACAGAAGTCAGAATATATCCTTGAGAATGGAGATTAATATTAGCTTTGCAATCCTTTGCTAATGTGACTTTTGAATTGTGCTCTTGAACTACCTGAATGTGTTATCAGTGTTTTAAATACATTGATGTTTCCACTTTGTTGTAAAAATAGGCTTTTAATACAAGACAGTATTTAGCAATGTAGTACCAGCCATCAGTTTGATATCAGCCGTGACATTATTTAATTTTCAGAATCACAGAGGTTAAAGCTCACTGAACTATAAACAGTTGGAAACATGGAGTGTAATCCCAAGGCACAGCTCTGCACAAGCTGTAATTTAAATCATATTGCATGCTAAGCTGAAAAGGCAGTGCAGGTCCCAAAGGGCATGAATAAATCTGCAGTCACTGATTTGCCACACACATTTGTGTTGGGATTCTGTAACTGTGCAAATGTGATGTCTTCCTTTAGTGCAGAGGACCTGTCATCTACTGAGATTTGTAATTAAATAACCCAAAGAACAAAAGCAATTACTTAGCCTTACAAGCATTCAGACTGGAATTTACACGATTTCATGAACAAAGAGAAGGGGAAGTTATGGAGACAGAGAGAAAGGGAGGCTTTGAGCCTGCAACTTAATTCAGCTGTGTCTAGTGCTAGCTGAGTTTTTAATGTATAGGCCAGGTATTCACATACCTGGCTTACTTTGAACTAATAATTCCATCATCACAAACTCCACTCTGAAGTGGATGTTTCTCCATCTAAGGAGCCAATTATGTTCCCAGCTGGCTATGTGCCACATCAGGTGCCAGCTTTGAGCAATCAGTTGTGTTAATTGCAAGCAACACTGAATGCCTTTTGGGACAAGCAATTCACAGTTCAGGAATGTTAGTGTAAAGGGGCTTAGGTTCAGCCCCATTAGCAAGAATAAATCACAAAGTTTGCATAGGTTGCAAAATAGGTTGTAATTTTATGGAATGGGGGAAAGAGGTAGGAACAGACTAAGGGGCTGTAACCTCACATCATCAACTCTGCTGGGTGAGCTGGGCATCTGTTACTTGATGGGGTGATGGCTGTGTGGTGGTGGAGTCCTTCATATTTTCAGCTCAGCAGCTCTATCCTCCCATTCCCCTGGTTCTGTCAGGTATTCTGATCCAGGCTGGGCATCTGTTACTTGATGGGGTGATGGTGGTGTGGTGGTGGAGTCCTTCATATTTTCAGAGCAGCTCTATCCTCCCATTCCCCTGGTTCTGTCAGGTATTCTGATCCAGGCCAACAGGGCTAAGATATTGGCTCAAGAGAAGACTACCCCCCCCGCCATGAACATGGTCTCCTCCACTTTTGTTGGCATTTTCCTTCTTTCTATTTGTCATACTGGGAAAATAATAATAAAAAAATGCATAGGGGTTGTTTGATGTAAAGGAAATCTTATAAGGGCATAAATAACAGTGAACGCCATAAATGGATGTTGAAGGCCAGATTCATATAAAAACAACCATTGAAGAAATAAAGCGTATTAATGAAATGAGCTGAGCACTGCAGTGAGTAGAAATCAGTAGATCTTTCTTGGCTGCCTTGGGGATATTCTCATTTATTATCAGCTAAAGATCTGGCCTGTGGTATTTTTTAATATCTAACTTTTGTCTCAGTACCTGAATAACAAGTTTTAGCTAATCTATCTATTTGCAAGGGTTGATTTCTAATACGTTTGCCCGTGAGTCGCAGCACCAGCACTATTTAAAAGAAGAACCCTGCACAAATGTTGGAGGTGATGAATGGGAGGCTTGGATTGAATCATTAGAGATAAAGGGAGTTAGTGTGTGGCAGAGAGGGGGAGGAACTGGTACAAACCTCAAAGTCTGCAGGTGCTTAGAAACAGCGTGGAGGCTCAGGAAGTGTCTCTAATACCCTTTAGAGGCTTAGTGCCTAGTGTCCCACGTGACTATACAAAGAAAACTTCTTAAAACAAAGCCATCTTATTTCTGCCTTTAACACAGACTAAAACATTGCCAAACACTTTTGCACCGAAGCTGTGAATTTCATTAAATTCAATGCAACTCACTCAGCACTCTCCATTTTTGTGTGTCTGAAACCTGTAATTCTCCCCCCACCGCGCCATGGCCAGCGTGCTCTAGTCACATCACACTTAACCTTTGCCTTGGCTTCTCAAAAAAGAATTTGTTTCACTCTATTCACGGCTTCAACAGTTTGGCAAACTGCACTTGAGTGCCGCGCTGGGCCTTTATATTGAACACACTAATCTGATTGTTTTTCCACTCTACAAACTTTGGGTCAACAATCAAGCTGCTGCCAGAAACTAATTAATTTGCAAACAGGCCCCATTTTCACAGGGGGAGAGCTTTTGAAACCTATGTCAGCAGAGCTGGTCACACCATGGTGACATGCATTGTCATGGCATC
Source organism: Aptenodytes forsteri (assembly GCF_000699145.1). Taxonomy (NCBI): domain Eukaryota; kingdom Metazoa; phylum Chordata; class Aves; order Sphenisciformes; family Spheniscidae; genus Aptenodytes; species Aptenodytes forsteri. The sequence continues at coordinate 4,294,524 of NW_008796041.1, read as the reverse complement.
CACTTTTCTGGGTAATTCTCCTCACTAATTTTTCACCACACACATGAACTCAAATTACCCAGTCAACAGTAAATCTCTATTGAATACCCACCAAACTCTTGAACGTGGTGGCCTGAGAAGAGGAAATTGGTATTGACAGGGTCAACACTCATTAAATTGATGGCTAGAGCAGAAGAGAAAAAAACCCCAACACAAGAATGTAAAAAAAAGATTCAGATGTATGTCATATCCCAATGAAGGGGGCTGTAACAGACCCATTCCAGCTTTGTTTAAATCAATTAGTATTCTGCTGTGTGATTCCCTACAAGCAGATTTCTGCTTAACTTTTCTTGAAAAACTGCTTAGTTACTTTTGTGAACAGAAAGGAGGCACAATTTGGTAGCTAAAAGTCACTGTTTTCCAAGCATCAGAGCTGTGATGAGCCCTCATAGAGATCTCAGAGATCATGGGAAACCTACTTGAAATTGCAAGGCCTATAAAACATAGGCTTTGCTTTTGACATCCTGCCACCTAATCTGAACTTTCCTTTTCCTTAAGCTGATTTGGATCTTTGTAAAAATAATAATTACAAAGAAACCCATGTTGTGTAATTTAAAGTGGGGCCTACACCAAAAGCAAAGCAAAGTGCAGTCTTAGAACCCGAACACTACACCTGTCCTGGGCAAATGACCTTTTTTCCCTATTGAAATTCATCTCCAAGGCAAGAGGAGAGGCTTCCTATGAACTGACGCATGTGGGTAATGTGTTTATATTTATACATATATGTATATGTATGTATATCTATGTATATACATAGGTAGATATGGTCCCTTTAATCATGTATTAACTGAAAGTAGTACACAAAGCTTTCTAGTAGAGATGATTGTCACAGCTACCACTGCTTGAGTTATATACTGAGTTTGTCACCTTCTTATGCAAACAGACCATCACTTTAGAAAGCTGTCTGTTGCCAACTCTACAAGTTATCCATTGAAATAAATACATACAAATAAAAAATCCTTCTTAGTTTAAAAAAAAGAGAACATAGAATATCACTGGGACTACTGGCAAACAGACAATTGCTGGTCTTTACTATTCAGTGTGAGAAGGGTACAGAGCTGGGGACATCCAGGGTCAAGAGTGTGACTCCTGGAGTGTACTCACGCAGCTGGGTTTTTACACAGCTCCTACTGCTGGACGTGGCAGATGAGACTCAGATTTGTTTATCTAAAGCTATGTCTATAAAAAGCAACTCACCTGGGTCATCAAATTTGCTTCTGAACACCCAAGCAAGATCACCCGATTTGCCCTGTGCAGCCAAGTGCACTGATTCATCCACAGCTAGCATCTAGCCAGAGCTTGTTCTGGCTCATTCATCCAATTTCCTCCCCAGAAAAGTCAGAGCATAGGTGATGGGAAGGGCTACACTCTCAGGTCTCTCCCCAACATGAAGCTCACCAGGATTTACTTGGTCGTTGACCCAATACCGTATTCACCACTGACATAAAACCGCTAAAATGTAGCAATACTGAGGCACATCACCAATTCAGTGTACCTGAGTGAGTGTAGATCCCCAAGCTGGCAATCACTTCCAAGTCTCTGTTTAGAGAGAGACTATGCACTGATCTGTTTGGGACTGGGGTGATATCCCACAGTGCTTGTTTTAAGAGCTATGAACATCTTTCCTAAATCTGTACTACGTGCAGCGGACAAACTTCTCTGGTCTCCAGTGGAAACAGTGCACAAAGCACTCTGAGCTTCCCCGTTATTCTTGATCTTATATGTTCTATAAAGAGAGTCACAGTATGAATTGCAGCAAAGCATGGCTTCTAATCTACACTCCCAGCTATTATTTTTCAGTGTGAATAATAAGGCTGACCAAGCTAAAACCCATAAATGAGCCCATGGTTAACCATGTAATATACACATATCCTAAGTCAGGTGCTCCTGGACTAATTTGTATCCTAACTTCCCTAAGCATATTGTGGCTCAGACCAATATGTTTACTGATGCAAGTCTTTTTGCCCCAAGTCATATTCTCTAGAGTGTCAGGAAGTCCTCAAAATGTGCTGTCAACCCAGGGGACTGTCCTCTTCTGCTTCATCTTTCCTACCTGCTTTTTCCACTCCAGACTCAAAGCTTATCCTTTGGCTACTTTTACCAATTTTTCATACCTAAATGCGAAGATCTATTTCCTAGAAGGATTTAAAATAATTTCATTCAGGCTACTTGATGGGAGATAATAATTTTTCTGGTTGTCTTTACCCACCATCTTCATGATCTTCCTCACATTCAGAGGAACTGTAAAACACATTCTCTAATTGCTACTTGGTCTTTGATTTCTGAATCAAATGCTTCTCTCACTTTGTATAAAGATACAGGGAGCAGTTATCAGATAGGATGAGTCAACTGGTTCAAATACATGAGCATCTTCTGATCAAATATTCAGTTGGACCTATGGTTTCCTGAGTTGTAACCATTTCAGGTTAGTGACAATATAAACATCGAGTAATAACATTAAGAAAGAAGTGATTATTTTGTGATTTCAGAAATTGTACATTTTTTCCATGAGAAAAAGAATGGGTTGTAATAAAAATATATAGAGAAAAGACTTGTTAGATTGCAATGAGAAAAAGAATTTAAAATTCAAATTCAATCTCTCAAATTTGGATCTACAGACTTAAGGAAGAAAAAAAACTCTGTAAATTGAGTTTGTATGCCATTCTGTTCACATTATTATGCCACCGTCACCATAGTTTCTGAGTACTTCCTAGCACTGTGTTAGGTGACATTAGCATTTGTCACACATGGAATTTATCACTGTGAAATTATTTATTACTATTCTTAGCAATGAAGATAATGGGAACGGGGGTGGGAGGGTGTATTGAGTGAGAAATGAGACTTGCATATATGGACATGTTTTGTTCTTGAAAGGGTCGGAGCTGTTCATGCCTGTATAAGCAGTGATGAGAAAGTGCGGGACTTGGTCCACACTACAGCCCGCATGGTAGGAGAGATCAATTGACTAATTTGGTTCAAATATAGGAATGCATATTTTAAATGCAAGAGATCCTTGCAGGGGAAAAAAAAAAACAAAACAAAAGGACAACAACAAAAAAACACACACAAAAAATTCGCCTCACTGTTTTCACTGGAAAACAAAACAAAACAAAACAAAAGGACAACAACAGAAAAACACACACAAAAAATTCACCTCACTGTTTTCAGTGATAAGGTTGTTTAAATATGCCCTTGTAAACTTACGGGAATGCAGACCTGGGAGATACTTCTTAGTCTACTCACTGCAGTCCCTTGCGATCTCAGGCGAGCGTGCTATATGACACCACATAAAATCTTATCGAAGTTCCTCTTAAAACCAGCTAGGCTGCCTCACTGACTATTTCTATTGGGCAGATTTTTCTAATTTCCTTCCCCCCACAGTTTAAGACTTCTAATTTGAAGAATAAATATATTCATATGCAGTTCATACCCTGTTTTTTTTTAATGTCCTTTATTTAAATAGCTCTTTTCTTGTTGGAGATTTATTGTATTTGCAGCATCCATCACCTCCTTTGTCCAAGAATATCTCAGATGTACTTTATGAAATAACCTCTAGGTACCAGGATGGTTGGGTCCTGTCTATGCTGGCAGGTCAGCTATTTTCTACATCTGCTTACCTTTGGCGGCATGTATTTTAGTGCCTTCCGTATATCTGGATTGGGAATGTCTAGGAGGTGAGCTGGAAAGTGGGCAACTAGGAAGGCATTTAGGGACAAGGGAGTGGCACAGAAGAGGGAGATGTCAGTGGGTATGTATAGGTGGGAAAAGGGTTTGGTGTGGATGACTTAAGACAAATTATAGAATCAAGGATGCAGCAAATGAACACATCCAAGTCTCAGCAAAAGTAGTTGCAAAAGAACAAATACTCACTTCTAAACTTCTTGACACATCTAATACATTTTTATTAGAGAGGTAAAAATCCTATAAACTAGCTGCAATCTTGTCTTTCTCTTGTCATACATTCCTCTACTGTGCAATACATATATATTCAAAATTATGTGTGTATATTGCCAGTGCTGGGACATCCTACAAACTGCCATAAGCGGAAACAACATAAAGTGATGGCTAAAGTTCTGTATGAATGCCAGGAGAGTATCAAGTCCTTGTTTCCTGCCTTGGACCCTGTGAAATTTAAGAGGGCATTTTCTTTTTTATTGAACAGTCGCTCAGCTTCTATAATTCTCAGCTGTTTATGTAACCGTAAAGTAAAGATTACCAAGGACAATAACCCCAGGGGACTAAGCACAGCTACTACCCCACTTTAAAAATTAAGCCATGGAAAGTATGCTAAAATAATATCATAGAGCTGGTTTAAACCCATAAAAAGCAAGGAAATTCCAAGCCAAGGCTGGAAATCCAGACTGACAGTCTCTCTTAACCCCAGGTCTAGTAAAGAGGGTGAGCAAGACCAGTATTCCTTCACTTTTCTGGGGTGCAAACCAGATTCATAATACTACCTTAATGCAGCTTTTGTGATTTAATTTCCCTTCAAATCTTCTGCAGCCCAACTCTGTTTTGCTTTTAAAATAAATGTTTATGATTATTCATTTTACAAAATGTTAACAATTTAAGGCAAGATCCCTCTGTGCTCAAGTCAGGGAAGGTGAGAGCGGCTCCAAGCTTTCCTTCCACTCCCCTCATCTTCAGCTTGGAAACCGCCTTCAGTGCATTGCTTAGCATTTGCTTTGGTACACTGCACTGCCATTTCTGCCTTCTTGCCTCCAGCCATGCCCTCAGCCCTTGCATGAACGCTGCCACGGACGGTGTACAGCAAACATTGTGTGTAGCTCACCAGGGAACTGCTGGTACCAGGGGAAGCTGCTCTGACCTGCTCGGGCCTCCTACTCATCTTTTTTTATTGCTGAAGTGGTTCATAGAAGCAGGACCTCTATCTACGCTTTCTTAAATAACACTGGCTTCTGATGGCTCTGAACTGTAAGAGGCAATGGCACATTTAAAGGAAAACATGGGTTTTGCCTATAGGCAAGACTCTGTAAGATATATGTGTAACATCAAAGCCATTGCTATTTATAGTAAAGCTGGACAGGAGATGTTTTCTCAATTTCAAGATTTTTTTTTTTCTGAGAGTTCAAAACTTTTCTTGACCCTCACTGGGACCAGCTAAGACTGTCAAAGCTTTTTGTGCAGAGAAACTCCATGCACTTACCAGAGGAGCCAATAACGTCCAGGGTGAGTATGCACATGGCTTGTAACAAAGTACATGATTCAGTCTGGGGCACTGAACTGCGGCTTTTCGTATCCACGATGACTTCCCTGAGCACCAACTCATTTCACTGTGTTTTTGCAAATGCCTTCATGTCACATCTGGCCAACTCTGTATCAATAATTAAATATTGCAATGCTACAGTGACTGATGTATGGTTCACTACCTTCTAGATGAATGCCCCAACTACATGGCTATAGAATCAGTCTCCCTTGCTTTATTTGGCTTGGTGACTGTTTTATTATTTATACAAAATGAAATGTCTTTAGAAGCCTGTGAGTATTTAATATCTTTAAAAGACTTAAAAAGTCTTTAAGAGCTGCTGGTCAGCACCATCTCTCGGGCTGGGCACAGTTCAAAGCTCTCTTCCCAGCAACATTTAACTTCTTAGGAAAGGTAGAGCATCTCCAAAAAGTGACTGTGTGATCTCTGTAGGAATCATAGAATCATAGAATACCAGGTTGGAGGGGACCCCAAAGATCATCTGGTCCAACCTTTCTTGGCAAAAGCACAGTCTAGACAAGATGGCCCAGCACCCTGTCCAGCTGAATCTTAAAAGCGTCCAATGTTGAGGAACCCACCACTTCCCTGTAGAGATTATTCCAATGGCTGATTGTTCTCACTGTGAAAAAGGAACTCTCTATCTGTACTTAAATCCAAAAAACTTAATCACTCTGTGCAATGTTTACACCAGTTCAGGATGATATTTAAATTCTAGGAAAAGTTTGCAAGTTCTTAATGTCTTCTCCTCTCCATTTTTGGTACCAAACAGCTGTGGTTTCTCTACCCTGTCAGCTCTGACCTTAGCCTTAATATGGGAAAAGCAGTTTGAAGTAAACATTAGCAAGGACTTATAAACTGGATGTCTCACCATCTAGCTATTAAACTCCAAGGGGATGAGGATTTCTCTTTGAGAGTTTGATCAGAACTACTGTTCTTATCCAGATTTCAATATATGTCCATAAGAATAGTGGTTTTTAACCGGAGGCTAAGCACACTGTAGAAAGCAACTAGAAAAGCAAACCCACCGCTACATAGCAATCCATGTCTTTAACTAAAAAATGTATAAAGCTCTGCAAACTTAAGGTTCAAAACTAGTTTATACAGATCTTTAAGAAAGTAGGTTACACCTCATCCTTCAGTAAGAGCTTATTTCATTAAAAGTATATCCACTTTAAATACATGCAAACATAAAGCTTCTTTTACAATTATATTTAAAAGATACAAATGACAAAAAAAAAAAAAAGAAAAATTATCAAAGGACTGGCATGCCTGCAGAGTTTCAAATCCAAATAATTATCATTTTTGGATTTCCCTGTTAGATGCTGAAATTAGGAGTACTGTGTGGAAAGGCTGCCAGGACCTTATCACTGGGAAATTAACAGTAAAGTCTTAGAGCCTTTAATAGGAACGTTGTAGTACAGATTTTAAGCCAACCTTTCCATATTAGGAATGTAAACTTATCAAGTTGCAATGGAGAGATAGATTTCAAAAATGTGCTTAAGGATCATTGTCTATTAAATTATAGACAGTTATGAAAATCATTTCTAAAGGCCTCAGTTTGATTCTTTTTTTAAATTAACTTGAAACTTTCCATACAGGAATATAGTGTAAGAACTACACTTAGAGTTGAAAATCATCTTCACCCTGTGCCTCGATAAATGCTGCCTTTCTACTTCTATGCTCATTTTGGACCATACTTTAATTCAGAGAGCTTGAGGTTCGTCAGCTCTTTATGTGCAACTGTCTTCTCCTCCCCATCTTGAGCACAAAGCAGTTGTGATTTCTGCACCCTGTCAGATGCAACCTTAGTGCTAATTTGGGAAAAGCAGTTCCCACATTTAGTGCTGAAAGACTGATAACCGAATCCACAAAGGAATGACACATTTTCAGCGATGAAGTACAGGGGCTGTGGACAATGGCTGTGCTTTCCCACTGCATAAATCCTCCTGACTCAGCTGTCATTGTGCAAATCTACTGCACAAAAGCAGATTTTGCTTGCATGATTGGACTTTATTTCATCATGACTATCATAACAAAAGTGGGTGTTGTGTTATCTTTAACATATTATTACTCTACCAGGTACCAAGATAGATGGATATGTCTGTAACCCTTGTACTTTACTGACTCTTGAAGTCCAGAAATCGTCTATTATTATAATAAAATAAACCAATGAGCAATATTTCTGGGTTACTGGGCAAGCACAGACTGTAGAACTGAAATGTGATAGACCTGAATCTGTCCTCACAGTAGTCTACATGAATTATGACAAAACTAAATTTAACAGGACAAAAATCAGATTCATACAACTTGTCATATTAAAATATGATTTTATGACAGATTCAAACAACTCATCATATACACAATTATCTGATACATATATCCAATGCATATATCATATATAGAGTTGTTTATCCAACCTGCAATAGCATTTTGTGGTTTTAATTACGAGTCAGGGATTGGTTTTGTTATAGATTGTATATACAGCTAATATGATAACCAGTATGATACTAGAAGTTCCTGACTGTCGCTAGTAAGAAACTGTGTTGTTAAAACATAGTCTGCTCTTACACATTAAAAATTTGCATGAACAGTTTGCACTAAGTTGCAAAACCATGTAAGAAAACCTAGACCTCAGCACAGACATAAATAATGTGGCTAGGAGTGAAAAATATCTACAAACAAAGTACTTCGTGAATTCAAAAACAGGAGTGCAGATGCAAGCAGTGTGTACAGCAAAAGCGGCTAGTCAACTCTTCAAAAATTAAAATATAAATTAACTCAGAGTAACTACTGTTAGCATTCAAATGTCAGCTTTTTCAAATGATGAATTCTCATTTCCAAAATGCTCATATCCTTGTATATGCCAAGTGTAAATCCATTTAAGCTATTGGAATTTTGACTTCAGTAGAACTTGTATAGAATACTCAGATGCATTTTGAAGTATTTTGGTACATGAAACCAAACCCAGATTTTCTCTAAAACTATCCTTCTCTCCCCATACACGCAAACAACCAACTACAGGCCTGATTAGTAATATCCATACAATAATGTAAACTATTGTGCCTTGTTAAACTATTTAATATTTTGAAACCCAGTAGTTTGGAATACCCAGGACCCTTTTCACTTTTTTCCAAACTATTGACAACTCTGGCCTGCTCAGGAAGCTCTGCTGATTCACTTTCTGCTGGACTTTGGTGGACAGAGTCCCTTCAACCCAGTCAAAAATTAAAGCCTGTACAAGGCCCAGTCCTGCCCAAGGCTCTGTAGCTACTTTGTGTTGACGTGTGGCTGATGCCTCCACAAGCCTTGAGCAACTTGCACCCTACAGCAATCTGCTCCTGTGGCACAACCACATTAGCCATAGTGTCTGTATATGTTTTAAATTTAATCACACTCCACAAATCTCAATGTAATTAAACCAAAAATGCTTCTTTATAAATCACTTTTGATTAGGTTAACTGGTTTAAGACAAAATTCTGCTCCAAATAAAAGAGAGGTGTATATGTCACAGATGTTGCTGGAACAAAGCTGTGTGCTAGTCTTTAACAGCTAGATGAATGTAACTGGATAAATGTACATTTTACATACCATTTAGCCACCGGGAGTCATGCTGCTCTGTTCTGATTGGATGATGATGCCCCAGAGTTCGGAAAATGGCAAAGTCCCTGCCCATGAAGTCTGCCGCTGTGCCAGAGTACAGTTCTCCATCTGTGGGAGGACATAATTGTAAGCAACATTTCTCAATTTTCTAGTCATGTAAGTCAGAGAAAGCTGTCAGTCCTATGTTTATATTACACTAATAGGGACAATGAGAAAATTACAAAGTAATAAGCCGTATGCAATGTATTGTCATTGAAAATATATAATTAGACCCACTTTCTCACTGCAGAGCTTAACTGTAACCTCTCTCAAATGAGCTGTATCTCCTGACTGCTAGTGCAGCCACTTTTCAAAAATATGTTTGGATTCTTAGGCTGGAACAGTGACAGCTTGTACACCTATCCCTGGCAGGTAGTAGTATGCAGCCCCCCAAAAACCTACCTAACTGTGAAGTTACCCTGTTTTGAACAGGAGTTTGGACTAGAGACCTCCAGAGGTTCCTCCCAACCTACTGGGTTTTTGTGACTCTGTGTTGAGAGTTGGAGAGTCCAGCTCATTCGCTCTCGGTTCAGAAAGTTGTCAAGTCCCCTGAATTTTTCATATAGAAACTGTCTTTTGGTTGATCTTCGGTTTTGCTTTGCCTTTTTGTTTTTCCCTTCTTTTTTTTCTGAGCAAGCAAATCCTCTGAAAACAGTACCTTCTACAGAAAAGACAGAACATGCCTTTCTCCTCCTGCCACCTTCCTAACTGTGACACTGGCAAAGGGCAACAGCTAAGGGAGGCAATAAATGAGACCATTCCCTGCTACCTTGACCCCATGCATATCACAGTGAACAAGTGAATTAAAAATTGACCTGTGATACTTCAGCCTATAAAAGGCACATACATAGCCTAGCTGGAGAAGAAACTCATAATATTAGAGTCCCAGTGTGCCCCTCCTCAGCCAGCTAGAAGTATCATGGAGGAGACAGAGAGAGAGACAGTATAAATTCAAAGGACCAAGCCAAGTTAAATACCTGCCAACTTGTAAAGAGAATAATAAGTACATAGCAATCAAATCCACAGAAAATAACCAGGGATCAAAGAACAACACATATCATTCTGGCATTAATATAGAGCTTGTCCATGAAATTAGTCTGAGAGACAGTATAAATTCAAAGGACCAAGCCAAGTTAAATAACTGGTATGTGAAATGAGATACCCTACCGTATACTTTCAATATGGAATTAAAAAATATTTTTCCTTCCAACTGTTATTTTCAAGCTACCCATCTTAAATGGGTCTTCTGTGAAAAAGACAAGTTTGAGGATAAAATAATTCTTTCTTTGAGCTAAGGTAATAAATTTTTCATGGTCATGATGAACTCTACCATATCATCATTTTAAAAAACCTTTTAGGAACAAGTTCATCATTTTCATGGCAATTTTAGATATTTCCATGGTGGGAGAACCATGTCCAAGCATGCCTACTGGATATCGCTGGCAACTTTTCCCCAGAACACTGACACCATGAATTTATCAATTGAACCTACAGTGGCTCCGTACCATATGGTAGTCATGAAAGTCAGGAAGGGTGAAAACACGATAGCGGAAAGGCGTGGAATTGAATGAATTCACAGCGAAGATTAGAAGCAAATAGACCAGTCGTGCCCAGCAGGAGGTGTAATCAGAAGTGAAACAGAACAGCATATCATTAATTAACAATTTATCATTCCTTTATGTCATTTTCAACTTTTTTTTAAAGGGGAGACAATCACTTAATTATAGTGATTATTATGTACAGGGTATGCAGCTGAGATTTTAAAGAACATAAAACCTTTTTGCTTGTGAAAAGGGCTTTGATGCTGTGCTTAACCTTTCTTTAACCTTATCTTCATTTCCTTGTCTTTCAGTCCCTAGTGAGTTCTGATAAATCTATATAAATCAAAGGGGGAAAGAAAAAAAACAACAAGCCCTATTTTGCTTCCTAGTTATCAGCAGATCTAAAGGTCAATCAAGAAAGAAAAAAAATCTATATTTATTAATACATTATTAAAATTAAAACAAATATAGCTCGAAAACTCATTATAATTATATATTTACAATATTTAGAATTGTAAGGGTTTTTGGCACCTCAGCTTCTAACTCAATATATAAACACCACTGAAAATAACATATCATCCAGGTTCGACTTAATTCAACCCAAGACTATTTCATGCTACTAGGCTCTTGTGGCTGGGACTTTTTTTTCAGTGGGGATAGTGTACAAGTTTTGCCAATAATGAGCTTCAGCATGTTGCAAAGGAGAAAAAGTCTGTAGGAAACTAGCTGACCTTTCTTTGCTTTCTGCTACAGCCCCTCCAAGTTTCAGGATACCTAGACCAGTGCCTGCAGTTTGGACTGATTTGCTGTAGTCATGCAAATTTTGGCTTCTCCCAGATAGAAATACCAAGAAATACCATTTATTTTTGTAAGGCTTTAGATGATAATTTTTGGTAGATTCAGGGTGAGCCTTAAGTCATGTCCCAGATGTGCACATCTTTTGAGTTAGTACTATTCAAAAGCTATACGAGGATTTTGCCTCCTGTCTAGACATAAGTACATTCATCTTTGTTTCCCTAAGCAGACCTTCTTTTGGACTGAAATTTACTCGTTACTGGTCTAGGAAATGATTCTTTTAAGTCATGGATAGTCTTCACTGTGCTATTTCCATTGTCAGTAGTTTTAAAAGCAGTTTTCATTAGCTTTAAGAATAAAGTGGAAATGAACAGTTTGAAAACTGACAAACATTTCTCAAGGGGAAAGAATGAAGGAAAAAAAGAAAAAAATGTCACTTTGTATTTCCAGCCCAGCAGCATAAAGCAGCGACTGCCCAGAACAAGCTGATGGCTGAGTTGTTTGCATAGGAAAAAGCTCTATGTTTTGGACACAAACGACTTTATTCTAAAGGAGTAGCATGCTGACATTATGAATGCAAACAGAAATACATATATTGACTTTACTAAATAAGGAGGCAACAATTAAAGCCCATAATATTTTTTTTTGGGGGGGGAGGAACCATTTTCCCGCATACTGTACATAAGCAGCACGGAACTGTGAACACGTCCCCAGGTTCATTAGACACAAAGATGTTAAAAACTAAGCAGAATACATTTATTTGCTGAATTGTTTCTATTCAGCTTTTAAAGAAGACTGCATTCTTAAAAAAAAAAAAAAATTTTGGAGAGTACAGAAGTGGAAGCTTCCTTTTTGAAAGAAATAAGAAATTTGAATGGATGGGTAATATAGGCAAAAGTAAGCCTTGAATGTCCTGATTGCTCTCACTGGTAAAAGGGTTCCCAAATGAAATCTTCTATCCTTGGTTAGTAGGTTTATTCACTAAAGTTAAGATTTTCAGACGTACATAGTAGTGGATTGATTTCTTTCCTTTTAAAGTCAACAACTAAATCTTCCCAGAAAGTAGAATAAACTCTAGTATCCTGAACCTCATAGGTACTTAGTAGCTAATTTCTAATAGATAGGATATTAAAGTTCTTTCTTGGTAGAGAAGCTACTGTATTTCAGATCACATTGATCCATATTTGGGAGTATTAAGGCACCTAAACTGATTTAAAAAATAATAATAATTAAAAAAAATTGTAAACTTTAAAAAAAAAAAAAATCAGTGATACACAGGAACAAAAATAGCTTTGAGGATTCTGGATCATTTTCTAATAGATAGGATATTAAAGTTCTTTCTTGGTAGAGAAGCTACTGTATTTCAGATCACATTGATCCATATTTGGGAGTATTAAGGCACCTAAACTGATTTAAAAAATAATAATAATTAAAAAAAATTGTAAACTTTAAAAAAAAAAAAAATCAGTGATACACAGGAACAAAAATAGCTTTGAGGATTCTGGATCATCAGATTTGAAAATCCCAAAGGGTCATTTCCTAAAGAGCAACTGACTGACAATGGGAAATGCTGTCTTCTTTCTCTGAGGTTTTTTCAACTATCCCAATACAATTGCTTTAGACTAATGCATTCAGTGATAATTTCCTCCTGTGATTATATTCTTTGAAAACCCTGCTGCCTCTCATTTTCCTCCTGCCCTGGAATACACACTAGTGGTGCCCAGGGACTGCTTAGTCTCTACATTTTCATGCACTAGCCCACTCAAATGGAGATTGTTTAGTTAGCAGCACATAGATGGGAATGGCTGAATAATGTCTTACATTACTAGGAACTAGCTATATCATGTTCCCAGCTGGCGTTTACTTTAGAGTAGAGTAGCAATAACTACCTTTAATGAACAACTATTAAAAAAATAGTGAAAAATGTTTGCAGGTGGATGGAACAAGGAATGTATACTGGAAAAATATTGGAACAATTTAATAATGATGAACTGTTTGTTTTAGGTTTGGTTTCTTTTTTTTCCAAATATTATTGATTTTTTTTTTTTTAAGAGAGAGGGAAAACTGAAGATCCTTTTTACACTTATAAGTGTTTCTTTCAGCTGAAATACAAAATAAGAATCCTTTAATAGCATGAATGGCTATTGAAGATCTTAAGTTACTTTTTGCAAATTAACATTGGTGTTTTGCCCAAATTCCAGCTTGGGTAATTACATTTCACTTACCTAAGATTTACCTTCTAGTTACGGAGTCAAGAACATACTCATCTTCCAGACTTTGCAAAATCTCTGTTTAGTGTTTCTGATGAATAACAACGGTTATTTTTCCCTCCTGTATTTAACCATATAAATTACTCTTACTTCTCAGCCTTCTTTTATCTTCCTGATAGTTACATTGTGTTACTAATTATAACATTGCATTTTAATGACCGTTGGGAAATTATTTTACACAGTTGCCCTCTTGAACATGAGATAAACCATGGTTGCTTGTGAGGACAAATACTTCTGGCACACGAGGGGCCAGGAGTACCCAAGCTATCATTCAGCTCAGGAGAAGGGAAGAAGCAGTCCATCCGTGTTCTTCTTGGTGTGAGGCATTTGTGGTCAATAGGCTCTTCTGGCCTTCATAGACCTATTCACTGCTTCACTCCAGTGCTACCTACTTCAGAGAGCAGCTGGACCAAACCTCTCCATGCAGTCATTGCCTGGTCAGTTCATTCCCTGTTCCTCACTTATTTTGAGGGGGAGAAAATTATTTTGCCTTGGGTCATCACTTTACCATAAAATTTATGCTTTTTTGGCAAAGATAAGAGTAAGTCATTGTGAACCAGTGGTGAATCTGGTGTACACCTTCTGAAATATTGGGGGAACCTTTGCAGGAAAGGATTGAAGTAAATGCAACTTCATAATCAGTAACACAATATGACTGTGAGGTACCTATGAGGAGGCAGAGAAGAAAGGGTGTTCATGTTCAGGATGCAGGAATGTTAATTTTAGGTTGACTCTGAGTTTTGTATAAGTCACTGAAGTAGAAATTAGTCACTGGCTTTGAATGTTGAATTTGCGCCATTTTCTATAGTGATAATACACCCATGGCTCTAATTGAAGCCTGAGTCAAAACAAAATATCATGCTCAGTCTACTGTTTATTAGGAGTAAAAATACATGGAGTGAAAATTATAGTGATAGGGAGTGGGCTCAAGAAAGCAAAGATGTTTTAAAGACATGAAATCTAAGCCAAGGGAACAGGTATACCATGTAATACTGGCTTGTCATCATTCTCTTTCTTTATTGTATATTAAAGTAAATAGTAAAGCCATTCCCTTGAGAGTAGCTATGCCACAAATTCAAGTCGCTCCAGGCACTAATTTATACATTGGCCTTTTACACACACATTTTTTTCCTTTCTGATTGTACAAGGTACAAGTTGGAGCAAGATGTGGACGTCTTTCCTGTTTTTCCTGTCAAAAAGTGCATGTCCCCAGGGTAGTTCATCACCTGTGATCATTAGGGGCTTCGAAGATCAGGAAATGAGGCATACTCAAGACTAAATTTTTGTTGCTGTCTATTTTGAATAGCTTCATTTTTAAATGTAATGTAAATATAATAAGGGTAGCTGGTAGGCAAGACCCTAGACTAGCAATATGGACAAAGTCCTGGAGAAGACAGTATATCTGGTTATGCGTCATTTCCCAAAGACTTCTGAGATAAGAGAATCTGCAATCTTCTGAAACTATTGCTGTCCCTTGGATTTGAAGTTGTAATAAATTGCCAGAAAGTTACATGTTAAGGATAAAGTGGCTACACCTGGGCAGAGCTGTTACTGAAAGAAGAATCTAATTTGTTTCGCTCTTAATTTCTTCTTACAAAATCTCTTTTTGCCTTTTTCGTAAAGGAGCAGGAATAACAAATAACACAATTAATTCAATTAGATAAATTAAATCAATTAAATTAATTCAATCAATTGGATTAGTTCAATTAGATTAACACAGTCCAGGTGCTCTATACTTACATATTCCTTGCAATTAAGTATTACTAATTCAAAAATACTTAATTTATCAAAATCTCTCTGTTCCAGCCAGGAGTTTAATTGTATTCACTGTCAGATAGATCTCTTCAGCTGAAACATCATCTTAAGGCCTAGAGACCTGTGAATGCTTGTGTATCCAGCTCACATGCAGGTACAATTGGGTGGTAGACCGTCCTTGGCAGCAAAACTGATGTAAGAAATTACTTATTCCTGCTCTCACTTTTCTCTCAGCTGTGCTGGTGCAACCGTCAGTGAGGTCAGCCTGTAAACTGGGTGATTAAAATACCTCCAGAGTCACCTAGCTCTGGGGAGGAGAAACACTTTGCAGAATCAAGGTCTTACAGAAGTATAAAGTGGCTCTTGTGATACTTGATTCTTGGTTTACACACACCTTGTTTCTCAAGACACCTGGGTCAACTGTATTCAAAATGAAATCAGAATGACTTTAGCCTGGAAATAAAATTCATAAAACAAAGCACTATCATAGGTACTGCAAGGAGAAAAAAAGCAGAAAACTGGCTATTATTTACAGTGAATGCACGTCTCATTGAACTTGTATTGTGGCACCTACCTACTAAAAGAGAAGCTGTCAGCAGTTTAGGATCATAAGGGCTTTTCCCTCGGCCATTTTCAAAATGTGAATCTTCCATTCTAAAAATGTTGTCCTGTGGGGTAGAAAAAAAGAAAGAAAAAGCAATATTATTTGATGAAAGAACACTAAAAAAAAGTTGAACTAAACAGAGTGCAGTACATATGACTCACACTGGGTTTTGTGGCTTCAGGGAAGTCAAATTACACTAGGTGAGGATCTGGCAAAAGTGCCCACCTTCTAATCAGTATTGTGCTGAAGGCTAGTCAAAAGCACAAATACACATGCACAGCTTGTGTCTCATCTATTTGCATAGCTTCATTGAATTGTCTCTGCTTTCATTGAGAATATGTCTGAGTAATAGTAACTGAAGAAGCTGGAATTTGAAACTTTTGTCTGAAAAAAGACAAAGCCTATTTTTCACTGACTATACTTTTCTGAAATATCCTGCAAGTGTAGATTAGTGCATAATGCAATGCTAAATTCTGCTCTTCCTAACTTGAATATTTAGTGACTTACTGTTTCATGCACCCTCAAATTGAATTTTAACTGTATCAGGAGAGCTTTTTTTTAATTATTTTTCAGTAGTATGTAATAAAACTTTTAAAATATACAGGCTGAGGGCAAAGCATATGGGGATATAAACCAAGATTAAAAAGGGCC
Source organism: Aptenodytes forsteri (assembly GCF_000699145.1). Lineage (NCBI taxonomy): Eukaryota > Metazoa > Chordata > Aves > Sphenisciformes > Spheniscidae > Aptenodytes > Aptenodytes forsteri. Next base: position 4,278,003 of record NW_008796041.1, on the reverse strand, counting down.
TCAGTCAACACTAACTTAAATCAAGGTCAGTAATTCCAAAGCAATGGGCTTTTCAGTACATTTAATTACTTTAATTTTAACTGGGTGACCAAATCTGCCAATCAATTTGAATAGTGTGTTTATCTTACGTTTTGCACTGAGGGTAAAACCAGAAGAATAGATGCTTTTTGCACAGTAGACTTCTACATTGACAGAAGACATGTGGAGGCCACACCAAACCCTGAAATTTCCATTTCCCACCTGCACTGTGGTTAATTTGCATTGACACCTAAGTCAAGGAGCCCCAAAGCTGGGACAACCCCTACCTCCAACAGTTTCTCTGGTTACTTAGGCCTTTGCACCCAGTTCTCAGTTGCTTATACGTAAAAATTCTCTATGAGGTAGATGCTGAAGGGTTTCTTTTAACCAATATGTGCAGGCTTATGTAGCTTAGGCTGTAATAGGAACTACAGCTTGATACAGCCTCTTTTTTTCTTACTGACTAATCAGAGATCAGTCATCTGTTTTAAGAAAAGAAACAAAAAATAAATATCAGAATATATGTCTAAAATATGTGTTGATGATAGAAAGAAACTAAGAAGATGTTACAATATTTTCACCTATTTATTTCATACCAGATCAGCTCTTTACCTTGATTTTCAAGCACTTTCCCTTTCCAAACACAAAATCATAAAGCTGCGGGATGGAAGGGCTCTCTAAATATCATTAAGTCCAGAAGGACTTGAAAGAAGACTATTGTCAACACAAGGTATGGTCAGTTTTGGTTTAGTCTTGCCAAGTCATGAAAACCCTCAGGAATGGAAATTTTATAACCTTTCTGGGCAACTTCCATTGCCTTCTTAATGAAGAATTTTTTTCTAAACTGAACCTTCCAGGGAACAACTTGTGACTTTTTGTCCTTATTATATCATCTGCAATGATGGCAAAGATGCAAATCGATGGCAAAAGCATCCATGGTAACTACCCTTCAAGCAGTTATAGGCTGTTCCTAAGCTGCCCATTCAGCTTTGCTTCTCCAGAACGTGTCAGCCTAGAACTTCATGAAAGCTTAACTAGCATGTAAACTCCAGAGTCTTACATTGTCCTGTGCTCACAAGTAAAAGTCTCAAAATTGTGCACAATACTTTCACTATCAAGGGCAACGCTCCAGTGCTCAGTGCTAGAGATTTGGCATTCCACAATGCTGTGGAGGATGCAAAAAAATACCAACAACTCAAATTTTATACAGTAATTGCTTTCGTAATGTTGTTTTAATGTGAAGATCATTCAGGCAAATAGCTGATGTCTTTCTCACAAGCAGTGAATTCAAGTATTTGGAAGCAGCTCTCTCCCTGGCACCCTGCCTTCCCCATCTTGCTCATCTATACTGAATCCAGGCATGGGCCAGGCCAGTGACCAAACATACTTCCAAATGGTATTATTTTAAACCTATTGAGTCCATGTTTCTGTAAGTGGGTCACAGGCTATAGCTTTTATTACAGGCTTGTTTAATTACATCATACAAGCATATATCTGTGTGTGTCTATAACATATTTTCAAAGGAACATCAGAAGGACTTCACATTTCACTCCATTTACTGGAGAAAAAGGTGAAGGGAAAATGGGCTGTTAGCAGAATGGTCTATATGGAGGGGCTTACTGCACTGTAAGATAAAAAATTTGGACACAACTTCGTGTTGTTTGATCCCAGAATTCAAGCTCAATCTCCTAAGGCATGTTCTTGTAGATGTAGCCTGCCTGATTATGTTTATACAGTCATCCTGTATCAGTAATATCTTGCACAGTATTAAATTTCTTTCTTTCCCTTTGTCTTTCTTTCTATTTCTTAATAGTCCAGACACATTCCTTGCTTCTATCCAATTTTCTGACTTTGCTCCTTCTAACTTGAAAAGAATAAATAATGAAAAAGAAAACTGTTTTTGAAATTCTGCTGTAGGGTCCATATCTAGATCTTGCACAATAAATAAAAGCAGTAAATTGAGGAGAGCGCTAGACCTCAACTACAATAATAGAAAATGGCACTAATGCTACAAGCCATTACTGAAAAATGTTATTCTCAATCTACGTTTTCTTGGGATTTCTTCTTAGTAGATGATAATTGCTCAACCTGCACACCAATGGATATTTGATAAGGCTATAAAGTCAGTGGCATGACAGTTAAAACAGAATATATTCCCAAGATAATCCCATGTGTCATTATAAGACAAATAGGAAACAGATGTGGAAAGTGATTTGGTGTAGGAAGGATCTGATTTTTTACTGTATTCTTCTGGTTTATGTCACTGTAACTATACTGATATTGGTGTGCAGCAGGCAAGAAAGAGTGGAGAACTGGGTCAGCATAAGTCAGAGATGATCTACCCTTCTCTTTGTGTTTGTGGAATAAAACATCTGAAATAAGAGGCATGACGGGGAAATCCCACAGTGTTTTCGTATTTCAGTTAAAATGCAATGTAGAAACATGTACTGTAAGTTTCCAAATGTATGGACAAGTAATAATGACAATAAGTACATCACTGTTAAGTGCCAAATAAATGTATCATGGTTGGTCTGAGGCCCCAAGGAGTTTTGATAAACATGCTATAGGAAGTCTAACTTGTCACAAATAGGGCAACTTGCCCAAATAGCATTTTGGGTGCTGAAGTCAAACTACCTCTGTCTACAAACCAACAATAAATACAGGCAACAAAGGAATAAACTTTTTTCTATGTACTTTCCCACCCCTATTTTAAAAGCCTAGAAAGCAATATAATTAATGATTAGGTACTTGATCATACTAGTCACCGGTCTGTGGCATTTGCACTCAAATTCTGCCCTGAGATGCCATAACAGCAAGAGATGAGATGAGAAGATAATGTTAATATTTGAGGGTAAAATTTCATCTCTTCATTTTTTATAAAAGGTGTGCTTGATCGTTTTACAGGTATAATTTATAATTAATGATTAGGTACTTGATCATACTAGTCACCGGCATTTGCACTCAGATTCTGCCCTGAGATGCCATAACAGGAAGAGATGAGATGAGAGATAATGTTAATATTTGAGGGTAAAATTTCATCTCTTCATTTTTTATAAAAGGTGTGCTATCGTTTTACCATGCCAAACTGGAAACTCAGGCTGTGCTCCTGGTCTTATAAATCCTGTCTACTGAAATTACACCTGAAAACCTATGTGGAGGCAGCAGAGGGAGTGAGGGCAGCTCTTGGGTAATGACTCAGGGCCAAAATCAGTCTGCCTGGAGCTAACAAAGACCAAGGCTCTGCTCAGAGGCTTAGGGGGACTTTGGACTGTGTGAGTGTGGCCGCCTCTTGTGCAGTACAGTCAAGAGCTTTTAGCTGGAAAGAATGCATATTATTTGCTCTCAGAAAAAATTCTGATCAGTTTATAATTTTGCTGCCTCTTGCTTTTTACAGTTAATTGAATGCAAAGAATGATACTGCAGTGAGTCAGCAAATACCTCAGACATAAACAGCAAGAAAAACTGTGTATTCACCAGATGCTCACTGTTTTAAAGTTTTGTGAGGGATATTATATCATCAAAGACAGGAATTCATGACAAAGCAAGTTTGCCAGGCTGGAGGAAATTCTCTAGAAATGCAAAAAGAAAAAAAAAAAAAAAGATATTCAAAGAAAGGCCTTTGTAACTCAACAACGAGTCCAATTTATTGTCCAAAACCCTTATTTAGTTGCAATGGCAGCCCAAAAGGATATTACGATGTACTTAAAACCTATTTAAGGACCCTCGTAGCTAAAAACCTTGCTGTAGTATGTTTTATTTAGTTGGTGCTGGGTTATTAAACTCTAGGTTTATATCTCATTGATGCTTCTTTATAATCTATATATGAGAGATTGTTTAGGTCTTGAAATTCCACAGACTCATAATGACAACTGACTGTAAGCTGAAGTTACAGTCACAGGACTGCCGGCTCATGGTATGGCATAAATTGTTTCACCTAGTAAATGCTTTGCATGGTGGGAGATTATGCATCTGGCTCCTTAAAACACGTTTTCCTGTAGCACATAGCATGATAGATTGCAAGACTCAGCCAGAAAGAACTACCGTTCAGTCATGGAAATGAACGAAAAAGTTACTGTGATTCCCATTCTTTAGCCTGATGATCTGCCATTTCAAGGTTCTAGAGATTCACTTTCAAACAGCTGAAATACGGCTGAAATAATGCCCCATATCATGATACTAAGCGGTGACAAAACATTGCTATTTGACAAGACTTATTTCATATCTTGCTATTGGATAGCTTCAGTCAACCAGTGTACCAATATGATATAATGTTATATATATATATAAGCATATATATACCAACTGTATACCCACATATACATATATATGTATGTGTATATACCCAGTATGATAACTTTTTAAACCATTTTTTGCATGTCAGCAGCTAGCCCATCCAGAACTGTCTCAACAAAACAAGGACAAGAAAGATGAAAGCATGCAGTAGTTGTTTTTGGCAAAAAAGAATATATATATAAAAAAATTTATTTCCCAGTTTACTACTATTTCTGGCTTGTGAGAAAATGTGTGGTTAGTAGGGAAGAGCTAACCTACCAGAACGGACAGCAGTGACTGCTGAGTTTCAGGGTGATTTTTTCCCTGAAACTTTTCTGACAATTCACACAGAAATGGTCCCAGAATTGCAGAGCCTAACGCAGTGAAACCCCTGCCGGTCAATAATGAATCAATGCAGTACAAGCAATTGATCTGAAGAGGTTATGTTGATGGAGTATGTACAGCTACTAAGAAGGTGTTACTGGTTTAAATTATAAAGCATGGAAGACATAGAGAGGTTTGACAGCAGTGATGCTCCCCAGCTGTTCTACTGCAATTGAAGGAACTCATATCCTTACTCTTGTAATCCCCAAACCATAAATAGAAAGGAGCACACCTCCGGGCTATCTTCCAGCGTCTAGCTGATCTCCACAACAAGCTGCTGAACAATAACATGGGATGGTCCAGAAACATTCAAGATGCCAAGAGCCTTAGGAACTAACACATCCTTTGTTTAATAAAAAAGGCAAAGTTGGCCACAGCTGTGAGCTTTATTGATGCTAACATTTCCCTTCCTGTTCTCACAAACTCTTGTGCTACCATGAAGCATTTTATAAGATAAATAGATTATGGGGCAGTTACCATGAAGCATTTTAAAACACAAATAGATTATGGGGCAGTGGGTGGGGGCAGGGGGGGACACGATACACCCAAAACCCAGCCCAAAACCTCAGAAAAAATAACCCCAAAAGATGGCCAGAGTGGAGTGCCTGGAGTATAACATTGCACTGGGAAGAAGTATCCATTTGGAGGACTTTAAGGCTGATGGTAATGTCTCTTAACTGAGTCAGAAATTGCTGGCACTGAAATATTGTGTTCTCTGTATTATTATTCAGTGTCAGCAATAACAAAAGGAAAGCTCCACTTCCCACTCAGAGAAAAACTTTCAGCCATGTTAAGGGTTGGATTTATCCCCTCTACATAGAGACGTTAACTGGGGTGGCTAAATTTGCTGCCCTAGTCACGGTCAGCAGAAAGCAACAGGTTCCTCTGAATGACGAGTCAGACCAACTCAGAACTGCAGTTCTCAAGGGCAAGATCTCTCTTCATTGACCGTAGAGGAAGCTTCATACGAATTTAGCTCTGAGCTAAGAGTCTTTCTGAAATGAACACTGCTGAGGCAGCTGAATGGAGACACCTGACTTTGAAAACAGATGATGATGGTTTCACTGTTTGTTTGGGTTTTTTCTTTTTTTTCTCTTTTTTTTCTTTTTTTTTCCTCCCCTCCAATATAGTCATTTCAGTGAATTCTTAATTTTCCTCTTGCCCAATACAACTTTCTGTGCACACATTTTATGACTATATCAAAGATATTTCACAGAGTCTTTTAAGTACATTTCACTCTATGAGAAATGATTTATTTATGAATTGTGTTACTTTTCAAGAATAATTTTAAGTGGAACAACTGTGCAGGATATGGCTATGTTGTTAATGTTATTATATTTCCTATTTCACACTTAATCTATTGAGTCACGAAAACTGTTAAATATGAAGACTTTGGTTTCAGGTTTGGGAATCATGCTGTTATGGAACTTTTAATAAGAAACTTTTATTAAAGTTATCCCCATGGAATGCTTTATTTAAAAAAAAAAGTGTGAGTGCAAATAAATATAATGTGAGAAATTATGCAAAAAGTACAAATATTAAAACAAATGTAAATGTTGAGGCAAGTGGTAACCATTGGGGAAATAGGTGAAAAGTGATTGAAGGAATAATGCAACTATTTTAAATCATTAATTATTAAAAAAAAAAAAAGAAAAAAGAAAAAGAAAAGAAATACAATGGGCTTCTGACTTTTAGTGTTCAGGCTCCATATGCTATAGGGTTTTTACCTGCACACATCTGGGGGATACTGGGCTCTGGAACACCTTTATTATGTTTTGTTTTTTCAACTTGAGGCTTAGCAGAATTGAGTTATCGGAAACCAGTTTTAAAACCCTGTGGGAAATCACTCTAAGTGACAGATCTTTAGTAAAATGCTGTTCCCAAGGAAAGGTCTTCAGCTTCTGTAGGACCTGGAACTGAACCTCTCTTGGGCTGCTGTGCTGTGCTGTGCTGTGCTAAAGGGAACAGAGAAGGAACTTTATTGAAAAGCATTTACCTGCAAAACTGATAACGAGCTCCTAAGAAGATCTGCCCACCTCTCTGTGTCTGCCCTCAGGCAGCTTGCCCAGCTTCCTGATCACTGCAAGAGGTCTCAAACAGTATCTGCAGTAATTTGTGTCCTCTTTTTCAGACCCAGGAAATAATCTTTCCACTGAGCCACTCTACTTGTAGATCTTCACTGAAATTTTGGAACCTGAAAATCTTATTTTTAATGTTGAGGTAAAAGAGCTGTTGAGATGACATCCAGCTCCATGCTTCATTCTGTAGATTAAAGAAAACAGACCAGAGTTCTCGATTTCTGTTTCTCCTTTTATCCCAATATGTCACTCCTACTGGAAAGTTTTCCTGGCTTACGATGTTCAGAAGATGCCTTAAGATGCAGTAGACAGCTCTGGTAAGCACAAGTTTTGAATACTTGTCTCCCTAAACTAAGCTGAATTTGGACAACTCAACCCTCTCAATAGCTCTCTTTCAGTGAAATATCAAAAGTCGCACATTTTTCTGCTTTCTTCTGAAATTAAATAAATGAATATTTATTAAGTTATCATAAACCTTTGCAAAAAGGGAAATGTTTCATATCTATCTATCTACCTACCTATCTATCTACCTAATTGCAATTCAATGAAGTTAACGAAAAGGAAAACATAGCCAAATGGGCTGTTCAGAAACAGCTGGTTCAATCTATTCATTATTCCTAGTTTATGATCTGTAAGTGCTTCTGCTTCTGATTGGAAGACAAACCAAGTGTCGAAGTCAAATAGTGAAGACTGGTTCACACCTGAACATACTAGTTTGCATACTAATATTGGTATTTATATGAAGAATAGCCTCTTTCAAATAGCTGTGCAACATATGTAAAAGGAGGGCAGGCACAGTCAAACTGAGCAGCTGTTCAGAAAAGAAGTATATGTTTGTGAACTTGGTTTTGCAATATTTCACGAGCTAAAGACACCAGACATTTGACTTTCATGCAACAGTTTTTTGGGGGGTTTTGTGGTGGTTTTTTTAATGATGTCATGTACCTATTTGCACCAATTTTAAAGCACTGCTTAAATTTATATTTTGGTTAAAATATTGTTTTGTTTCTGGATAACACAATTAAATGAGCAGACATGAAAAATATCAAGGAATTTGATTATAGTGTCATTACACTACTTATCCCATTAAGAAAAACCTGCAAATATAGAGTGATTAGGAAAAAAAAACCCACAAAACAAACATACAGTTAACATGAATGACATGTTAACCTTGGCTGATTAGTAAAGACACCAAAAATGTCATCCCAATGGCATACCAGGCACTAGATACCATCAAGGATATTGAACAATTCTCAGAGGACACTGAGAATTAGAATGCCTTTGTATTGCAACTTTCTGGGTTGTCAAGTGTAATACATCATCTAAGATCACAGGCTGGCTCATGTAGGATGACCTCTGGAAATATAACCACGACACAATGACTGTCTGTTCTAGTCAAGTTATTAAGCGGTCTGCATATGTAAGCAATAAGATATACAAACCTAAAGCCAGTACACATAACTGAACTGCATAACCCAAAAGTCTCAATTCTTTAAGTGTTCTTGTTCTTACCCCCAACATATTTTCCATTAAAAACATTTGGAACAGATTCTAATTGCTTTAGCAGATTCTACTATTATGTTAAATAAATTATTGGGCCATACTCTATTACACGATTGTACTAGTTTTCTATGGTTATTTTTAGCATTCAAGACCACTGCTTTCCCCCTTTGTCTTCTGGATTTCCTGTATGTTATTAGACTGTGGTGAGGTCAGGCATCAGAGGAAATAACAGCAGTGCTAACTCCTAGACCCAATGTTTTATGAATTACTGAGCATCAGTGATGTAATGGCAATAAATCTAACCCAGTCTCAGTCTTGTGTCCTGTTGTAAATAAATGAAGTTAGCAAAGGTGTTATTTTATTCAAGAGCCTTCCTGATGAGAATGAAAATGCTTCCCCCGGGGGATTGTTTGTAAAATTGCTTCTATAATTAGGGTGCTGTTTAACAAGAGAAAGGTTCTCCAGTTTTCCTGGGGAACTTTCATGTCTGAGTCAAAGGTATCTTATTTACAACACAAAAACGACTGCAAATTGGGGAAGCAATATATAGAAAGGACTTAGTCAAGTGGAGTTAACATATAAGCATATGGCCAAGATTTTTGAATTTCCCAAGTGATTTTGCATGCTCCTGAGTTGAGCACCCAATTTAAGACTTGCTCAAGGGCTCTGATTTTCACCGAATACCTTCTTGAGCAATTTTAAATTCTGATACTTGAAACTGTTAGTCACTTCTGAAAATTAAGACATATGTCTGCCTTGCTTTTTAGCCTATCTGCTTTTTAAATCCTAGCATGGAAAAATCTCTAATATGAGCACACGTCCTAACTGAAGTCTTCCAAAATCTGACTCTAAATGAGTGACAGGATAAGGAGCAAGCCTAGAAAAGTATTATGAACTCTTTTTTCCTTAAAATAAGACCTACTGAGCATGCTTTCAGAGAATTTATGCAAGTAACAAAGAAGGGACAGAGAATTACACCCACCTCAACTACTGTAACAACTATTAAGCTTTGCTTTTTTCTCTAAAATACTGCAATCTGTCTGCAACCTTTCACTCAGAGAAGCCTGTAAAGTGTCAGGTCTAGCCCAGTGTTTGATATGTACTCAGATTTAAAAAAAACATAAACAAGGTCTGGAATACAGAAGCTGAAATTCTGACCCTTTGGGCAATTTTTCTTTTCCTGAGGCAAAGCTTAGATTTGAAATCTCTGCAATAAGCACTTCTCTTTCATCTTTGTTCCCTCCACTTGCTTTCAGTGTGACACCACCCAGCCCTTCTACAGCCTCATTTTATTTTTCTTCATTAGCAAAAAATAATATCCTCAACATGTTAATAACAGGTATTACATTAGAGACCAATGCATTTGAAAAGCTAACTTCTATTGTGCGCATGGAGACATAACTAACAGTAGATATAATTATAACCTCTCTCTGTGACAAGTTGCAATTACTCCTCATGGCACTGTGTTTAAGAGAAATGCATTTCGCATACAGGTTGGTTTTTTTATTAAAAAAGTCAAGAATGTTTGATATTCTTTTCCCAGTGCAACAAAAACTTTGCTGACACAGAAACAGATGGATTTAAGTGTTTTTGATTCAGGGTGACTGAAGAAAATACATTAAAATTCACTTCTTTGTTCACTATCTTGCCTGCTTTTCTAGGACGCAGCAGTGCTCAGAAGGGGAGAGAGTCAGCGAAGCTGGCAAAAATACATAACACACTCAGCTCATACGTCTGTATATGTGCACTCATAAACAGGAATGCACAGTGTCAGTGGAGCTAATCAGCATCCAACCAGACAGCTCAATTACTGATATTCATATTTTCAAAGAAGAAATGCTGCCTTTCATTTAACAGAACTTTGGCTCAAACTGAAACGGAACTGGCTGTTTCACCCAGTAAGATCATAGTATATTGTAGTGTAGTGTAGTGTAGTGTAGTGTAGCATAGCGTAGTATAGTATAATATTGTACAGTATAATATAGATCAACTTTGTTGACTAAAGCAAACTGACAAACACACCAACCTCTCACAGGAAAGAAGTAGTTCTCCTTAAAGTTCTGTTGATTTCTGGGATAATTTTCTGTCGCCAAATTTAATGGAACACAAATGATTAAGTTATTCAGCTTTTTTTTGAGAAAGAAAGTTGACATTCAGATTACTTCACATTTCATCACCCACTACCAGATCACAGCCACAGCGTGGAGTGGTTATGGTCATGAATTGAGTTAGGCAGGACCTGTCTTTGTGCTCAGGGGAGGGTTAAGGACCATAACAATAAAGCCTACAGACTGAAACTAAGGGCGATGCCATCCCAAATGTGGTGTGATCACTTGAGACCTTCGTGCATACCTTCTCAGGCCCTGCTCTCACAGCTTCAACCTGGAGCCCACTGAAGTCAAAGAAAGATTCCCCTCAAGTTCAGTGAACACCAGAGGAATCTTTCTAATATCCCTTGCCATGTTTACATGTTAACTTGAGGTCACAGCAAATCCTTCCAAATGACTATGAATTAAAACAGTTGTTATCCATCACCATCAATTTAGAAAGTTTGAACTGACGAATATACGACTTCTAAACTTGCATCCGTACCATCACCCTTCTGCTTTTTGTCATCAACAAAGTAATGGCAATAAACACTGAGAAGAAAAATCACGTGTGTTCTTAATCCATACTGATTACTTGTTTTGGAATATCTGACTGAAATGCAAGCTTCATTTGCATTTATGCAGATAAACGTTAAATATTTAACTGCGCTTAGCTGTTGATCCTTGAAATGTATTACACACAAACACATACATGCACAAACAAAAATAATAAGACCTGAAATATTAATCATCTCACCTGCTGTGCCAAATCACCCTTTTAATTTGTTATTCATAAACAAAAACACCTTTAGACAATCAGCTGAGTTCTCTCCTCAGCAACACTTGTGCAACCCCAGGGAAAGCCAATATAACTAAAGAAAAATGTCAGTTTCAGAGATTATCAAGCAGGATGAATATCAGAAGGATCCATGTGGTTTTTGTGCATCTACAATATAAATGCAATTTTTAAGTCATTGGGTTGCTTCTAAACCATCTTGTCTTAGTTTTACAACTGGAGTGCTTCCTTACTGTAAGTTGGCCCTGGATCCAGAAAATTTGATCCTAACTGGTAGGGAAAAAACACATGCCTTTGTATTTATTTATTAAAATCTTCTCAGACCATCTGCAAGATAATGCTGCTCAGCTTTCTATCACCTTGGATGTAAACATTTCAACAGGAGAAGGTGTTTGTGCTGTTCGAGGCACCTTCTGAACTCTGCTGAGCTTATCTTTTCTTTATAGATGAAACTTTGTTTACCTAAGATTTGAACACTGATTACAGGCCCGTGAGAAATAGGAGACAGTTTTTGAAACTTTGTCAACTATAATTGATTCCTGTCGAAACGCAAGTCCTTCAGAAAGGGAAGAACTCAGAGGTATATGGCCTTGTAGGAAAAGTGGCCAAACATCTGCAATGATGCTGGAGTTTCCTTGTAAGAAAAATCTCACAAGGGCTAGCAAGGTCCATTAATCCCATACCCCACATTTAGAGATGCACAGAAAAACTATGGGAATGAAATGTATCTTTCCCCTTTCCTTTTCTTTTCTATGCAGGCATTAAAATTAACACTTACAAATGGAATCTGAAATATAATAGCCCAGCTGTCTTCCTGTTTCAGGAGGTGTTAGTGGTAGCAGAGAAGGCAAATTGCAGGATTGGCATTTTATTCTTGTATCAGTGACTAAGCATCTGCTCCAAAGCCCATTCAGTCTATGGCACTTTCCTCTCATCTTTCAGTGGCCTCTGATTAAGGCCTCAAAAGACCAGAAGAAGCATCACTTTTTGTATAGATTACAGAAACAGGAATTTTAAAACTACATTTCTGCCTGAAAATGTTTTATTTGTCAATGTTAGAGATAAAATCTCATATTACTGACTGAAAGCAGCTAGAATAAACCAGAACAACTTGTGTATTTACTGCAAGGACTTTCTGGCACTTCGCGTAAAGCTGTGTTCACTGTTTCCTTCTATGTCTTTTCACAGAAAGCAATTCTGTAAACACTATTACAGTACCTCATTTTATAGATCAAGAACAAGATTTTAAAGTGACAATAGCTTTTTTAAATTTTATTTGTTTTTTTATGAATGAGGTCAATGCCCAGTAGCAGTCAAAAAAACAAATTTAATGTTAGGAGTTTCAAGGAAAGAAATAAAGAACAAAACCAACAGTGTCTTTATTGCCTCTATAAACACATTGCACTCCTGCATTTTCAGTACTGCATGAAGTTACAGTCCTCTAACTTAGAAAGCATACAGCACACTGGAAGAGGTATGAAGAAAAGAAGACTGTTCTCAGTTTGTTCTAAAATGAGAAACTGACAGGTAGAAGGTTTAAAACAAAAGAGAGTTGTTCCTCACATGTTACAATTTGTATGGCATGGGATGTTGTGGATACTTAAAAGATATGTGAGCTCAAGAAATGCCAGTACTAATTCATCAAAACCAAGTCACTGAAAAGCATTAAATACAGAGATTCCACCCCTGGTTCAGGAAATCCCTGAACAACGAGTGCTGGAGCCTGGGAGACTAACTATATCACTAAGCGCTGCTGCATGCTTGCCTTCTTATTCTCTTCCACTGGCATCCATTATGGGCCCTTGTGAGAACCGAGATACTGGGCTAAATGAGCCTTTGGTCTGAACAGATTTGACTGTTCTTATGAAATGAGGCAGAGAGAAATTAGGTAATTTAGCCAGGAAATCGATGCCAAAGCAAAAAGCTAATGTTCTAGTTCCTGAGCCTCGTCCAGTGCCATAAACAAAAGTATATAGTCCTGCCTCAAATCCTAGCACAGCTAATGGCAACTTAGCTTACTCAGCGAATGCAAAGCTGCGCACAATGTGCCAAGTAAAATTGGTTAGGATCACTTGTGATGGGGAGAGTGCATCAGTCTTTGTGCCCAGTTAGCCTTCAGTCTCCCTGTGATTCCCAAGGAATACCTCTGTTGGGTTCCCAATGCACGGACGAATTGCCATATGCAAATAGCTGCTTGGTTTTTATTCACTTGGGTTTTACAAGAACTAGCAGTGGAAGTAAAAAATCCCTCTCACAGATTACCAGCTCTAAAGAAACTTAATATTAATTAGCTAAACAATCATATAACCAAAATTAAAAAGAAATAGGTCATTTAACTTAGAATAAAGATCAGATAATGCATACCACACAATTTCATAGAGAGAGATAAGTTGTTTTTTTTTTTTCTAAACTGACTTTTATGATACAAACACAGTCAGTGGAGGTTCACATGACAATATTATTCTAAAATGTTCCCATCACATCCAACACTTATTAAAATAATCTAATCTGTTTAAACATATTGGAGGGAAGAAGAACTGATACGTAATTATCTCTTTCCCTAAATTGTTCTTTGATTTGGTTTCAAGGTTCAAAGATCCACCCAGTTTTTGTGTTAATCCCCAGCACTGATGTCACTGGGAGAAAGAGAACGGAAGATAGAGGTGGAGGTTGAATTTGAAGATAAATTGAATAAAAACATTAGAAACCACTGGATAAGAAAAGCAAACAAACAGCCAACAAGTCCACCTTTGGTTTCATAACTCTTCCTTGTTTCTTGATGTATCATAATATCCTACCTTTCCCTTTTTAATCATGCAAACTTACAGCTGTCTTTTAAAACATTTTTAGACTCAACTTCAAGTGCCTCACTTGATACCATATGTCACACATTTCCTCTTCTTTTTGTGAAATGGCTTCAGATAGAATGGTTTAACCTTATTTTCCTGCTGTCTGGATTTTCTCTCTTGGTATTCAGAAGCCTCTTTCTATCTTAAATGTCATTCATTTTAAGTCATTTAATCAAATTTTGGTCACAGGTTTTAAATTCTGCACTGTTAATCTTCTTAACTAATGTAAGAATTTAAACCCACATTTATTACAAATTGTACCATGATGAGGATATATCCCTACATAGAGCAGCTAAAGGGCAGTAGAAGATTCCTGGTAGAAAGTTAGTAAGTGTAAGCTGCAAACAGAAAATGAAGTGACAATAACAGGATGTAAAATAGACCAGACTTGCTCTATCTTACAAAGTCCAGATGCTTTTTCCTTTCTGCTGCTTTCCTACCTTTTCACCACCTCTACCTTGCCATCATATTAGTTTTTAGGCATTTATACAATTTTCAGCATGAGGATTTGATCTACTGTCTTAGATGACAATGTCGAAGGAAGAACATCAAATGCTTCTAACAGACATAGATGTGTGTGCTGTTACATTTCAAGAGTCTGAACATTAAAATGTAAATTTAACAGCAGTACTTCAGTTCATGGTTTTTTGAAGGCTGGTGTGGATTGTTCTTAGCTGGATAATAATTTGCCTCAATTCTTGTACAATTAAATTGTATCTGAAATATCGTACTGCTTCCTGAATTCCCTTCTTGTATTCCATTTGTATAATTTTATTCTTTCTAGTTCAGAGAAATGTAAATCAATATCCAGGAACTTTTCTGAAATGCATTGCTTCCGAGTGACTGCCTCATTTTATTTCATTGTTTTTATTTCATGGTCATGAACACCCCAGATATTACGATAGGTGTGAAAGATAAGCACTATTTCTGAAGATGCATAATTCTCTCCATTGACAAAGAATAAGGCTGGATAACTATACCAGCTGACTAAGTTTCAGGTGATTTAAATTAAGTAAAATAACTTCTATCCTCTGAAATTAAGCTGTAATCTAAGTCTAGAGGGAGTAAATTATCTAATACCAGGAAAGAGTAAAATACTGAAAGTCTCAGACTCTCCAACATACTTCCCTGTTGCCATCTATTCATCTTTCTCATTGTCATTTTTCCTCCATTTCATGACCCAGTGTTCCCTGGCACTACAAGAAAGCCCAAATCTCTCTCCCTTTCCCCTTCAGAGTGTCTTGGCTATGGTGCTGCCTATGGAGAGCTGAGACTGAAAAAGTTTGTCCTTTTGAAACATCTAAATGCAGAAAGACTTCAGATTTGGCTTTCCTTTACACATATGAGTAATCTCCCCCAAAACAATGAAATAATTTGATTAAGTTCCTTCTGAATGGGGTTCTGAGACCGCTTTACATAAAAGTACCTTAGTGTGCACATAAATGCATAGGTAATTAATGCCCAAATTTGACAGACTAGCACATAAAGCCTAATCCTAGCTCTACAGGAAACAAAAAGTAGCCAGTGATCACCGTGCATGAGAGGTTTGGCTTTAAAAACAACCTTAAAAACAAATATGCAGCTCCCATATTCTTTCCCTTTGTCTCCAATTATTCACTGAAATGTCTTGAAAAAATATTTCAATTTCTTTTTAATGAAATAATTTGAAAATTTAGCTATTGCAACTAAATTCAGCATTAAGTTTCATTCCTTCATCTATGTAATGATAGCGGTAGTTATTCATGCTTATTTTTATAGCTCTCCTCATCTCACCTCTTATCAGACAGCTCGTATATTTAAGATCCTCCTTACAGCAAGCACTAACCTTTATTTCTCTGCTTAACCTACTGGCTTTTACCACAACACTGATTCTGCTTTTTAGGAAGTCTGCGTGAATTTTGTTGCAGTTTCTCACACCCTCTTTTTCAAATTTTACTTCAGTCTTGTCAGCTTGGAGGAGTCCAAGTGATTTAGAAGTAGTAGACCCCAAAGAGAAAAAAGCAGGCAGGGAAGCTTAAACTATTCATTGCGGTTATTTGACTACTGAAAGAAATACCCTTATTTTTTTCAGGTAGAAGATCAAAAAAGGGCATTTTCCTGGAACATAAGTTTGAAAAATGAGAATAAAACTCCAATTATACTATGATGTAGTTAATAGACACCAATCTTGTGAGTAATAAATTTGTCCTGTAGTACATAAAATTTGGAAAGACCAACGTTACAAATTTTGAAATAAGATATGCTCATTTGAAATAAGCATTTCTTAGAAATTCTTAGAAAGCACTTGAAAACACTGAAGTCCATTAGAAATTATTACATCTTATTATTATTATGAACAGTTTCAATGTTTATTCTGAGGTACAATATTCAATTTCCTTTCATTTTTTTTTTTTTCCATTCAAGGCCTCAGGAAAGATTGAGGAGACACATTTTCTTTAAAAGTTTGTTTTTATTGTTTTTATACATCCTTCCATCTTTATTTTCCTCCAAGAAACTTAGACAATTACTTTTAATGGCATTTAGGTTCTTAAGCACACCATTGAAAATGAGACTGAAGTTACTAAGCCAGATAAGCACCCATGAATATGGTGGTTTTGATGTCTAATTTAAGTTCCACTAGTTAGGTAAGTAAATATGAAAATTTAAATTCAGATAGTTAAATTTCATTAATAGACTAAAATTGTCTTTCTGGTATCTTAAGTCCAAAACTAAGGAAAGCACTGAAGCCTATTTTTAAATATGGTCCCTGTTAAGGCACAACATGTAATCATGCATTCTTAAATCCATAAAAGCTATTGTGAATGCAGTATTTTCCTGACTCAAGATCAGTGAAAACTAGAAAGCCACCAATGAAAAAAGATGCAATCCATTTTTGCTCCAGTTTAATTCCTGCAGTAATTTAAATCCCAGTTATCCCCAAAGGATATTACTTTTATCTGTTTGGGAAGTGATAGAAGGGCTAAGGCCGGATTTGTTTCTGACCATACTGCTTACTACCCAGACAAACAAATAAGAAAGCAGTTGTAAGTATAGCTGAAAAAAAACCTGTTCTTTTTATTTTTTTTCCACCAAAGAAGTAATTTTGGACGAGGATTTGATTCCTCTTACTCAGATGGCTAATGTGGCTCATGAGAGTAAGTCATTGCTTCATGTGAGTAACATGTCAGGCTTTTTGTAAGTAACTGAAACCTCCAGCTTTTCTTACTATCTTCTATTATCTGTTTTAAAGTATTTCCTTATTTATTATCTTTAATACCCCATGAAATATACTGATTGTAAAAATAATATCTAAGTCATTAAGTGTTATCTAAACTACTTGCTACAATGTCAGCTAAAATAAATCACATTTTTTAAGGGATTCTATATCATTCTTCTACAAAAATTAACAGACATTTCCCTTTATTTTCTTTTAGCCCTCTCTTTAAGACTTTTATTTTGTGGTTCTGATATGTGACTGTTTTTATAATGTCAGGAAAGTACCTTGAGTTAAAAAATTTATTGTGCTATAATCTTTGCACAGGGAGATTTAGCATTTCTGTGTTAACCATCCTTTACACTGTATTCTTACTATCTCCCTTCAAGGTAATCTTTTTTTACAGTGGGTCATGGCTTTTCAATGTCTGCATGAAAACACATTTGCACAAAGAAATAAAAGCCAAATTCACAAACCTACAAATGACAAGCAGAAAGGGCTTGTATTCCAGCTTGCTTTCCTGCAAAATCCTTTGAAAGGCTAAACAGCCTTTTCAGTGCAAGCACTAATCTGCAGACTTGTATCACTATGTTTGAATGTAATGAGATTCCAATAAACATATGTACTCCATGTCGACACAGTGAGCTCAGTTTAAGAGCAGCTTATTTTCAGTTACTTTCAGGCAGCTAAAACCAGACTTGAAATACTACTTCAACTGAAATGAGAATGCCTGTGCAGGGATTTGCACTACCTTAGTGAGACATTCACAAGTTTAATTATGGACAAGGCTTAAGTCATGTGGCGAGCTCTTCCACCATCAAAACTCCCACTGCCTTGTCCAAACTTTCCTTTTGTTGTCTCCCTTTCTTGACTGAGGTTAAACAAAGTCAGCTTTCCTCATTACTGTTCTATTTACCCCCACCAATCTTTAAGAGAATACATAAATCTTGTACGCGTGTCTGAATAATTTATTTTTATATTATGCCTGTTGGAAGAATTTTTGTGGCCTTGTTCCATGTTAAGTGATGCCCAATCTTTTCATGTCCTAAATTTGGTATGAGTTTCACAGTTTTTAGTTAGGAATTGAAATTCATGATCTAGACTAAACTCTACTGACTTCAAGGGATTAGTTTTTCAGTAAGTATTCCAGGAAAAGACCCTAGGTATAGCAACAATAGGCTGATGAAGACTTGCTCTTTCATTACTCCCACACTTGAGTAACAAAACCAGATCCCTCTTTCTTATAACAAAAGATGATGAAATGCATAAACAGAAAGGTTTGTTAAAACAGAATAAAATAAATTGTTATTCAGAAAAAGTAAATAAAGTTAAGCACCTCAACCAGCTGTAATTAAATCAAATATGCTACCATGACTATTGTTGATATACCACCTTCATGACCACTGATGCTTAGCCAAACAGAAAATGAAACTTGGATGAAGTAAAGGGAAAAAACAGCAGCACTATTGCTCTGCAGTTTTCTGCTGTTTGACACATGGTTTGTATTGTAGGTGCACTCATATCCCTTACGAAACCCTTTGCAAGCTTGTAAATAAATGTTAGCTACAGACTAATGTTGATTTATACAAATGGCAAAATGCTTTCAGGTTTCGTGTTGGTTCTGTACTTCAAACAACCTGGAAGTATAGGATGAAATGATTAGAGAGTTACTGCTTTGAAAAAGTAATCAATGCCATTTGTTTTCTGATTACACATTTACCGGTTCATAATTAAAAAAAATAAATCATACCTCAGGGCAAAAGAACTCATTGGAAGAGAGTCTTCCTTTCTTAGACTGTTTTTTTCTAATCTCCCTTCAAAAGCTGTTTCCAGGTCTGAAATCAGGCTGAATCAATCAGTATACATGCTTTTATTGTGCTCAGGAAGTAAAAATCTGTATTAGCTGAGAAGCTGCAGCACAGTAAGCTGACCAATTCTTCGAGAATCCTGGTATTATGACTTTTTCTCCTTTTTTTTTTTTTTAACACTTACATGTTATAAACTTTGAGTAGACTTGGCTCTTATGTGTGTAGAGGGTCTTTGAAGGGCATCTAAAGACTATTCAGTGGACAAATAGCTCCATCACCGCTATTTAGCTTGTCTGGGGATTTTTTTTGGCCCGGGGACATGGGATCATTTTCACATGACAATGACTGAAGCTTCATCTTTCAAGAAATCTGAATTGCAGAGAGTAAAACCAATTAAGGCCGAACCACTTGGTCTGGGCAGAAGCCTGAGGACTGGAGAAGAACCCATAACACTGGTGTCATCCTCAGCTGCAACGTGCAGCAGCTTTGCATATTACTGATAAGATGGTGCCACCACTGCTAATTATCTCACTGGCATAAAAACACATATCATAGCATGAAAAAGGCAGATTTCTATCAAGAATTCCTCATCTTTCATTTTCTTCTGCTAATACTTTCCTAGCTGCGTTGTGAGCAAAGATTTCTGTGGCATGAGACAGGTTTTATTTTTTTTCTTTTTTCCTGTTTTGTCAAAAGACATGATCAGGCAAAACATTTAAATAAGGGTAAACTTAAGGTATGTGACTAACATCATTGACTGGAGCAAGGCCAATGTTTTCGGAGAACAGCAGAGATCTGAACTTTACACCTTCTTGCTTATATATGAAAAGGTCTCAGAGGAATGATCTATTTATCTAGTGGATTGTTTCTCTTTAAACAAAGAAAAAAGCAGAATATACTGTGTATTTGTCACTGCCAGTTTGCATAATGCTAGAATTTTTTTTTTTAAGTCAAAATCTATGAAATGAGCTTTCAATCCAACATGGAAATTGGGGGGGGGGGGGAATCTCCCATTTCTGTAGTGCTCTGCTCTGTCACTGGTGTTGCCCATGTCATATTCCCACTTGAACGGGTGATGAGAAATGTTTATATCCAGATCAAGCCACTTGCTCAACTTTCTTGGTGTGGTTTATATTTAATACAGAAAAAGGCAGCAAGCTAGTAATCCCTGAAAGCATCCTTCTGATGAGTCAGACTGAGCTGTTAGCAAAACTCTAGTCACTCATTACCAGGCTTTTAACTCCATGTAGCACAAAGATGTGAAAAGGATCGAGTGAATTTTAATACTTCTCTCATCCTGAGCTTTGCACTCATGCAGCACATGATAATTTTGATATTCCATTTCTCTTCAGCAATTTTGTCACTGTTCTTTTTAACCCAATAACACAAACATTACTTTACATATAAGAACAACCAAGATTGTTTTCGGTTTAAAAACAAATGGGCATATCTTCAACTCCTCAGCTTTCTGCCACCAATCATATTATACTTTTGTATGCCAGATATTCTGCACATAAAATAGATTACTACAAGGCTGATATTTAATTTGCTTAATTAATTTCATTGTGAAGGCATGTTTGAAGCCACATTATTGAAGGATTCCTCCAAGGTAACCATTTAACAGCTAAGTAACCTTTAATTACTTTGCTGTAATGATACACATCTAAGACAGATATTGTTATACTGTGACATCTGAGCACTTTAACCTAAAGGTAGTTATTAGCACTCCCATGCAAGATTCATTATGGATCATATTTCATTAATGGAGAGTATTGTGTTCTCATCTGATTATGTGCTCATGAACGTTTATTAACATATCTTCCTGAGTGTGACCATGTTGCAACTCAAAGGAATCCATAGATTTTCATAAATCAGATAGTATTTCTTAACTAAAATATATGCTATCACACAAGGGAAAAGTTATATGACAGCTCTTCTGGAACTGTTTGATACATACACTAAATAGGAAGAGAGAAGCTTAGGGCTGGACAATGTACATAATTATGATTAGCTGTGCAATATTTGTAGAAGAAAGAATTAAAATGCAAATTAATGCTGCACTGCAAGAATCACTAGTTGTGATTTATATCACTACAGGTGAGAAGACAGTCCAGACTTGTAGATGACTGCAGATGTACACAAATTAAAATAGATTAGATAACATGGCAAGTCACCGACAATTCTAATAGGCATGAATTCATCATGATACATTTATTCATTCTGCACAATACCTCTTTTTTTCTAAGTTTTCCAGTGGTGACTGGTTTTTCATCCAATGTGTTTCTCACATTCTTTTCTGACTCACTGAGCTAAAGAAAACCCACATTTTAAAAAACAAAGTTTCCTTCTGGGAATAAATAAAAATAACCATATGTGAATTGTCTATGGCAAATAATAGAGAAGCTGAAGAGAAAGAAAAAAGCAGGTATTATGTCGTCTTTCCTTGAGTTCCCAAGTAATGGTAGAAAGTTACTCACTCTTTTCCAATGAAATGAGTTACTTCGGAAATAACTAATTTACTCAAAGTCCGCAGAGGTATGAACGAGTCAGAGGCATGTATTTCATCTGAGTCAGGTCATAGTCACTAAATTATTTGTCTTATGTAAACGAGGGAAAGGTGAAGGAAGGAACAGAAGGGCACAGCACATTTCCCTCACAGGAATGGTATTTGAGGGAAGATACAGAAATTCTGTATGGTTTATGATCAGGAGCTCAAAGAGGAGCCAGCACATTTCCAGACAGACTTACTGAGTGCCACAAACAGCAAGCAAGTTGTTACAAACTGTGTAAGCTGGAACTAAGAATGAATGGAAGAGTAAATAATTTTTTTTCCCCCACTGACTTCAAGTGGTTTTATTCTTAGATTTTTAGGACAGAAAGAGTTGCTGTGATCACTTAATCTGATTTCCAGCAACACACAAGCAGTAGGCATATGGGACAAGCACAAATATTTAAAACACTGCCTGTTTCAGTACTATTCTTAATCTCCCACAGTCTTTCAACAGTAAATTGATTAACTCTTCATGGCAAAAGATATGGACTAATGTATAAGGAAGATAGTTACTTATGCTTATGCACTGCTTTCATGTCTGTTATTTTTAGATAATTTTATGCACAGTCCTGTGTTCCTTCCCCGCACAAAATACAATCTTTGTCTAAGCCATGACCCATTCCTAAAACTGGATTTTCGTCCTGCTAACAGGTACTATTGCAGCAATTAAGCATACATTGCTGTACTGGGTCTTGTATTCACATAAAAGTATTGTTTAAAGAAGGATGAAGGATTTTCTCTCCTGTCAGACTTTTAAGATCTTGAAATACCTGATTGTTAATCTGTCTGTGTCATCTTATGCCAACAAAACATGTAATGCAAAAAGATGAAAGGTTGTATACTGATAAAAAACATTTTCTTTATCCTTTGTAGAGGAATTTATCAAAGTTAGAAAGTGACACAATGGTTAAACTGTATCTGCTCTTGTTTTGCAGAGATCCTTCCTCTTGCAGCCATCTTCTCTGTGTGTATGGTATATATGGAATTAATTCTTATTCGCTTTCTTACATGGTTCAGTTAATTCTCTCCTTAAGAAGCAAAGTACTAATTACTAACCAAAGCATTGATATTTAGCATTAGTTTCTTACTGAACTATGGAATAGTGGAATTTTATGATTTGAACGTACTTAGATAATAACAAATTTGAGACACTCTTTGTATAACACAGGGCAGAGAAGAAACTCAGTTTCAAAACCTTGTAAAGGCAAGGAGGCATCTGGAAAGTATTATGAAAGCATTTTCGCATAAATATGAGTCTGTACATAAAAATGGGGATGGTCAAGATAGCAAGAGAGGAACAATTATTTCCTGTTCCACCAGGCAACCACTGGAAATACCTATACACTGCTGTTTACTCACAGAAATAGTAGCTTCACCTGCAGTTGCTCTGCTTTTTATCAAAGGAGATATAAGATTTAATCACTGTGGAGAAGCCAGTTTTGTCATGCCAAATACAGCTGTTGATCAAAGAAAGAGGTGTATGAGGAGGTTGGAAGCACACCAAGGAGACCTTCCATTGTGGAAAGTGACTTTTTTCTGCCCTGAATCTGTTTGAAAGGTTGCTTTTAAATCCATGAGTGTTCTCATCTTTCCTTTGGGGAAATGCCCCTTTTCTGGGAATTCTGAATGAGTGAGACTCTTATGGCCAGAAGCAACATCAAGAGGAGGTTTTGGGGAGACGCTCAGGCATAAGCCTCTCCATCATTGCTGAGCAGCCTGCACCACGGTTATACACAGCCTGTCTGGGCCCCTTCCTGGGACTAACCACAGGCCAGTCACCATGCTGATGTACCATTAAGCTCACACAATGTTGTATCGGGTTTGCGTGGCAAGGTTTTGGTAGCGGGGGGGCTATAGGGGTGGCTTCTGTGGGAAGCTGTTAGAAGCTTCCCCTATGTCTGATAGAGCCAATGCCAGACGGCTCCAAGATGGACCCGCCGCTGGACACGGCT
>NW_008796041.1:4241255-4254424 GCF_000699145.1 Aptenodytes forsteri | reverse complement strand
GAAGACCATGGTGAGGCAGGCTGTCCCCCTGCAGCCCATGGAGGTCCATGGTGGAGCAGATATCCATCCTGCAGCCTGTGGAAGACCCCATGCCAGAGCAGGTAGATCCCCAAAGGAGGCTGTGACCCCATGGAAAGCCTGCGCTGGAGCAGGCTCCTGGCAGGACCTGTGGACCCGTGGAGAGAGGAGCCCATGCTGGAGCAGGTTTGCTGGCAGGACTTGTGAACCCGTGGGGGACCCACGCTGGAGCAGTCTGTTCCTGAAGGACTGCACCCTGTGCAAGGGACCCATGCTGGAGCAGTTCATGAAGAGCTGTAGCCCATGGGAAGGACCCACATTGGAGAAGTTTGTGGAGGACTGTCTCTTGTGGGAGGGACCCCACGGTGGAGTAGGGGAAGAGTGTGAAGAGTCCTCCCCCTGAGGAAGAAGGAGTGGCACAGACAACATGTGATGAACTGACCGTAACCCCCATCCCCCTGTGCCGCTGTGGGGGAGGAGGAAGAGAAAATTGGGAGTGAAGTTTTGCTTGGGAAGAAGGGAGGGGTGGGGGGAAGGTGGTTTAGGATTTAGGTTTTATTTCTCATTGTCCTACTCTTATTTGATTGGTAATAAATTAATTTCCCCAAGTTGAGTTTGTTTTGCCCATGACGGTAATTGCTGAGTGATCTCTCCCTGCCTTTACCTCGACCCATGAGTCTTTTGTTACGTTTTCTCTCCCCTGTCCAGCTGAGAAGGGGGAGTATAGAGTGGCTTTGGTGGACACATGGTGTCCAGCCAGGGTCAACCCACCACAAACGTAAACATGCAGAAAGGATAAATATTAGGTTGGTCTGAAAGCATGGAAATAGGCAGTGTTTTCAGACTCACATGTAACTTCCCAGAGTTTAATAAATCCAACAGCCTTTAAAAATCAGGCCTGAAAGGCACTTCACAACACATCAGCTCTCATAAAATTTTAGACAAAGTCCAGTGAAGTTGGTTAACATCAATAGGCTCTTGGTTAGGTCCTTATGCCTGAATATTTAATATAACTCTGGTTAGTTTGCTGTTCTGAATTTCACAGCCCCATGGCCTGTATGTGGAGCATCACCCACAGCTAAAACCTGCTGCAATGTGACCTTGGTTGTTTAAAGCCTATTTGACAAGATGTTTGTACTGAGCTACAAACACAATACAGTCACTTCCTTCAGCTGCAGAAATCACACTTAAAATATGATTCTTCTTCATGAGGTCAGCCCCTGTCAACTGGAGCTTTGTGACGTGGATCCCACAATGAATAATGTTGCTTTGATGCTCATCTATCCAAATCTGTGCTCGGTAACTCCTTCTTTCAGTTTTGCTTCCTCCTGTGCCTCTAAATCAAGAAATAATTCTATTTATAAGTCATTTCCTCAATTAAGTCAGTCTATACTATAGGCTGGCTTTCCACTGGTTTTATTACATTGGTTTCCCAACAGATGGTGGTTTGTGTTTTGTTTTGTTTTTTTTTCTCCCCCATGTTGGTTGAGAGATCAAAGGATTCAGCCATACTTGTCTTTTGTTTCAGGAGGTGTGTGGATGAAATTTTGCATGTGTTACATGACTGTGAAGTTGGGTTAATGTTTTCAATTGTTACTCTAACAAGAGGCAAATGCTGAACTTCTCTGCTACTAGAAACCTTATGGGCTCTGCTGATGAACAAACATAATATTCCCACCCAGAAAATTGGATCAACATCTTAATGTGATTGCCATCTCTCTTAAAAGTACAATCTAAGTCTGTAATGAATTAGGAAAACTGTATCATCTCATGGTAAAGTAAGGTAATCATGTGCCAGTGGGACTATTTACATTGTGGAAATAAATAATTCATCATAACATCCTTTAATTGATAGGAGAAATAATGAACATCCAAATGCAAACAGTGGGTGTATTTTCAGCTCCTCTGGTAGCTATCGCTAAAATTAATTTTCTTAAAGCAGTCACAAAACTCTGAGTCATCACTCTAACAATGTTAGAAATTAATGTTTTTTCTGTGACTATACAAATGAAGAGTGAACCTCAGTCTTAGTGACACCAGTATAAGTCATAGAGAACTCCACTGAAGACAACTAGTACTAGGAAAAAACATGCCACATTTTAAAAAAAAGAAATTAAACCCAGATCCTAAGAGTATCTTTAACTTGAATCACTCATTATCTGAGCATATTCAAAGTTACCCATGGTTTTAAGACATGGACTCACAAAGCAAGACATTGCATATGGTATAAGTGAAAATCCACTCAACGGTTCTGCGTGTGCACGCGTGCACACTCCACTCCACCAATTTACTGCCATGGAGGTCTCTTTCTATCTCACTCTTTTTTTCCTCCCCACCAGCAGCATAAAAAAAAGTTTTCCCACAGTTCTGAGACTCATTTCTTTGAACCTAATGAATATGTCGACTGGTTTTAGTTTCTTATTCATGGAAGTCATTCAGCTGTGGCATACTGTATACAGTTCTCCACTGTAATCAACCAGCATTTCTCAGCCACAGAAGGTGAAAGCCATGTACAGTGAGGGAACAATGGTCTTCTCAGTTATCTCAGTGGAAGCGTGCTAGCCCATAGATTCCTCTCATTAGGAGGCAGGGGGTTCAAATTTGACACTATCGTTCACCCTTGGCTCTTTTTGCACGAAGAAAATCTAAAAAAAATTTCTGTGTTAACAGTTACTTTGTGTTAGTTAGTATTTTTTAACAGTGGAGGAGAATATGTAGGATCTTGCTACTATCAAGCTTCATTTTGTGTCATTCACGTGTCTCTAGCGATCGGACCAAATCCACAGAAACACCCACGCTTTCTACAGACCATATCCTTACTAGTTCTCTCTCATCTCCGGGAAGTTTTCAATTAAAACCAAACCGTAGGGTGCTGGAACATCACCTGCAGGGTGACTTTCATTTACATTTTCTTTAAAACATATGTATAAAGTAATATTAAAGTAATATGGTTCTGGAGTTTATTTTTTTTTTTTTTTCTTAAGAATAAACTAGGAGGTCTGCCATAGCAATTTGGATATATTTATCAAGTCCTAAACAAAAGTTAGTTGCTGAATAGCTGAACTGATCAGACTTGAATAATAATAGGGGTTTCATTAGTGGTTTCTGCTGTGCAACAAATGGCCCTTGCAGTTGTAAATTCCATGTCTTTGTTCTGCTTCTCATCATATCTTATATCTTTAAGAATAAACTAGGAGGTCTGCCATAGCAATTTGGATATATTTATCAAGTCCTAAACAAAAGTTAGTTGCTGAATAGCTGAACTGATCAGACTTGAATAATAATAGGGGTTTCATTAGTGGTTTCTGCTGTGCAACAAATGGCCCTTGCAGTTGTAAATTCCATGTCTTTGTTCTGCTTCTCATCATATCTTATATCTCTCTTCTGTATGACTTACTAAAGAACCTTGCTTCCATTTCGCCTAAACCATTTAAGTCTGTAGACCGAGGACTAAAGGTGAAGAAATAAAATAGCCAACCGCACTGTTTTGACTTGTGATAGTTTAAAACTTGATTTCATTTTATGCATGTAAATGTTCAACTTGTAAATCTCAGAGTGAACCTCAGACATAATTACTGACTTTCTGTCACTTTAGACATAAATAGATTCCAATTTGCTTAGGTGTAATTATGAAATATGCAAAGGCAGGACTGAATGCATTAAATGACAGCTGAAAACCTACGATGTTCACATTTCCTGTCAATGATTGAAGCATGACCCTTTACTAAGTACTTTCCCCCAAAAAATGATATTTGTACTGCATCTGAATTTTAAGATACTGAGCCAGATCCTTTGCATGCATATGATTTGGAATAGTCCTATTCTTACAAATATACTTTTACGTTGGTAAATGGAAGTTCAAATGGATCAGCTAGTTGTCAAACATTCAGTTGTCATAAAGGCACATCCTTCTTAATTGAATATGTCAGGATAATGAACACTAGTTGCAAATTTAAAGTATTATACTTTTAACTGTGTGGTTTACATCAAAAGTTTAGTATGCATTATAATTTGTATTAGGAAATCGATTCTTATCTTGTTAGAATAAGATACCTGGGAAAAAATCTCTTTCAAAATTTTTCTCTTCGGGGTCTCACTTTGCTGAGGATGAAATAGCCGTAGCAGCTGTGTAGACTTTCCCAACAGTGAGGGTAGGAAAGATGTCAGCCATTGATGCCATGTGTGCTATTCAGTTGAGAGAAGTTTACCTCATAAATTAAACTATTCCGACGCTAAATTATGATGCCATGTGTGCTATTCAGTTGAGAGAAGTTTACCTCATAAATTAAACTATTCCGACAGCTAAATTATCACATAAAGCCTAACAGTCCTACTTTAAAAGATCTACTCTGGAAATAAATTTTTATTGGAATTATATTTTGGTTGGGGATGACAGGATGAAGTTTTAAAAAATCTGAGTTTTCCTAGTTTAAATTCTCTTTTAGCAAACAAGTGTTCAAAATACAGCTAAAGTCAAAGGAGATCTGCAGTGTATTCAAAGACAGGCCTTCATAAATAATAGCATTTAACCGTGAACCTGATTCATATTTGCTTACAAAGGGGTTTATGGAGTTTTTCAAACAGTCTTTTAAATGGGAATCAGGTTACCTCTTTACTTCTACTTCTGTAACTTTATCACAAGATAATGCCGCATAACAAGAGGTGCCTTTTGGGACATAGCACTCGGTCTGTAAGAAATACATGCTTCTGCATGACGGTGCTTAAAAATGTGTAGAGCTTCCAACAACACATCCTGGTTTCCTTACAGAAATATTTGTCAGACCTTACCAGAACAAATGACTCGCTTAGGTTGTCTTATGAGAAATGACTGTCGTGTTCTCTGTCCCTTCCCTGTACTCCTCTTGTAAATATTGTCTTCGGGTCATTGGAAAGTTCCCATAGCATATCCCTTCCCAACCAATGACATAGTGAATTAAGGCTAGGAAAAAGAATTATATGCTGTATATAGCTACATATAACTATATATAAAACTATATACCTCCAAAATTCTAGGAAGGTTATAGCTATGCCAAGATTTATTCTTTTTAACAATTGTACATGTGTGAAAATCCTGATTTTATGCAAAGAGTTTTCACACAGGGTAGCCTAAGGGACTGGAAATTGATGTAATGTGGAGCAGCAGAAGTGATGGTTTGCAGACCTAGCAGCCTCCAGAGGAATCAAACCCCTTTATTTTGTGATTTTGGCCACTGACCCTGTGAGATGCCTGGAGAGATGTGTGCCTAACACTGACTATCCTGTTACCTGCCACCCTCCACAGACAAGAACATCAGTACAGCAAAAAAGGCCCGGTACCTGGGATTTCCCAGTATAGCAGAAATCATTATCCTGCTTTTTATGAAATAAGGTGAAGTATATCAGCCTTTAAACATCTAGTATATGTTTTCTTTTTTCCCATGGCAAAACTACCCAGGTGATTGAAAGACGTGCTCTAAAATGTACTTGCACTGTACATAAGCTAGAGATCTGGCTCTTCAGTTTTATTTTCATATACTATAGTAACAGGATATCTAGTGGTTTGAAAAGTTAAAGCATCTCTGAACTAAAATGGGCTGTTGCAGTCTGTAAACTGGATCCTCCTTTACTGGCATTTCTTTGTGATTTTAGTGATGCTTAGAACTAGTATGTCACAAATAATTGTTATATACACAATTGTTGTATCACAAATGAGAGTCATCCTTTAACACTATCCTTTTCCTTCATATTTTCTCTATATATTTGGTAAGCATATAAATGCCGTATAAAGGTATAATTAGATGGAAAGCAAATTAGCCTGAGGTGATTCTTAACTTAAAAAATCATTTGCTCAAATGTTTCACTTAAAAACCACAGGTCGGAATCTTAACTGATGTAAACTGACACAGCTCTGCTGTCTTCAATGAAGTTAGACCAATTTATGCCACATCTGCTACTACTGAAGACAATGTTTCACCCTGACTTTTATATTAGATAATGAAACACAAAATGTTTTCTACCAGCAGCAGCACTGGTCCTTCAAGTAATGTGTTCCTTCAGAGTCATTCTCTTAGGAAAAAACCTTCTCTTCCATCACTATATACATGTATATAATATATACAGACAGACAAAAAAGACAGATGTATAAATGTATCAGAACAGGATGTCCATTACTTAGAAAATGCACTCTAGACCTCTTCTAATGTGAAGTACAGAAGGGATAAAAAAAAGTGGAAAGTATAATTCAGCAAAATTTTATGAGTTGAACCAAAGATTTTTAAAATACAGAGTCCGGAAAAAGCAAATACGTTACAGGTGGTAGCGTTATATAACTTCATATGCAATAACTTAATGTTTTATGTACATCATAAATCTGAACTAAATTTAGAGCTTCTTTATTGATTAGGAATGAGAAATAACCTGCAGGTAAAGTGATCCCAGATCTTTTAAGTTCATCCAGTTAAAAATGAGTTTTAATCTGTTGGACAATGACAAGAAATTTGGAATTAGGAGACAATAAAAGAAGCCGGGTTAGTTCTTCAGACAGCATTTATTGATTTACCTCTGTTGAAGAAACCCTAATGTATTCCTGCTGAGGATCTGGCAAACAATTTTGTACAGCTCTTGTAAAGTCTGTCTGAGCGTTAAAAAAAAAAAGGTTCTACAGGGCATTCTCTATACCTCCACCTGTAAGAGTTAAATAAATGGAAAATCCTGTTCTTTCCTAAACAGGACTGTTCCCTGTTGCTTCACACAAACTACCCCAAAGGGACCCTGGGGAAAGGGAGCAGGGCTCCTTCCCCCTGCCCAGGCACGCACAGGCAGGTGCATTCTGCATCCTGTTGTGATTTTCTAGGTGGTTTAATGCACCTCTGTGTCTCCCTGCAGTTGGATTTGTTCCTTTCGAGCGCAGATCTGACTTGTGTCATTTTGCAACCATTAAGTACAAAGTACAACATTCCTACACATTCAATCCTGTTTCCTCAGAAGTCAGTGGGAGCAGAACACAGCTTTACTAATTACTTTTTTGTTTTGTCTGGTAATTGGTTTCTTGTACTATATTGCGTTATGTGGAGAGAATGGCACGTGCGACCTAACCTCGGATGCCTGAAATTGGTGTAGGTGTCTGTGTTAGGTCATCTCACCTAAACTCAGGCACGTACAATATAGACATCTGCATATGAGCCAGTTTGCCCCATTCAGTGAAGGTACAAATATAGCCTCTCCAATGGATGATCTTGAGCTTTAAATTAAACTCTCCTCAGGTATTTTCTGTATATACACATGCTACATTCTCTCTAAATATGTTCTTTCTTGCTTACTCATGGCTTATGTGCTTAAAGTCTATCAAACATTAACTTTATTCTTCCCTCTAAATACTATGGTTATTCACTTACACATCTGGAATGGATTTAAGTGAAGATTAGTCTGCTTTACTCCTTAGACTGCGGTGTAATTCACAACATATTAGGTTGTATACATTTGCGCAGATCATTTTTAATCAGATGCACAGCATGCTGTTCATATCCTTTTACCTTTTTATTATTATTTCTGATACTGTACTTCATCAAACTCAATTAGACCTGCCTAGTTTCATCACTAGAAATGGTTTTCTTCAAGTATGGAATGGGGCTGCGATACGCTGCTTCATATCGAAGAGATATTCAACAGATATAACAATTCATATTCCCATTACTTTATGACTGTCACACAAAGTAATTTATTTCCTTTCCCCAATCATAAAAATTGTACCATATTCCAGCCTCCTGCAGCCTGCTCCAATTGCTTCCAGTGTCTCTTCTATCACTTGCCACTCATTTCTTTAAATTTCACTTCTCCATCCTCTTCAGTTTGACACACACTAATTTCCTCTCCTCCACCGGACTCAGGCAGGTGGGTTATATTCCGAGCTCACATAAACAAGCAATCTTTTTAGACAGTAGGTACATTCCCTGACTATTCCCCTAATCAGTTCACATTTACCTCTCTAAGTGCTTGAAAAATAAATAAGCAGATGGTGAAGTCAGTTAATTTGCCACAAGTGTTGTGGCAGAAAATGAATCTTCAGGAAATGTTTTAGATGGCAATTTTTTAACTCAAAATCAACCGCTTGCCTTCACTTATACTTTTTACCTTTTTTAGTATGCTAGGGAGATATAAACTATACATGATACAGAAGCAATGGCTCTTTGACACATCCAGTGCTGCTGTCTGACATGACAACATAAACCATCTGGCTCTCACAGATGCAGTGTACAGGGGTGTGGGGGTTAATATTGTATCCCCCCATTTGTGGTGTCTCTAATAGCTACTGTCAATCAAGCACCCTCCTCTTCCCCAGCTCCGGGAGGGGATGCACATTTGAAATTCCTGGCTAGGTGATATGGGAAAGGAAGGAGCAGGATCTAGCTGAGAGACAAAGACAGGCGAGATTATTTTTCATTGCAAACCTAATAAATTCATTTATTTGTCTGATTTTCACCTTTGCAAGGAACAGGACCCAGGCTGACTGTCAGATTTGCCAAAGCCTGAGAAGAGGTGGGTACTGCTGCCTCCTGCCTGCCCCACTTTCTCTCTGCATGGGCAGACCTGGGCTGAGAAGGCAGTCACCCCTCCTGCATGACTGTCCAGAGGACACAGAAACTTGTGCCACTGGAAGGGCAGGTAAAGATGATTTCACTCATAGCTTAAGTATGAAAAAGAAATCAAAAGCTAATAGTGTCTGAGGCAGTTCAGTTAAACATGCTCCTGACTTCCCTGGTTTGCGAAGATAAAACCAAGGGTCAAGAGAATGATTCAGGCACACGGGGGCTAACAAACTTACTGCATAAATGACCAAAAATGCAACAATTTAGATTTTGTGGGTAGTTAGGGACTGCTAAAAAGAAGCTAAACCAAACATTCTCCTTCAGCTCCAGGGCCAAACACATCATTGACTCAAGTGTGTCAAAATCCAGAATGTTAAACCGAGGTTGGATCTGGCCTCTCATCTCTGATCATCCTTTCTATAAATCCTTGATAAAGTGTGTGTTAGTTTTATGGTACAGTCATAAAACAGCCAAATGTAGAAGTAAATGACATCATACCAGCTATCTCTCTGCAGATAGATTCACTTGGCAGATAGCCAAGAATTGATTGACAGACATCTTACGGAACTGGAGTTAATTAATATGTCTACCAATTCCCAAATGGATCTCAGGAAGCAGAGAATCTGTTTAATGCAGTAAGCAATGACATACTGTGTGTGGTCAAGAGACAATCACTAATTGCCAAGAATGCATACTGGAATAAAGCACTAAAGAATATGAAAAAAAACCCCTTCTACTTTGCAGCTCCTTTATTCCTTCAAAACCTTATTCTTAGAACATTTTAAAGACTCATGTTTAAAATATCAAAAGATATTTTTATAGGGAAAAATGGTTCCCAGACTATAAAGTCAATACTCAAAAGGCCTGTTCATTTTTCTACAAGACGAAATTCTGATTTTTAAATACCTGAGTCCTCATTCATTTAACAATGATGTCTTTATTTTCAGGGAAATCTGCAAACCTGAATTGTAAAACCATAAGGTAACTTGAAAGAGCTGTTCTTCGGAGATCACAGAAGCTACAAGTAACACAACTATGGATTCACCAGTAAAACACATCCATAAACTAAGTGACTGCTGAAAACATATCAAGAGCCTGGTTGCTAAACTGAAACAGTCCATGGAGCAACACTCAGGTAAGCCAGACTGAAAATGAAGTGGACTAATTTATATTACGTACTCATCTTAATAGGAAAATAAAAGATTGGCTTTTCTGGAGAGAAAAAGGATCAAAATGGAGCACAGAGACATTCTAGTCAAATCTTCAGCCAGGAAAACCAGCATAGTCCCATTGCTTTCTGTGAGTGATACTGTTTTTCGCCAGGGAAGACCATACTTATCTATTTAGTTATGATGATCACTGACAAAACAGTACAAGAGCTACTGCAAGCTTTCGGCAGCACTAAGCAAAAAGTCAGTAAACTACAGATTTTTAAAAATGGAGGAAAAGAGAGAGGAAAAAATTATTTATTTTTCACTAAAAAGTAAAGAAACAAAACCTAGGTCACATATGAAAAACTCTCAGTGTGTTAGGACAAATCTGAGAAGTGGGATTTATGAATGTGTGCCACTATTTTAATTCCCAGCTGGGAGAAAGCTGCCGCGATGTCAGACTGTACTGACTGGTAGGAGAATAAAGGACAGAGTTGGCCCCAGAATAAGCGCACAGGCTGAACTACCCCTATTATAGCTGGTATCTGTCCTGACCAAAAAAAGAGAGTGCTTTTAACTTCATGAACCAGGCAGAATGGGCTTACTCATATTTATTTAAGCCCCTGGAGGAAAAGATGCTGTGTAGGGGAGAAAAGTACAGATTCTGCTGTGATTTATCAATCAGCACGTCAGCACCTGATCCAGGAGCAGGTCCTACCAGATTCACTCACCGAGTCACAGAAACTAGTGAGAGTGCATTTTGGCAGGAAGACGTCATGGCTAAACACCACTAAAGATTAAAAAGAGAAAAAAAGAAAAATATTGTTTTAAGATAGTTTACCTCAGGATGGCTTCCAACTTCAATATAGGTGCAGACTGGATGAAAAGCCCCTGTTCCGCAGGCATATAAGTGGGTTTGGTTGTAAGCCTTAAGCACCTTGATGAAATTAGCACATTCTCTCTGCAAAGAAAAGGGGGGAAAAAATGGATCCACAAAGTTAATTCAGTGATTATGACTAATGAGAGCTCCTCTGTGTTGGGGATATATGGCTGAATGAACAGATTTTAAAAGTGTGACCATTTCATGCTGTTTATAAGCTTGTTTATTGCTAAGCATTTAATAAATAGCCTGATTTAGGTTCTCATTTAAATATCTTTAGTTGTCATTTAATAAAGCATCCACCCCTGAAGAAAATATTACACAAAAAAAAAATCCTAATTTTTGTTTCAGACACACTTCATCTTTGTAATTTATGCTATTGCCATGTTTGTAAGACAAAACCCATTTATAGAAATGTGTCAGAATTAAATAATGAAGAAAAATGGACCAACTGTTTGCTTGTATTCAATTAAGTAACAATTAGAAGAAAGATGGGCCAGATGGAAGGAGTTGATGAAAAACAAATCATTGATATAACATTTCTAACAATAACATGAATGCTGCCTCACCCCCATTGTCTGTGTTTAGGGGCCAGTTTTACAAAGATGAATACATATGTTAAACTTTAATGCAGTTATTGACAGCCCCTAGAATATAAGCTTTGCAAGACGTGGACTTTACATTTTCTACCTAAGTAAATTATCCATCATGAGTAATTCTAGTTCTCAGCAATTAAAAACTTAATAGCAACACTAACAGTCCCTGGTACAAACATTATCTGTTATCTGTTAACAAAAACGTCATTATTAATGCCTAATGTTATTAAAATGGAAATGTCTAACCTGATAGTCAAGATGTCAACTTTTTCTGTTTATTTAATATTTTTATTTCAATCAGGACTAATAATGAAAAGAAATATGTCAATGGTTGTGAATCAGTCTACTGACACAATTACAAATAATGGATTTCAAATAGGAGAAAAATAAGAACACTGAAATAAAATAACTCTTTCCAGTAAAGTTGGTATTAAAATCAAAGGTAACTTTTCTATGCATATTTGATGACTTTTTTGGTACAGCACTCAGCTGTACCTCTCCAAGTAGACCAGGGCCTGTGGAAACACCACCTGAGCTACCGCCTCCACAGAAATCTCATTGACTGGCATCATCCATCTCTGTAACTTGCTTGCTAATTAAACCAGATACTCTCAAACACAAAATAATGGCTCTGCCAGGAAAGTGCATGTGCAATTTGAGGCATGCCTTAGGCCACCACAGGGAAAAGCAACAAACTTACACAGATAAAACACTGTGCATATACACAAAGGACTGTACTGAAACGACATTGGTCTTCCAATTTTGTTGTTTATTTGCGTAACAAATAATGGCAATGTATTAAAAAGATCACCCGGAGAAAAGCACACAGAATCTTACTGCGTCCTTGGCTTACTGCTGATAACTTAAGTTATCTTTCTAACTGAGATGGAAGAGAAAACAGAGAGATAGTTAAGGTAATCCAACAGGAAATTGAAAGAAATAGAGATGGATGTTACCAGGGGTCTTTCTTAATTCTTTCCATTCTGACCTTTCTTAATAAAAACACACACAATTTCTAGTGCATACGTATTCTTCCTCCCACACGTGTATAAACATGAACATACATTTATTATATGTATATGTATCCACAGACTGCTTTCCACTGTCACAGTGGTAGAGTACTAAGCAAATGCCTGGCATAAATCATCAAAATTACAATGTATGTTTTGATATTGTTCTTAATGCTGTTGTCTTTTGTTCCTTTTAAAAAAAGAAATATGGAAAAAACATGAAAAGTGTGTTAATAATTCAACGCCTGCAAGAATAAAAATGGGCAAATAT
Source organism: Aptenodytes forsteri (assembly GCF_000699145.1). Taxonomy (NCBI): domain Eukaryota; kingdom Metazoa; phylum Chordata; class Aves; order Sphenisciformes; family Spheniscidae; genus Aptenodytes; species Aptenodytes forsteri. Next base: position 4,241,934 of record NW_008796041.1, on the reverse strand, counting down.
TGCAAATTCATGTAACATTAAAAATGAACAAAATTGAAACAGGTCCTTTCTGAAACTCTGATATTCTGTGTTTCAGATGGAGCATCTGACTTTGACTCTACATAATTTAAAACTGACCAATGATTTGTACATTATTAAATAATTCAGAATTTTCTCACTTAGAGTTGTATCTGGCCAAATTGAATCACATCACTGTTTTGGTAGGACTGTGCTTTGCCTTGTCTGGTTTGATGTATCATGATTTAAAAAATGTCTTTGTGGTCTACTATTATGGTTTGTTAAAGCTTTTAAAAATTGCGTGCCTGAAGAACATGAAATGTTAGCTGCCAGTGGACATGTACCCTTGCAAAGTGCTGTGAGTACATGGGCTTGATCCACAGCCAGTGTGAACCAAAACAGGTTGTGCTGATTTCAGAGGGGCCATTCTGATTCACAGCAACACGCCACCTGTGACTCTATATGCACTCACTAAACACCATTCAGCTGCATATCTATAATATACAGCAAGAAGGTATTAGATAGCTAATACTTTAAAGGTGAGATGGAAAACCCTACTTAGTTTAGGGGCAGAGTCTTCTTTGATTTCTATGGATGGAAATTAAGAAAAATTCTATAATCAGCTTCACTGAATTATTCCACATTAGCCGGGGGGGGGGGGGGGGGGGTGTGTTAAAACTTA
>NW_008796041.1:4218387-4241230 GCF_000699145.1 Aptenodytes forsteri | reverse complement strand
AAGTTACTTCAGATTTATAATGTATTTCCAAAAGCAGATTTGGCTTATTCACCCCTGCTTTTAAGCTCTCCTTAATTCCTTGTACGACATGTTTTTTACCATAGTTGTCTGAGAAATACACAGCCTAGTTAAACAATGGGGAAGGTAAATACCTACAGCAATAAACCTTTGACTATGACAAATAAATTTATATAACATTTAAAGTTCCTAGTCCAGTTCAGATTGCTCTTATAGCTTCCCTGTGGTTTATAGCTGCATAAAGGAACCATTAAGGTCTATTCACTAAATTCTCATACACCTCCCTTACAGATTAGGTTTCTTTATATATTTTACATGATTGTAAAAAAATAAATAAAGAGGGGTATTAAACTACAATAAATGACATCAAAGTAAAGTTACAGTTCTGATTTAAGCCCTTGTCAACTCAGGAAGTTCAAAGTGAATTTTCTGCCCTGCCTGGGAGACGGTGCTATTCTCGCTGGAACAACAGCAACAGGCACATTGATTTCAATTGCAGGGTAATCAGATTCCTTCCTTTGTCTAACTGTGCTCAAGTACAGCTACACAGCTACAGCGTGATGTGTGGAAATGTTGTACCTGTGCATTTGCGAGTGATATTCTGAACTTAGCAAGAGTCTGCTTCGTGATGGTGAATATTAGGTTTTCCCAGTTTATGTGGCTATGGGGAAAAAAAAGCTTCCCATAAATCTATACTGTAATAACATTAGCAGTTTTGAATGATTCGCTCAGACTCCAGATCTCAGCACACATGTATGCTGAAGAAGATATTCTGATCAGGGAAAGTGTGTGTGCAGTGAGGTGACATGAGACTTGGGCGACCGACTCCCATTTTCAGTCTCTGTTTCCCCCGTCCTGCCCTCAGTGCAAGGCTCCTACAATGGTACCTCCAGTTGTGAAACCTGGCAGACGGCTCTGCTGGTCCCAACACCAGTGACTGTGTCAACTCGACTACAAAGCAGCTCCCCGACCCCCTTGGCTGGAGGCCTGGAATGACTTGGGTGTCTCCAGCTGGGCTTGTCCCACTTGGCAGCAACGTCTCCCCTCGCCAGACCCCCGGGTCAGCGCTATATTGTTAGTGTGAAGGTCTGTGCCAGCAGAACAAGGCATTTCACTACATGATCTCAGAGTGTAAGGCACTGGAAAGGAGACAAAGACAACAAAAGAGATGTAGTATCTTGGTAAAATACAGCAGACGGGAGAAAATATCCACTGGAGGATGAGGAAGTAACCCAGAGCCAGAAGCTGTAAGGAACAAATTGTCAGGGAATTTAAACTCTCTGTCTGCCTGTAAGTTCAGCCCCCCAGTACCTTTGTATCCATTTTCACTTTCCCCCGGAAAGGGATGTTGTTTAAAGAGAACATATTCTGGACATATCCATACCCTTTGAATATTGCTCTTCGTCAAGTAAAACAGTCAAAGGAAGAAAATTAGACTTTTAAAAATTCTTTTCCAGGTGGAAATCAGGCTTTTTTTCATTTGTGAAAGCAGGGTGGACTGGGAGTTTAAAATACTTTTAGCCTAATAATGTGAATGAAAATGAATGTAAGGTTTGCAAAGTTCTACGTAGGCAAGAAAGTATTACTTAGATGGGTTATGAAAATAAATCTTAAAGAAGAGGGGCACTGGAATCACCATAGTAATCTTTATAAATTCTTCCACCTAATAATCCTGTTTATTATAATGGTCAGCTTAATACTAGGAAATTTTTCTTGTCTATATAAAGCTAAACACTGGTTTATGCCCTAAAACTTGAGTTTATATATACATACATACAGCAGAAAGCATAAGTGATTGCATATAGTACAGAATGATTGAGGTAGATATTCAAAGAGAAAATTAGGTACACCATGTGGGAGTTACTGCAGTCCTCAAAACCCCCATTCATTTATCTTGCCTAGCCCTGGAGAGGATTAATCTTCATTTATATTTCAATAAATGGTATAAGGTCTCCCCAAGAGCTGTAGGCTCTGCCTTTGGCCTTGTGCAGAAGTACCTCTGTCTTAAAATCCGAGCAGCTAAGCTCATGTCTGAGACCTCTTAGCATAGCCTGCGAGGTCTTTCTGTCTCTGTCCTGACAAGAGGGAACTTCTTCAGGTAGCTACTGTTTTTACAGTGTAACTGCTGGAGCTGCTTCTGCAAACAGTCCTGTGATGGCATGATTGCCAATAGCCTCCAAAGCACGGCCAAAGAAATGGTTCGTGCCCTGTCCTGGCTCTGCCATGTGCTGAAGCCCCTATGCCAAACATGGGGCACAATCGAGCTTGTTTCTCTGCTTGAAGGAATATGGACTGTATCCCTCACCAAAGCCCAAGCAGACACTACAGGCTTTCCTGGGGTTGGTTTGGCACAGGAGGGCACAAGGACTTCCAGCTGAATCCATTCTACCTTGCATACAGGAGTTAAAGGTTCATAACTTTAAGGAGGAGGTTATGGGGTTCAGAACCTCAGCTCCACACTGACAGTTTATTGAAATGAAAGTGGCTGAAACCATTTGCATCATACTATGGTAATGCAGCCAAAGCACCAACCCCACTGCAAATTCTGCTGTACTGAAGTCCTACTTGTAGAGCAAGTTGAGAAATTCTTAGACTGTCACTTAACATTCGAAGTGTGAATTAAAGTCAAAGAGGTCCAGTGTGTCTGGACAGAGATCTTAACTCTAAATTTCAATTCCAAATATTATATACTATGTATGAGGACAGAGGGCCTGTCTTGAAGAGAAGGTAGTGTTAATTAAGTTTTCCAGAAGGGCACCCACTATATGAAGATCAATGTATCTGACTTACTAACCAAACATGCACATTTATTCTTTAAGAGTTTTCTAATATTTATATATCAAATTGATAGAAGGGCTTATGCAGAGAGAGATTAGCCTGAAAAAATAAATTATAAAGAAAATGTCTGCAACCAAAAGCATAGGAACCAAATGCAGAAAGATTGAAAAACAAACACGACAGATATGTAACACTGATTAGGCTGTGTTATGCAGACTTTTCCCGGACAGTTACAAAAATAAAGTCCATCCATCTGTCAAAACATCTGCTCCGCATATGAAAATTAAAACAGAATTTAGGTGGTTTTTATGAGTTTCCAGTAATTATCTCTCCTCCAGAAGCCTGGAACTTACATCCTTCAATCTGGATTACTGATGCAGCAAAGAGTTTTTAACATCATCTTTTTAAGTGGAAGTTAAAGGGTAAGTCCCTGTGACCAACTAATATCCAGATTTTTCTCCTTATTTTAAGAAAGCTGTTTCATTTTTTTTTAACCAACATTGATGTCCATACTGCTTCTCAGATATTACAGCAAATGCAAATGGCCAGATTATGCAGGGTAGTAAGTAGAAGGCTAAATAATCCATTACAGTATCATTAACTTCAACAGTTTTCTGCTGATTTAATCCAGATAAGGATCAGACCCTGTAATACATTCTTCTTTTATTTCAGCCTTCCCACATAGCCAAGTGATTAAAATATCAGAAGGTTTTGTCTAAACTGGATGGACAAGGGGATTTAAAGCTATCGTCTAACAGCTGGACAAACAAAATAAATAAGTGTTTTGTCTTTCAAATCAAAGAGAATGGACAGTTTCCATATAAAGTCCCATACATGAGTTTAATTAATATGTTTACTTTTTTCTTCTTCTTCTGTCCAATTAGTTGAATTCTCAGGTGGCGAGGTCAGGGATATCCATGGAGAATAAGTAATCCCTGATATTACTGCTGTCATTCAAATTTATCACAATGCTGAAAGACGTCCCGGATTTATCAGGGAGCTTTTTAACTTCTCTCTTTTGCCAGTGGGCTACTGCCAGCTGCGATCAGTTCAGTCTCTATTGGCTAGGTGTCTTTGTCAGCATGCAGCAGCATTGTTTCAAGGAAAAAATTTCTGGAGTGTTAGTGCAATAAATGTATGTGATTGCCATGTACACAGATGATCGATTCTCAGCTAGATCCTGCAAACGCTTTAGCATGTCGGTAAGCACGTGCAAGGAAGTCCTCTTCAGGGTGAGCTCTACATGGCACATGCCTTCACAGCTCTTGCTGCTTGTGTGCAAGTTTTTGTAAAATGCAGTAAGACTATTTACAAATTGTTACTGTTCCCTTTTTTCTATTACAGTAGCACTTACAAACATTGGTCAAAGAGCACAGTCTGCTTAAACAGGCCCAGAATAGGCACGGAACAAAGCAAATTATTCCAGTCCTGTTAAAATGCAATGATCTTTTTAAATTTTATTTTATTGGAGTAAGCTAGTTGGTAACACAGATGCAAAGGTACGGTGCTACATGCCGCATTGGCAGTAACGGGAAAGTCCCCGAGAATGAAGAGCTTCGTACAGGCCTTAATGGGTGGGGAAATGAAGCCTGGCACCTGTACTCGATGAGATAACCTTCCAGCTGAACCTGTATAGGCAGGTGTATGATTTTAGAGTGAGGGAGGCCAGCTGGCACGAAAACATTTGCAGACTATGATTTATTAGTGTACCTCTTGCAGTTTGGATCAATAACATCATTTCCATCCCTGTTTTGTCATTATTGTACCTTGCAATTAGCAGGATCAATGTTTTATAGTCCTACCCTCTGAAAAAGAGTCAGTCTGCAGTGCTGAGTGAAGTTAGTTGAGCAGCTGAAGTATCGGGGTCTGTGTTACAGAAAGGGATTCCTATTAAATTAGTTCTTTGAGATTACATCCCCATTAGTCAAAGCCTGATAAGCAGCGTGTATTGCATCACACACACATAAATCCAATGTAAGCCTAGAATATGTCTAGGTAAACAAAATACCTAGTCTCTTTTATCAATCTACGTTGTTTTGTGGACTGAATTCTAATTGTACTTGTCTTCCCACCTCAGAGCTTTGAAAAAGCTAACAGATCCCCAGATCCAGTGGCCCTTATATTGGATTGTGATCTGGAGGACTTGACCCCTCTGGAGATGTCAGGAATGACACTGCTCTTAGGCATGGTGACCACTGCCAACATTACAGAGGAACCACTGATTAGTTCCATATTTAGACTTTCCTCTGCTGTCAAGATGTGCCCTGAGATATTTCAGACTGAAGGTGCTGATGAGGGTTGATAAGACATTTTTGGTTGCCTAGTACAGCTTACTGTACTTCCAGTTATCTTTCCAATGAAGTTATGCCTGTTATCTCTCTGATTTTTTGATATGGCAAGAGTTCATGAGAATATTTAAAATGTATAATTTACTCAAGTTGCAGGATGTCTGCATGAATTTAAACCATTAAAGCATCAAGACAGGAAAAAAGAAGCCAACTAACGAAGTATATGATAAAATAAAGCCACTGAAAAAAAGTAGACATATCCTGATTCCTTCAAGCCACAAAACTTCATGCCATATTAGTAAACAGTTGTATTGTCAGCACACTTGCACAGCAGATGGAAAGCTCCTCTGGTTCTTTGTGTTACTGAGGGTGAAACACAAACTGTCTCCCTTCCTGCCTACCTACCTAGTTGCAAATCTGGTGGTCACTACTGGTATTTGGTAATTTGGCCCAGAGTTTACCACTAAGGCTAATCATGGAGGTAGCTAAGCCAGGTGGGATACTCCCTGGGGTCTGTCCTGAAAACAGTTGTAAACCAAAAGCCATTAGAAGAAGTCGTTAGGAGCCGTGCTTTAAAGATGCCTCACTTGACTCCCTTGACTGCACAGACTAAACACAAATCTTTGTTGTTAGCATTAACCATCTGACCTAGCTATCTTAGGAAGTAAAATTTCTCCAATTTTTTCTGTTTTCAGTATATTCAAATTATAAGACATGTTTCCAGTCCTTAAATCCTCATTCAGCAGATGCAGATAATAATTGTTCTGGACCTCTGAACAGCTAGAGGGATGCCAAGAAAAGGCTGCAGTACTAAATACCTGATTTAATGACTATCTCGTATTTTTGTACATCTGATTAATGCATAGTTAACAAGGCAAAACAAAGTCTTTTGTGGATGCAGTCCAGCAAACAAGTGGGTTTTCAGGATTTTGCAGCCACAGCATGATTGTTGTACATTAAACCTTTCCATGAGCATTAGCAAGCTTCCTTTATTTTGAATTGTTTTTTTCAGTAGTATGTACTTCCTACAGCACAGAATGAATTTATTTAAGGAATGAATTCATTTAAGGAACAGAAGAGTATTTCAGGAATACCTCAAAACATTGGGAAGCCTTGAGGTCAAGCAGAAGCCAGTTCTTTTCTGACCATAACTTTAAAACAAAATTGGTTTTGCTCTGTAGAGTAAACCTGTCCCACAATTTGGGCATGGCTTTAGTAGCAAAGAAATGAATAATACTGCTTGGTTTCACCTCAAGCAGTCTCACCAAGCCCAGCAGCAATTTAAGTTGCGACCACAGTCTAGATCTAAAGAGTGTCTCTTGTCTATCTCTTCTATCTGGGTGGGGTAATCACCTGTCTCTTGGAGAAATCAGATTACACCCCGCCTTTCTGAATAGGATCAAGACCTGCTAATTAGGTGGAGCGTTTCAGACAAACAGGTTGTCAAGCCTGTTGTAGACACATAAAGCACCTAGATTCCATATCAGTCAGCTTGCCTTTATTCAGCATATTACAGGCATATCCTGTAATGACATCCACTCACAGCCACCTAAGACAAATATACTCAAAACTTCTGTGTTGAAAGTGAACGTAAAACCATGAAGTGTTGAAAGGAAGCAAAAGACTGTTGCATCTATAAGGGACAGTTGCTTAGCAATATGTGTGCCTGTAAATAAACATACTCTGTAAACTAGACTATGAAGTTACATGTGCCTTACTGTGAGAATCCGGAAATTTGTGTGTGGATATTTAACTATTTCGACACCACAGAGAGATGCTGAACAGAGAAACCTGAAGTCACAGAAGCCTAAAATTCCCACTGAGTAAAAATTTGGCACCAAAGTGAAATTATTGAAATGAGAGTTTGCTGAGCGGTTTTGGTGTTCGTTTTTTTTTGTCAGGTTGTTTTTTGGAGGTTGTTTTTTGTTGGGGTTTTTTGTTTGTTTGTTTTTTGTATTCATGATACATGTATAGTAACCTAAAGTTTTAGAAGATGTTAATCGGGAATGAATTACCCAAGGGAAAAAGAGATCAATAGATTATTTGATCCAACACAGATCACATCACTCAGTCAGAAAAAGAAAAATAACAAACAAACCAACAAAACCCCAAAAGCAAGAGAGAAAGATATAAATTCTCCCTTTATTTGCTGTTCTTACTTTTCTTGTTCCACCATCTCTAGAATACAAAACTTCCTCTACACTGAAAAGTTTTTTTTAAAGATATTCTGTTGACATGAAGATGTGGAAACTGAACAAAGCATTAGCTTTGACATAGGAAATAATTGCATAGTATTTCCTAGGTTATTTTAAGAACTTTCCCTTTAACTAGCATTTAGTTCTTTTACTTATTACAAAAAAAAAAAAAAAAGAAAATATTTTAGACTTGTTTGCAGCAGCAAGGAATTTAGTAGACCTATTTTTGGTGTATGTGTGTAACAGGTCTACAGAAAGAAAATAAGTTGTGGATTAATTTAATAGTGACACAGCGACCACATCTTGAGTATAGAGGACCTGTGATATGTGATCTTTCAGAGTAGACCTATCCTTTATTTTTAAACTAGGCTTCCTTTTACTGAAGCAACAGAAAAAAACCCAAAAACTAAACCAACCAAACGCTTCCTTTTACTGAAGCAACAGAAAAAAAAAAAAAACAACTAAACCAAACAAACAAAAAAAAACCCCACCAGCCTGTGTGCTAAAATAGAAAAAATGTGAAGCAAATTCAGGGGAAAAAAAAAAAGTGACTGGCACCAAGAGAAAGGCTTTTCTCTGACTTCATGAGCTTCATACTGAAGCCCTGAAAGAAAACAGGGACTAAACATATCGATCATTTTTACTGGTTATCCAGTTAATGTGTTTCTCTGCAAAGAAATGTACAAAGAATAAATTTACTCTGTCCATCTTGAGATGCAATAAATCGTAACAAGGCATTACCCAACATAATTTTGAAACAGCAATAGCTAGTAACTCAGCCATAAATAAAAGTAATTCTCAGACTTTGCCAAGGCCAAACTAGGGCTCAGGAGGAACACCTATTGATAAAAAAATAAACCCTATAATTTTTGGAACGATTTTTCCTTCATTTGTCCTTTACTTTCCCTTTGCTAACTCTGTGACTTTTTATTTCAAAAACAACAAAGAAAACATTTCTGTAAGACTGCATTAAATCTGATGAATATTAAGTTTCCTTCAGAGGCAAATTTCTATAGTCACACCTATAAACAGAAAAATAAGCCCAAAATTGGAAAATTGGCTTTTTCCTTTATCTATACCAATTTGTTCCCCATACTCAAAGACTTAAGTGACTTCCCATGATACATAAATGGGTAAAATAGGAAAATCTGAACAACTGCCAACTTAATTCTTCCTCTGTATAAGTACACAAGTTATTACCTTATAGTAACTGATTTGCCTTGGTCAGTTCATATAACGAAATATATGCAAATGCCTAAATGAACACAAGCTGTAGGATCAACATCTGAACTAAGAGCCATAAATGAGGCTTTATGCTGGCGGGTGTGTTGTGGGGGTCCATCCAAGAACTGGAGCTGGCGCAGCCAGAATTTCCCAGGGGGAAAAATTCTGTTAGAGAGCTCCGCAAGACTTTGAAAGACTCCACTGTATTATACTTCTTTTTTAGCAAGCTCAGTTAACGTCTAAGTGAAGGGGTTGTAGGTTTGTTTTATTTTTTCCCCCCCTATGTGTCTTTCTGTTTTGTTTGTAGTCTATGCAAAGCAGTTTTACGCAGCAGCAACATTAAAGCAGCACACTACTTATAAAATGTCTCACTCTCCCGTCTCACAAATGGTAATAAACGCTTTGGTAGGAAATCATGCTCACACTAAAGATGATGGACAAGATTAAGGAGCGAGCAGCCCTCAAGTGAATAATCCCAGTGTACTAACTGGGACAGTTGATAGAGTTGAAAGCGATATGCAGTGGCACTATTTGTCTACAAACAGCTCAAAAGTCACGTTTCTCCTTGTAGTAGGTAACACTGAGAGTAAATTCTGTCCCTAACCTCACAGGAGGTCCATTGCTTTGGATTTTGCTCACTTTACCCCTTCCTACGCCCAGGGATATGCACTTTTTCCTTTTCCCCAGGCTGGAGGGGGGGGTCCTGAGTTTTTAGGCTCTGTTAAAGGATTTCAGTGCTATGTTGGAGACAGGGAGCCAGAAAGGAAGTGGGGATGGCTGTGAGGGTTGGTGACAGAAAAGCTGGAAATCTGGCTGTAGATATCCTCCAAAGGAAGAACGCTGACAGAAAGGGATGAACTTCTCTTTGGCACACCCAAAGGGCCAGAGGTAATTTGACTGGAAAAACTGTGCCTGTCAGATGAATTTAGAAGCAGGCTAGATCCAGCCAGCATTGTATATTTAATTTTCAGGTTCCCTCTTCAGATCTTTGTTTACAATAACAGATGAAAAGGATTACTTTTACATTCTGCCTCCATGTTCTTTTATTTTCCCTAAGGCAACAACAGTAATAAAATGAGTTAAAGGGAATAGTGCTCATTTATTGCCAACTTTGTTTTTCGAAAGTATCACCAGATATTGCTGAGGGACACTTGTTAAGTTACACACCACTTTTTCTTTTTTTTCTTTTTCTTCTTTCTTTCCAAATTAAATCATTGCACACTGATGGATCTATAAGCCTATGGAATTGCTAATCTTCCTGTGATTTAGGGAGGGGACGGAAAACTTTAAAGGAAGCATAAACTGAGATGGCGTATGAACATTTTGGCTTAAATTAAGTATTATCATAACAAATGAGATGGTGAATTAAATTACAGCCATGTGATTCTACCTGCATGAACCATAAACTCAATAATTAAGTGTCAGCCACACTTAAATGCAAAGAAGCATGCACAGAATATAGCTATGTCATGTGTAGTGTAAAGAGTCTGGCTGCTTCTTAAATGGGAACAGGTTTCTGAGCTACAGTGATTCCAAATTACCAAGAGAACTGTCAAGTATAAAAAAGTGAATCACAGTTGAATTCAGGTAAGAGTTCATAACTGGGTAAAATTTAACAGCAATTAAAGAGCCCAAGTAGATGTCCATCTCCTATAAAATATAACACAGTCAGTGCTAATACACACACAATTGTGCTGATACGCTTTAGCTATTAAGGGAAATGACACAAAAGTGTAACTCTCTGTATGGACCTGTTTGTTCATGTGACGGAGCGTATGTAGAACCTTGCTGGTACTGAGTAAAAGTACTTGGTACTCTTTGTATCTGTTTGTATATCAACATTTAATGCTCACCAGAAACATCCAGGGAGAAGCAGATTTCATACAGCATTCAAAGTGTGTATAAGTATCTGTCACCATGTAGCATGTCCTATGTGACTTTGTTAAAGTACCCATTGAAATTTTAAAGATTTATACATGTCAAGGCCAGAAGGGACCACTTCGACAATTTAATTTGAGCTGGGATCTTTAAAAGTGGCTAAATAAATTAAATAGTCAAATCACACTTGAAAATAACATCTTAAGGTGACCTTCAGAAACACATCTTTAAAGCTTTCAAGTCGTAGAAATCTATCATAACTTTTAATAGGGATTTCTCTGATTAACTGTGTACTCCGTGAACTACTGCTATGGTGCCTCAGCCAAATCTAGTGCAGAGATGTATCGACTAAACAGCAGCCCAAACTTTTAAAACAATAGCAAATTAATAGTTTAAGGACTAGATGAGCTTTCCAGTCAAGAAGCTATCCCTACCCTATCACTACCTGCAAAACTAACTAGTGTTTCTGGTAATTTTTGTAAATCACCCAAGCTTCGCTTTGCTGGTTTATGACATCCCAGGAATGTCAGAGTGGAATTGTAGCCACATTTTTTTTTGCAGTTACCTATTATTTAATCCATATGTAATGCAGAGGTTGCCATGTGTTTCTGCTGGGTCCCAGGTGCCTGTGAGATCTTAAAATCAAAATATTGAGGCTCACTATTGAGGGATATGACTAGCAGCATGTCTGAAATGTTAGTTCGGTATAAAAGCTGAGAAGTATTCTGTAGAGACTTTGTCTTCTTTGATCATTACCAAGGTCTGGTCAGGAATCGTGAGAAATTTTCACGGGACTTAGAGCAACCAGAATAGATCAAATGAGAGACTGAAGTCCAGAATAGCAAGAAATCCTCACAGAATTGCTCATTTAGTTGAATTACATAAGCAAAGATCTTATTTGTTATTTATAGTCTTTAATTTTTCATGAACAATGTTACTTTGGTGCTTGTGATATTCTATACCGAGGAAATGGAAATATATTGTAATACTAAGTACTTGCATGGGACAGTAATTACAATTTTATTGGGAAAAAAATCTGTATTTTATGGGAAAGTGTAGCAGTTAACTTCCACCAGTGAAGTCCTGCTGTAAGTAAGTATTGCATAGCTGGGGTGAGTCTTTCAGCCTCTCTTCGCAGCTTACCGTGTAAAAAAAAGATCCGAAGCATACTTTGAAAGGTTTAGATCTGAAGCATGCTTTAAAAGGTTTATCTATCTATCCAGTGAGCAAAGCTTAACTAATTAACATATACTAAGCCCTTTAAGAAACAGAAATGAAAATGACTGCTTAAGGAACAAAGGGGTATCAGGAGAGCGGGAACAGTCAGACGCCCTCCTCAAATCCCGTGTGGACTGTCCTGAGCTACAAACCTGCTGTACCTAGATCGGCATGACTGACAGCGTCAGTATAAGGAATCCCTCTGAAGGAGTGAAAACGACAATAAATTACCTCTTATAATTACGAGAGGAAATCTCGGAGGTCATAGCTGAGGTTAGCAGTGGGGCAGAGCCGGGGTTATACTTGCGCTGCAGCTGCTGCAGTGCACCTGGCCTATTAGCAGGGACTTGCATTTTCAGCATTGACTTCCCCTGGAGGTCAATAATTAAAAAAAAGTTTTTAAAAAAGACCTCAATGTAGAAGTATAGCCTGTCATGTAGAAAGTTTTGAACCATCACAAGTGAAGAGTATCTAATATCTTAGCGGTGGTACATGCTGAAAGCAATATTAGATGAAGTATGTTTTGTATGTCACTTTATTCGTCCCCTATTTCTCTTGTTCCCTCTAATGAGACTCTGTTGAGTTATTTTTATGGCCTTTATATTTCACACTCCCAAGGTACTGACAATGGCTTTAAGGAATAAACGAGGGAGGAATAATAAGTTTCTTAAATTATCTGTAATCTTTATCTGTAATTACAGTTAAAGCAGTTACATTAAATACTTTATTTGTAATGCATTGTTTTATGGCAAGAATAGGCAGCTGTAAATATTGAAAGATGATCACCTGAACACACCAAGATATATATTCCATCTTTCTAGTTGTCTGATAAAACTGGACCCACATTAAATATGACCTATGCGGTTTTTTTATTTGTCACTTACACTTGTAGAGAAATCTAAAATTAAAAAGGAAAGCAAAACCACCCCCAATGACCGCTATATGTGAAAAATATTTTTCAAAGCAAATTATCTGATTCTAGCAACAGTGTGCTGTACTACTGTTATCCTCAGTTTGGGCTGCACTGTGTCCTGAATTCTGTGCTCCTGTTCTGCCTTATTCTTTTCCACCAGCTCATGGGAGCGCTGCTTCTAATGCACAGGATCATAGCAGGCAGCTAATGTGCCAGGGTCACGCTCAGCATTGGAGTATGGTATTGGCTTCACCTTTTACTCATGATCAGCAGGTGTAGCTGCCCTAATATCATAGGAAGCAAAAGAATCAAGGTGAATAAAATAGTTACAGCACAAATAGACCTCTCAAGCTTACAGCAGTCAGAGAACAGGGACCTGAACTTCGCAGCTCGCTTCACAATAATAGTGTGTCTGTTTACAATGAATGGATTAGAATAAGCCTAGTGCAATGTATAACACATACTCTTTCCTACCTTTGTGAATTTCTAAAAATAATTATTATAAAATAAAAGAGTATACTTTCATTCTAGGTGCTGAATCTCTTATTAATTTTCTAGGTTTCAACCCAAAAAAAAAAAAAATCTACTTAATGTAATATCATAATATAAGATCAAGCTGTAAGGTTAGTTAATTTGCTCAGACATTTAACACTATCCTTATTTTTTTTTAGCCTGGAATATTAGGTATAGTAGTCCTCACCTTGCAATATACTCCTGAAAATTATTTGTGAACATGAAGATGGATTAATTTAAATTTATTATTTCTAGGTAATGAGATATCCCAAGTGTCTGGCACTTCAGCTATCCTTTCACATATATAGCTTAACCCATATTTCTTAGTTTTTACCTAATCCACCTCTACTGTTCCCAAATAGCTTTTTATGAAGACAACTGTCCTCTATGGCCTAGGTAAAGACTGATGAAACTATTTTTATTATGACCTAGGAAATTATTCAAATGGAGCTCTCTAGAGGCATATGGTTGGCATTATGAATATTTTACAGAATCATCTCTGAAAATCAGGCCAATAGCATATACACACGGGGCCAAGTTCCACTCTCAGTTATACCTTGGCAACCAGAATGATTTCCCATTTGGCTATACTATGCAAGTATTTGTTTGGCTTATCGCATGCATGTATTTTTTATCTTTTTTTCCCTTCTTCAGCCCTGTCTTCCCATTTCCCATATTGTTCTTATAAAGAAGACAGTTATTATCAGTGTGGAATGGTTATTATTTAGAGGCTACTGGTTATGTCTCTCCTACCTCATAAATACAGGCAATAAGATGTACACAGGAATGAGGGAAAATGTACAGACAATTATGCCTAGTGTAACAGTGTCTTTCATGAGGCACCAAAACTGATGCAGAGTGTTAAAATCACTTTGGTCTCAATCTTGCTATGAACTCAATGCAGGAAAGAGCTCAGGGAAACCCACTGACTCCAGTGAGATGCCACAAAGAGAAAGCACTTCTCGGAACTCACTGTAGGACTGGGACCTGGAACAGGGCAAAAATAAGTCAAAATACTCTGTACCCTGAGATCAGGAAACAAGTATACAAGGGTTAATAATTCTCATTCTGATGTTTCTCTTTCCTTCTCTTTCTTGTTGATTTTTTTTTTTTTTTTTGGTAGATAAACTCTATTTCATTTGCATGATTTAAATTTATAAATTTAAACCCTTGGTCATAAAGACAAAATTTCATTATTTTGAATAAGAAGGCTAAGATAACTCGACTGAAGTTATGATCAGATGTGTGACCTTACAGAGGAGGAAAAATACTTTAAGAATTAACACAATAAGACATAATAAAATATTTACGATGTTTTATAAAAGAAAAAAAAATGCTAAAAAGATTTGTACTTACCAGAATATCTTTTCCAGCCCACTTGCACTCATCCCTTCGGGAATGAGAAACAGGCCAAACAATCTAAAGACACAGAACAAAAATCACGTTGTGTTATTTCATGCTTCAATAATCACAAATTGCAGACCAAATGCTGCAGTGTCTTTATCCAGTTTCTCTTTTCCCCATTCTTTTCCTTATTTCCTTTTCTTCCATAAAATTTTATGACAAAGAAATGAAATTATAGGAGCAAAATATGGATAATAGGAATCACAGTAAAAACAATCTTGAAATATAGTCTGTATTGTGAATCTCAGCAGTGAATCTTGAATACTAATGATAAGAGGGTTGACTCTCCATTAAGTGAGTGTTCTTCCACTGTTTCAAATCTGATGTAATGGAATGGAGACTGAAAGCAAAAAAATTCAGATACTTACTAACAATAAATCAGATCTATGTGAAATGCAATCTCATGTTAGAGTTACAGCATCAGAAATGAGGTGTTTGCCTCTTCAGTGTACCTACTAGTTCACTCTTCTATTAGGTTTAGTTAATTAAATAATATAAAAGAAGCCATGGTATTTGAAAAGTATCACACCATCAAAACAGAAATGTTTATGCTGTTCCTATAGAGCTACCCTAACACAGGTAAACTTAAACCTAGGTTTACTGTAGTGTTTGCTTAGCAGAAAATGGATCTCATCTCATACAGAGCTAATCCAGAGACCCTCGCAGTCAATTATTCATGGTTTTTTGAAAAGCTTTTAGGAATTACATATAGAATAAAACATGATCTTCCCATAAAATGCCAGGCTATTCATTTGGGAGCCTCAGATAATGCAATATGAATGGCCATAAGTCTGGATTACAGCCTTGGTGTTCAATATAGTTTGTTAAAAGAAATTAAAAGGCAAAGTATTCAAAAAGAAAAGAAAAAAGAATGAATATGGATGACAGAAGAGGTCAAAGGAGATGTTATATATGACATTTGAAAATACGGTTTGCAACCACATTTTTAAATTCAAATTTTTCTTAAAACTTAATGAAATCCAACCAGCAATCAAACATCTTAAGTCTACAAAATAAGGCTGAAAATTTTATGAGCACATTCTCTCTCAAAGGATTCCTGCTACTTCCTGTTTCTGTTCTCAGTTTAAAATGTGCAGAGACATGTGAAATTTTAAATTTACTAGGTTGAAAAATATTAACCAAACTTCTCAGTTCTCCCAAGAGGACCAGTTCAAGTTCAGTTCAAGTTTTGAGCAAAGATTTCTGTACCATGCAAACCAGCATTCTAATCCATAAAATGAATGGCTAGATGTTCTTTTTCCTTATTCTTACAGCACAATATTTTCCTCTAATTTGGTGTAAAAGTCAGCTAAATTGAACCCTTTTTAATAGACTGGAAAGTTTGACTTTTTGAGTTGTGCTCCTTTGGAGTTATATGATGCTATCAGCAGTTAGACAGAAACCTTAGTTCTTTTTTACATGGTGGAAACAACAACTGGTGAAGTTCGAGCTCAAGTGCAGCACTGGCTGCACTGTGATTTTGTTCGAAGTTTCTTCAGTGACCCTCCTGTCTTTAATAAGCAGATCCCCAAATTCTTTAAGCCTTTTGTCTATTCTTAAATCTAAAGTCTAAATTGTAAGTCTGTTCTTTAAGTCTGTTGCCAACATTCAGTTCCCTGTTACCAACAGCAATTCTTTATTTAATATAGTAATAATTGTATATAATTTCAAATAGAGTTCTAAAGGTATCTGAATATGTAAGTATGTAAGATACAATTCCTCCCGTTTTGCAGAGCTGTTTTCTGCAATGGAAACACCTTCTTTCCTTTAATTATTCCAGATGTTTTGCACATTAAGCTATCAATCCCTCAGAGAATTCAAATAAATAGCTAGTTTCCTTTATAGCTGCTCTAAAGAGAATAGAAAAGAAAATACCCCGTTTTCCTTTTATCCTTTTTCCTTAGAGAATACAAATGAATAGCCTGTCTTCCTTCTGAACAGCAAACACAAGGTATTTATTGCTATCATCTTAGGAAGCTAATAGTCAAACGGGCAAAAGGTCAGGAACACCAAAAAAAAAAATAATCTCTGGGTATTGAAGCAATATATCTCTCATAAAAGGGAAGTCTCTGGATTTCAAAATGTGCTATCAAAATACTTAAATATAGCAGCTCAAGCCTCCATCCCATTGTTTACCTTCTTAGCATTTTGTCTTATTAAAATAAATGAAAAATGAAATTATTTATTTAGAATCCAACAAAAGAACATCACTGGACTGTTTGTCAGCTTTTTAATTCATCACCAACTTTTACTGGAAAATTATGCTCTCCATCAAGAATGGCAAGCTTTTATGGACCTATTCCTCTTTTATTAATACTGAATCTATTTTGGTTTGAAAGCAGCAGAAGCAGAGTGCCTACAAGTGCTGGGTTAAAGGAGAGAAATCGACACTCGGACTCCCAAACAGCTTCTTTTTGTCTGCAAAGAAATACAGGGTAAAAAGGTCTTTTTGTGTAAACTGTCATAATAGTTGTTTGGTTTTTTTAGCAGTAAACATGAAAGTATGTCTTGTTTGGGAAATAGCTGGATTATTCACTTATCATTTACTTTTTCATAGTCTGAAAAAAGCTTTGTAGATTATACAGTCATAGGTTATAGGCTTATTATAAATTTCTCTTCATAGAGTCAGCAAATGTTTTTGTTGTAATAGTATTCCTGACATCCAAACACTTACTACATAATTCATACAGTGTCCAATATAGTCTGAGTAATAACAATTCTGCAACGTTAAAAGTATATATTTACATTGTACAAAACATTAACGAGAGTACCTTTTGATATTCCTTGATGTTAACCAGGTTGAAAGAAAATATGTGATCCTTTGCTCCAACGTACAGCCGACTCCGTTCTTCATCCAAGAGGAAAGTATGGTAACTGGAGCTATTAGCTAGTCCATTGAAATTTATTATATTGTTGGATTCCAACATTTCTGTAAGATAAAGGTAATACTTTCCTTGTTAATATGGTCAAATAAAATCGAGACATATTTTGACTTGTATGGATTTCATTTTAGGAATTTATATTTATGGAGTAGAGACCAGTGAAAGAGTTATGCATCTGGGCCCCTGAATGTTTTTATTTCAAGTAGCCAAACCCAAACTGCTTGTGAGATTCAGCCCTACACAAACAAAGGTCAAAACATCAGTGAAATAAATTAAATTCCTGTATGAGGTTTTAGGTGGTAAAATTCTATCCATGTAACTCATCAATTGTTGGACAAAGTTCAATTTTGTTCAATCAATGAGATTTACAAGGATAAACCTGAGGATGACCAGCCAATAAAAACCACATCTAAACACAAAATCTCCTACTTCCAGCATACAAAACTATTTCATACAGATCTGTAAGTTATGAGAAAGGGGATAAGAATGATGAGTTGATGACATAAAATAACACGTACAATCTATTCTTACATGTATTATTATCTTCCCAGCTTACTGACACAGGCAGCATGTTGTTCCCTTGCTTGGAATTGTGTATTTATCCATACACAATATATATAGAGAAGAAATTTTGTTTCTGTTTAAATTAAAGAATAATTTTCTAATTCTCATACTCCTCACAGAGACACTGCACTTGCCAAAGACAGGATTTTTTTTTAAGTACAAGGATCCATAGAATCCTCTTAGCTATTCACAAACATTAACAAAGACATATATATTTTCCTGAAAGCACTTAAAAATATTTTTTCCGTAAGACAATAAAGACCATATTAGTATAAACTTTTGTGAAAACACTCTTTCTTTATTCCTTTCTATCTACATTCATATCAGGACCAAAGCCAAACCATCTCTATCATTTCAAGGCATGTCAGCATTAGTAAGTCATCGATAAGAAACTTTCCCTGTGATGACAAATTCTGCATGGTTCAGGCCCTGACCTTGTGATGTACGGAGGCAAACACACAGTTTTAGGAGCAGGAGCAGTTCTATTGATGCCAGTGCAGCTCCTCATACAGCACCCATGAGGACAGATAAGAAAGGGAGCAAATACTTTGGGATCCAACGGCTGATGGCTAGAGGGCACAGCCAACGCCTTCAGGCATCTAACGTTTGTGTTAGCTCTGCCGTATGTGCAAACCAAGGACACGTGTCATTTCTCTCAAAACAGCTGCCAAACACCTAGATGTCTAGGATTTACCTAACAGTGCAGCTACCTGCTATGACTTTTTGGTTTTCAGTAAGATCACTCCCATTTTTCACCATTACTCCAATTGATGAGTGAGCGTAAGATAGCATCCCCTATGCTGCTAAAAATCAAGGTGAAGCTGCTGTTAAAACAGAAGCTTCTGCTTAATTTTCTTTTTAAACTCATTTTCTTTCTTTTCCCCCCCTTCTTTTATTTTAACTAGAACAAGGAAGATGCTAGGTGGGACTTTTTTGGACCTGCATAATAGTGGTACTTATGATTTTACAGAATTTCAGCACCTGCAGCTTAGTAGTCCCACAGATGTTAAACCTGTTTTTTACATTCACTTATACCAGGTGGATTTTGAAGCAGGCTGATACTGATGGCAAGAATTAGTAGGCAACATATTCAAGGAAGGTAAAGATAACAGTAAAAGTTGCATACCATTCAGGCTAGCTTTGCCCCAGTATTCTTTGCACTTATTTGGAAAAACTTTCACTAGCACCAAAAAGAGTTAATTTGCGCAGAAATGTAGCAAAGTGTCAGAACATGCACTATATTTCGTTCCTTATTCTATGTTTTTTCTGGCTAAATACAGCTATACATTTGTGTTACAGAATACTTTTTAAAACTTGTACTGCTCAAGACCCAAGTTCTCAATTTTTTTAATTTTTTTTTTTAATGACTGATTCAGATGTTGAATGTCGACTCACTGAATAGTGAGTGATGCAGATGATTGATTGCTTAACTTGTCTTAGAACTCTCTTGGCTAGAAATGCTTTGCTGTCATCTGTATCTGATCATTTTTCTTATAATATAGCTGTCAAAAACCTTTGTAATTTTTTCATCTTTCTTGGTTTGAGCTCGCATAGATATGACTCTGCCCTTTGTGACTGCAGTGTAAAGACAAGTGTCTGCTGAAGCCAATGTTACAGAAATGAAAAACTGATATAAATGAAAATAAGATCAGTTAGGCACACAGCTACTTGGTTTAAAACAAGCCTGATATGATTTTGCTAATGCAGAGTTCTAAATATTCACATCTACAGATGGTGATTGATGTTTTTTTCTGATATTCATGAAAAATGCCAGATCATAACATTGGAGTCTAAGGTTTATTATGGCCAAGAGTAAATTACATCATCATCTTCATTGTTCATATGTCTCCACAGTATAACTTAAAAGGACCAGGTGTAGCTGTGCAGAGAAATATATATATCTTTTTTTTCTTTACATTTTCTGTGATTCGTTAGAGTATGCAACAATGTTCAAGGTAACACTGGTGAGTTTCTTTTTGAACTTACAATTTAAAGTCAAATGAAAAGCTAAATCCCCATTGTCTTCTCTAAGATTAGGACATTTCTCCTGGGTTTTAATCCAGTATGTGTCGTACTGTCCCATTATTCATTTTTGCAGGAAATGACCAGATTTCCAGGGTCTATTACCCAAAAAATTAGGCCTCGGCATGTTCCAAGCAGTGTATTTCAAATCATGTGAAATCATATTTCTCTCATCAGGAATCAGGTTGAGAATATAGGTTGAGGAGACAAATGTCATTTGGGTGCTGATGATTCTCATTCATTATTAATTCAGTTAGGATTGAGTAACATCACAACTAAGAGGTGAAAACCTAAATAATCTCTTCAGTTTCTCTGCTGTTTATTCTAACTTACATGTATTTCTCCAGTGATGAATACAGCTTCATATGACATTCTGGAAAGGGCTATTGAAGAGCAAAACAATGGCATTTGCACAATCAATACAAATTAAGTATTCCACTTCCTCAAATTAATTAGTTTCAAAGTGTTTACCATCCAGTGTCTTTTCAGTATCCAGCCAGTGACTATAGCTGAGAGAATGACAGAAACAGCAGTGACAGGGCACATTCCCAGAAGGGCACTGACATCCATCAATTCTGTTAAATGTCGATCAGTCATGATGGCAAGGTACATGGCTGATCAGTGCTAAAATAAACCAAGATTTGCAACAAAGATTGCATTGCAATGCCAAGAGGAAAATTATGAATGCCTTCAATAAGTCAACGAAATTAATACTGTCTACTATGCATACCCTAATTCTTTTCCATTTTTTGTTGCTGTTGTTCTTATTAAAGGTTGGCATATCCATGACCTATGCAGACAGATAATGGTTGCCTGTACTTAAAGTCATTTTTTTTACTTCCTCTGTGTTTTGTCCAGTTCTTTTTTATTGCAAAGATGGTAACATTACTCCACCAGATGTTGCAACCAAGTACCATTTCTTCAGTAATTGCTCAGAGAGCATTTTCTTATTTCCTTTTGACACATCCTCAGCTGTAGTCATGCCTGTTGTTTTGAACAGGAATGAATGAGCCCTATAAAGCTAACCACTGCACATTATGACTGTAATATTGTCTATAAAATGCTGTATGAGGTAGATTTAGAGTGGGTGGTGACATTTTGAAGGTAATAAAGACTTCATTGCTTTTGTTATTGCTGCTTGCTTCCCACATTTATTAAGAGTTTTGCAGATGACCAAAACTAATGGTTTGAAATGCACTGTATCTTAAAGAACTATCATAATGAATTTTCACTTGTGATGATCACTGAAACCAGCTGGAGGTTGAGTTTCTCAAGGTTTGTGGGCCAGGTTCTCCTACTAACCACTTCACTTCAACTACCTTTAATTCACAGTCCTGACTTGCTTGCTCCATCTTACTCTCCTTTCTCTGCCAGTGTCCAAGGTTGAAGTATTTGACCTTTATCAATGTGCCTTTCTGAAGACTCTGCATGGCCTTTCTTCTATTAACTGATGTTTCTGTTGATCCAGTCTGACTTGTGTCAGAACATTCACTTTGCCAGATCAAGCTGGCAAATTTACAGAAGAAAACCAGTCCCTAACTCTTGCCTTCATTTTAATACATGGTTATTTAATTTGCTAATGGAATTGCAACTTAATAGTATGTATACACACAGAGGGCCAAATTCCTGCAGTGAAATCCATGGAGATATGCATGCACAAGGAATGTAGATTTGGTTTATTTTTATGACACTTTTTTTCATTAAAGAATAAGCCAGAAAACCACAGCTATCGCTAAGATGAATACAGTCAGGCAGATCCTGAGGTTTGCTTTATCCATGGTTGGTATTCCACTGTAAACCTTGTTTTATGTCTGTGTTCCTTCAGAGGAGTTTGTCAAGAGAAGAACATAACAAAAGAAAACCATCTTATTTTTTCCTTATCTACTACCAGACAAACTATCTTTTTAGTGAAAGGACGTTTGTCTGTGTAATAAGTTAGAAAATTTGTGAGCTTTGACCTGCGTTCCTGTTATAGACTTCACAATAACATGCCAGCCAAGATTTTTTTTGTTGATAAGGATTAAAGGGCCATATAAATTTCTAGAAAAATCAGAGGAAAGGTCTCCCAGCTTCCTCACTAGCATTCAGATCTGGCTCTGTCCTATCACTGGTGACTCCGCAGAGCGACTGGATTATTCAGGCAGTTCTGCTCGTCATAACACGTTTGTGAATCAAATGAGTGGGTTGCTGGTTGCACAAAATTCTCGACCTTCATTTCTTTGCCAGTAATGATAAGATCTCACTGTATAACTCCTAGCAGTAGATAAAAGATGAGTCAATGTGTATTATGCCATCAAGCAGGGATTTTGCTGAATCGTGAGCAATGCCTCCCACAATGTCATGCTTGAACATTTCCTTCTTCTCTCGCCAGGCTTTTACTTTGGCTACAGAGTATCAGGTGGCCGCATGTTTGCACATGCATTTGTTGCTTATACAGATGCATATTGAGCCCGTTCTGTATATCAGCATGTATATCTGTCTAAATAATCCTGGGTAGAAATTAGTCATTAGTCTTTGAGTGATTATTTGCTGAATTCTAAGATACTAATTCTACCGTGCAAGGAAAGAAGTGGCTATTTTAACTTCCAACCTCTCCTGTAGCTTCCTCATTTTATTGCTCTGAGTGTAGACGGTGAAGTCTGCCCCTGTCAAACAGTTAAGGAAAAGGCAGGGACTGGCAGGAAATCAAGACGGCTTCCTGCAAGGCATTAGCCAGCAGTGCTTATTTGGCAAAACCAGGGATATAAGCAGGGAAAAGGCACCAGATTTGTTGCGAGTCCGTTCCCCGTCCGAAAAAGACAACGGCTGCCATACACACAGTGGGATATTTCAGTGGGGTATTTCCATATATTATAAAAGTTGACGGGAACTAAATTAGATAGGTGCTTGTCAGGTGTCTGAAATCAGGTGAGCTTGACCCCATCCCAAGTCTAATGTTTAGTAACA
>NW_008796041.1:4193424-4218070 GCF_000699145.1 Aptenodytes forsteri | reverse complement strand
GACGGTTGGACTCGGTGATCTTAAAGGTCTTTTCCAACCTCAATGATTCTATGATTCTATGATTCTATGGCCAATGGCCTGAAGGATGACTTCTTCCCTCCCCCCCAGGATTTGACTACTTTATACCTCAATTACTTTCTTTCACCTACTTCTCAGACATCACTGGGACCTTAGGATCTAGCCCTTAGTAAGGAGAATGGTTCAGCCGCCCACTCTAAGAAAAAATAAGAATCTTGCTAACAGTCTATGGTATAATTCAAACTTCCACAAAGTAATTAATTCAGACAAAGGACAGCTAATTTATCCATTGTTTAATATTTCATCTGAGAAAACAGAAAAAAAAAAAAATTAATTGCAGAAACCTTTGTTTTGCTACATCTTTTACTTTAACTGGTCAGGCTATCAGTCTTTTAGTAACACCCAAACTGTTCCAATATTTCCAAATTATTTTTAGCGATTGACCTTTGGTTTCATATTAGGAGCAGAAGAAAAAAGACACAGAAAAATTATCAACGCCCCCCTCAAAAACTTATGCTTTCACATAATTTTAGAATTACACTGCTTGGGAATATCAGAAAGTGATCAGTTTTATCTGAAATGAAACAAAAAGGAGGTTTATAAAGTGTATGAAATCACATAGTGCAATAAGTGGTTTATCCATTTTTAGAAATGTAACATGAAAACTTTTGTAATCAGCACCTTTGGTTTTTTGCTACATTGAGCCAGATAAACTTGAAACTACACAGCATTTGTTGTTGATGGCAATTCAGTGTTATTGTAATTTGAATGAGAGAAATCACTGGGAGGAAAGGGTATCTTATCAGTAATCAAAATACAATTGGAACAGAGCCTCTCACAGCTGTTCAATCAGTCCTAGCTTTCATCCTCTTCATCTACCTTATCATAACAGTTGCCAATCACCTGGTTTCACTGAACTCTACGGGAAGGAGAAGAAAACAGAACCATTTTTTTTTGCTGTAATACTTTTGTTTCTGAGAGAACATGTAGTTCAGAAACATAGTTCAGGGAACAATGTTTTCATTACAATTTATCAATTAGAAGTAGCTAGGACAAGATATACAGTTTTTAGTGCACTCATGATGTAAACCAAGCATTTTAAATGAAACACTCCTGCCTACCTTCCACTGCAGCAAAGAAAACTTGAGGGCCATGAGTACAGTTTGATTAAAACCAGATACTTGGAAGGAGGAATGTTGCACCAATGTTTTGTTTCAGTTGCACCGGCATAAGCATGGACTCCTTTGACTTCAAAATACTGATGCATATGTTTTTTATACTGTAAAACTGAGAGAAGATTTTAGCTCATTAATGTCAGCGCTATTTAGCTACATGACAGCCCTTAAAGTGTTCTTGATTTGAATAATTGAATGGGTCACATGATATTTCAAAGACATAAAACATTTAAATTTTTAAAGACAACCTCTTTTCCCTTTATTATTTCCATTATTTGTCCTTTTTTGTCTCTGAAAGTGAATCCAGATTATCCCTATTGCTCAGTTGTTTTCTTGGAAAACATGAGAAATATTAACCTGTGAGCTAAACAAAGACTTGTAAAGCTTGTTTTCATATATTTTTAAAATTATTGTAATATCCCATACTATCAGTTTGGCTTTGTGAGAAAGGTTATAGCACATATTTAACTGTGAAATTCACAGATATTTAAGCACAGCATTGTTACAAAATCACAGACAATAAATATTACCTATAGCATTTTTTTGTGTGTGATGAATCTAAACAACCCCAGTTCCCTCAGCCGCTCCTCATAAGACTTGTTCTCCAGACCCCTCACCAGCCTCGTTGCCCTTCTCTGGACACGCTCCAGCACCTCAACGTCCTTCTTGTAGTGAGGGGCCCAAAACTGAACACAGTATTCGAGGTGCGGCCTCACCAGTGCCGAGTAGAGGGGCACGATCACTTCCCTACTCCTGCTGGCCACACTATTTCTGATACAGCTTAAGATTAAGTAGGTAACATCTTTGCTACCTCCCATTTGTGCTGGTATAAGGGATGCTCAGGAGAAAGAATGGAAGCGATGCGTTGTACCAATGAGCCCCCAGCTGTTAAGAACAACATCTATAACTGTCAAGGTTTTCTAAAATGTGGCAAAATAATATGGCAAAATACCGAGCTAATGAGAATGGTTTCTAAACATGCTAACTTAAACTGTAGAAACACTGTAGGCATATTAACTCAGCCCTCTACCCTGGGTAATATATCCTCAGTGAGCTTGGTTAGCTCAATGTGGCACTGCATGACCCTAAATTGCACCATCTGAGCTAGCACAGGTAAACAGCCAGCTAAATCCCATTCATTAAGTAACTCAGTTATCGGATCTAGTTAGCAGTTCATCAGTTCTCAACTATTTGTATAATACTGCTGGAAAGTTAGTCTTCAATGAGCAGAGCTGGTACTGGTTATCAAGAAAGTGAAATTGTGGGTAGTTGTCACTTCAATGATTACCTTATCTATAAACAGTACCATCCTTGTCTCATTAAATATCATACCACAGAGGCATGAACACCTTTTCAAAGACTAACAGCACAGATGATGATAGTTTTTTTTCCCAGGACACAAACATATTTCATTTGGCCAAGTGGGTATGAGATGGGAAGATTGTCACGTCCTATCCTTTGCATGGCCTATCTACATGTTGGGTCCAAGCGTAGCATGAAGCACAGTTTTTACTCACTGTTCCCCCAAAAAAGCAAGATGCAGATTTTCAATTCATGAACTTTTTCTCCCAGAACAAAAGCAAAGCAGGAAAGGAACTGTTGCTCTATAGGCACAGCTACTTGCTCAAAATATTGACCATGCTGCAGTATAGACACACCTGAGCTAGCTTGAAACTCACTCAGGTACTTGCAGTGTCTAAAACCACTGGCTAAGAGGCCAGCAAACATTATTGATTTTGCTCCTCATCTAATTGTGCCTCAATGAAGCTGCATGTTGAATGACCAGGGTGTTACATCAGGCTAAGCAGGCAAGCTACTTTGAAGTTAGCTCAGGGGATAAGACTATACTTTGTCATAATCATGTTAATTAATGAAAGCCAGATATACTCAATGCAAAGACAAAATATCTACATGCTGGTTTTTGCACAAGTACAATTTGAGAAGTTTTAAGTTTATTTATTTATTTTTAAAGTCAGTTCATCTTCCAAAGAACCATTATTTCTGAAAAAAATATTCTCGGGTGAAAATAAAACTGTCTGGGTAATGTCAAAACCTGTCAAGATGTTTGGGGACTATTAAGCAACAAACTACTCAAAATTCCGTGATGTTTTAGAAAACTCCTTTCTGAAAAGCTGGCCTAGTGAGAAGGTCAGTTCATTTTTTTCTCATTCATCTCTTAACAACTGTCCTTTATTCTAAATTCCTAACAACTGAACCTGAAAGTCCAAAATCCAGTCAGTGTCTTTACGATACACATACCATGGACAATTAGGAGTCAAAAGTAACAACATTGTCAATAAGTGTATTGGAGTTGCAGTTGTGATTAAAAAAAAATCCTTCCTCCTGCAAGTGTATACCTTTTTCAGGGCAAAGAGTATTGGAGTTTTTTCCAACTCTTTAAGAAATCTTGGTTTCAGGTACCAAACCAATGTAGTTCAAAACCAAGTGAGCTCATTTAAAAGAATTAATAAATATGAGGTGCTAAGTTTGTTAGGGATATCAGGGGAAATTTTCAAAAAGCCCAGCGGTTCTATTTTCAAGCGTGACTTTGGTATTTGACAACCAAGTTACCACTGACTCTTAGTGAGACTTATGGCGTAGGTCCGTGAAGGATTTAGATGTCAAATTTGAGACAGTGTGAGACCGAGGGTAACCTGCAGTGGGTCAGCCATCAGTGAGTGAGGGTGTGAACTCTTTCACTGGCATAAGAGGCTACAAGAGAGAGTGTCTCTCTACAGCCTAAAACACTGTGATATAGGGGAAAATCCAGCAGAGGTAGTTTCAGTCTGAAATTAAACAAGTTTTGTTTTTTGGTTTTTGGTTTTTTTTAATACTGAGCTGACAATACAAAACTGCACAAATTATTTACTAAGGTGAATTAGTTAATATGTAGGGTTAGGAATCTTCCCTGGAAATTTAGTCGCATACGCAAAATTGCAAAATAGAATAAGTAGTACTTGAGTTTTCAGAACTTCAGGGACATATTTATGGTGGAAAATGCATTTGACCTGCTTCAAAAAAAGGTCTTTTTATGCTTGAAAATCATGTATGAAACTCTCGTGTCTATCTACCAACTCTTCAAAGTCCAATAAGATGCAAATAGACTTTGGGGTAGTTCTGCTTGTAGGTAGATCATTATATTTTATATAGCAGCTGGCTTAGATGGACTGTGTCCAGCTTTTCTTATATGGGTACAAATCAGTGACCTCATA
Organism: Aptenodytes forsteri; assembly: GCF_000699145.1. Taxonomy (NCBI): domain Eukaryota; kingdom Metazoa; phylum Chordata; class Aves; order Sphenisciformes; family Spheniscidae; genus Aptenodytes; species Aptenodytes forsteri. Next base: position 4,213,665 of record NW_008796041.1, on the reverse strand, counting down.
TTTTCAATTTCAGACATAGCTATCAACACTCCTTCTGTCATTTTTTTTTTTTTCAGAGTGGGATCCACCCTTCACTTTGATCACATATCCAGCACTTTGAAGAATTGTCTTTTCACATTAGTAGAATGAATGAGTAAAATTCATGCTTGGATTTACATCTTTCTCTCTTCTGATAGCTCTTGTTTCTTCTAATCCACAGGGGAGGGTTTGGATGAATTTCAGCAAGAGACTGAAAACACTGACTGCAGTTAAAGCCTGTGTAGCTCACATACAGATACGCAGAGCTCTGCTAATGCACTTTGATCGCAGCAAAATAAAGGAGGGACTTCTTCTAACCACTGACCCTCCTTGCACAGAATTCAGTGCCAAAATAGAGTAAGTGATGATGCCCAATTTTGCTCCTAATTTACCCAAATGAAAATCAGTGGAGTTACACAATGGATAAAAGAATCCAATTGCTGTGGTTCTGCAATGTGTGGAATATATTTAGTACCAGTTACATTAAATATTACTTCAAATTAGTTACCATTATTTATCAAATGTTTCCAGTAGTACCTACAATCTGTTAGGTTAGGTTCTGTACATCAAAAAGGAATTCCCAGTTCTTCCCTTCCATCCAAATGTCATAAACATAATTAATAATCAAACAGCAGCAAAGCCCCCGATACCATTTTTTCAACTCAAAGCGAATTTTCCCATGCTTAATGCTGCTCTATCAATCAAAGTTTTAACTTTCTTTCAGGTTACACAAACCAAACTAGTTCTACTTTCAATGTTTTTGTTATTATTACACACTCAAATGGGGAACAAGAAATTTCTGATTAACCGCTAGATTCAAAATGGAAAATAAACCTTAAATACAATTGTTACGTTAATTTTCTGGATTCTGGGCATACTCCAAAGGGGCTGGGAGGAGTGCGTTTCTGCCTAAAATTTCATGACATGCAAACAAACTTTGAACTGTAATTCTAATAACACCAGGAAATTATAGTGTAAAGTGCTTTAACTAGTTTTAAAATCTCCCAAAAAATGTCTTAATCCACTTCACACAACACACAGTTAAGCCATGGAAATTCTTGACATGGGCTGTTGTAGATGGTAAAATTGTTTATAGTTTCAAGGGGCAAAGTGATAAGATCAAGAAAAAGAAATCCTTAAAAGGCTATTAAATTTAGAGACACAGCCTTTGGCTCACCAAGTTCCTGAAATTCAAATTGTAGGAGACTTAGAGAGTATTCTGGGGAACTATCACTATCTGATTGACCTAACCCTATTATCTTCTCCTGCTACGGAGAATCCCTATTATGGAAACCCTGTGTTATGTGTTTGCTTTGGCGGTTGTTGCAGACAGCATATTTCCCTCCTAGTCACGTGTGGATAAAGTGCAGCCATGACTTGAGTCTTGAGAAGAAAAGTCGAGCTGCAAGACATGAAATGTAATTGAGCAAAATAACTGTTGCCACTCCCTTCTCACCTGGACCATGCTCTGTGGCTGCCAGTGCGGCCTCCCTGACCCATCCTCCTCCCCACTCTGTCTCCCCTCCTCAAAGCCTTTGGGGCCTCCCTGGGTGAGTGGAAGTATTTGCAAACAGCATCATTTCACGCTGATTGAATCCATCTTCTGTAACAGCATTTCAACCTCTAAATCCTTCTAAATACCTTTTGTTTTTAAATAACTTGTCAATATTTTAAGTGAACTTGTTCATCTTTTAAGTGAACACCAGAAAGACCCATCAGCAATTTCCAGTAGAGATGGAAGAGAGGGAGTGAGTGGATTATCAGCACTCAGGTATCAGCAGCCAGACACCTGCTGTCTGGCTGGGCTTAATGCATGACAAGATTTGGATATAACTTTGTGGTGCTTGACCTCAGAGCACAAGTTCATTTGCTTAAAGACATGTCAATATAAATATAGTTGGATTTGTTTGAACACCGAATCACCTGGTGCCTCAGGCTTTATTTAGAGCAGCCTCAGAATGGGATTCAAAGATAATTGAAAGTAACTTTAGGATGTTTTGACTCCAAGCACACTCAGCCAGTCCCACCTGAACCAGTTCGTAGCGGGTTCCTGGTGGATATTATCAGCTGAAGTGGCCAAACTGCAGCGTGTCCAGCCACATCTCCTCCCACCTTCTGCAGCAAATGTCAGTAAGAGAGAGGTGACATGCACACCAATTACAATTGAAAAAGTGAAAATACTGCTCCAAAAGTAACGATAACAAACAATATTTTGTTCGACAAAATTAACTGGGAGGGGAGGGGGGGAAAGCTGGTGTGACTGCCTATCATGCTTCAAATTAATCTGTTCCCAGTTAATTTTTTTAAATTCTTTTCCTCTCTCTTTGTACTAGCACAAAGGAGATCTAGTCCACACCACTGATCCTAGGTGTCTCGTCAATTTAAATAAATGATAGTTTATTCACTACATCAACACAATAGCATCATTATCCTCAGTGTTAACATCAGGAATAAAGTTCAGTGGAATTTTGCATCAGGGAAGAGAAATAGTGCAAGTTTTATGTTTCTGAAGCTCCAGTGGAATATCAGTGAGAATCGGTATATAATTTTTTGCTCAAGCCACAAAACCCTGCACTTTTCTTACCAAGACAGAGCTCTGAGATCACATTCATATCATTTACTTCAGGTCCTTGTCAGAACAGAAGCCTTTAGAGGATAACCTGTAGACTGAGGTATTAATGAAATGGCCCAGGCACACTGAAATGGAAAGCAGGGTTTGCCTTCTTTTCTTTATTATGCAAAATGAGAATTACCAAACTGTAACAATTTCTGCAAAATGCACTGTGAATTTTAATTTAGTTCACTGTTTCACACTTTACATTCCTTTGCATTTTGAGTGATTTAACACAGAACCATTTTTCACCTGAATTCAGGAAACATTCTCCATTGGTACCAAATTGCCACGCCTGCGCAATAAGTTTAATGAATTGCTTACACAGGTTGTGTAGCCTCAGTGTAAGTTTGGTTTATGTAAAGGACACATTAAAAATTGGAATGTTTTGGGGGAAAAGGCAGGGCACTTTCCACTTACCCTTCCAGACCCAATGATATTATTCATTCTCAGCAGCTCTGCTGGTTACTCTGCTAATTTCCCTCCAAAAGAATGCTCCTTTGGGTGCAATATTCAAGTGTATATGTATGTCAACTGCCGCACAGGCTTCCAAATGCCCACATTGATCCAAGATACCATGACTCACTGTTGACAGATGAGGACCATTCACACAAAACCCCCGCTGAAAGTTAAAGGAGAACTCACATTTTTCCTTGATGGACACTAACATATTGTGGTTAATGGTATACTCCAGAGATTTGCCAAAAAAAATTTTGAAAATAATATTTTAAAGTTGCAATTCACCTAAAATTGAACAGGACACTGATTCAGTGTTTCCAAATTAAAGCAACACTGGGTGGTTCCAAATAAGTTCTAAAGAGCCAGATTTCAACTGATAGAAATTGGTATAACTCTATTGCTCTATTGCTTTTAGTAAACCCAAATTAATTTACAGCAGATGTGGATATAACTTAAAGTCTTAAAGTGAAGTGTACTAAATGTGTCTCTAAACTCCTTATCATCTAGCAGGATTTTGATTAAATCTGGAATAAACTAACATCACAGTAAAGTTTCTACATGTTTATAATGTTTGAAGACTAAGTAATACCCAAGAAAGACATTACAAAGCAGCATCATGACATTCTGTTGCAGACTACATTCAGACTTTTGAGATACCTGGGGAAATGGCTCCTTGCCCTGATGATGAAGAGGTTTCCTATTGACACATACATATTGGAATATCTTCAAGAATGGGTATCTCACAGTCTTGAAATCAGTGAATCCTGAGCATCCATGGAGTATTACCAATCAGTGTACAACCAATGCACTACTTTTTCCAAAGTTAAACTTTTCCAAAGTTTTCAAAAGTTATTGTGACCATTTCTGTTTCCTGTACTGTTGAATAAATATTCAAGATAAAGTATTTTGTTTTGTGTTATTTTTTCCTTAAACAAATGTAATTCCAGCAGCAGCTGATCAGGCTTTTAATATAATGGCAAACATTTGGGTTTATTTCTAGCTAGTCTAATTATGAAAAGCATCAGGGTAGATGTGTTTTCTTTTTGTAGCCACTAATACTATATTTGACCTACTGGGGAAACAATTTCAAAATGTCAACATTTGCATGCCTGAACCCTGCTATGAACTAAAAGGATTTGTGTGCAGAGGTCCTGCCTCAAGCTGTGACACACTACTTACCTCCTCAGAGGGAGTTAACACATTAATTTGAACAAATGAAATTAGAACAGCCAACTCTCCATGGTGGTCAGAGGAAAAGTACCGACCATAGTGGCTGACTGCAGTTTAAGTGGCATATTGCTTAATTAAACTGTAGTACGACAGCTGAATAAGGAATGCATAAACACCCCACAGAAGAGGAGGTCTTCAAGCTTGGAGGTATACATGAACGTAGTATCCCGTTCCCTAAAAGGAAAGTTACTGTTGCCCCTTTTAGAAGTATAAGCTTTGAGATTTAAGACAACAGTTTACACATTTGCTGTATATGTTGGTTTCTGCAGATGTATATTCCAGAAAACACTCCTGAGATTCAGATTCTAACAAGTTTGAACAGAAATCTGGTAGAAAGGTCCGCAAGTTGAGGAAGCTTGCATCTGCTCCACTGCTTAGTTCAACCAGTTCATGACCCTTGAGGTCTAATCCAAAGCCAAGCAAAGGCAGTGGGATTTTACTGATTGTGCTGAAAACTGAATCAAGCCAATGGATTAAGGGTATGGTTCCTACAGGACCTGTGTTCTCAGGAACTTCCTCCAAAACATTTACCCTTATAACCTCAGAAACATTTTTTTAAAAGTATGCACTTTAAGCTAAAACACAGGGTCCCGATGGATGTCACTAGGTAACGCTCTTATGCACAGTGCTCCAAATACATTTCTTATCTTGTGATTAAATGTTCAATCCGACATGCTTTGCAATGATCTCTGTAGGGAAAATATAAGCAGTGGGAGTTTTCTATTTTGCCTTAGCCTAAGTCGTGTGAGTTGAGAGTGGTTTTGGGGAAGTGGGATTTTGTGCTGGTTCATGCATGTTATATGCATGTCCTACTGTCTCCCATGCTATTTGAGAACTCTGTTTGAGAGTAATACTAAAATAATGGATGGTATGCACTACACCTAACTTGGATATCTGATCTGGGCCTAAGTTTTAGTTATGTCATGAAGCAGTTTGCCTAAAATAAGTGTTATGTAGGTCAGTGGAAGTCGCGAGGTGTCCCTGAGGATCTCCACAAAGAGATCAAGTCTGCCTAAATTTAAGAACCTAAATTAAATGAATCAAATCCCTTTTCATTCTGCAAAAGAGATATCAACATTTAACTGGATTGCAGTATCTTAATTGTAGGTATTCATTAATTGTCATGACTTCCATTAATATGTATATTTTTTGTATGTTATCCTTACTTTGTTCAGTATGCAGAATGGATGGAACATCAAATTTATGTTTCTTTTTGAGCTTTTTCAGTATTTACCCTAATGACTACACAGCCTTCAAATGCTGGTCTGGAAGAGAGAATTATTAAATTGCTTTTCATCTTTCCTATGGCAAAAATCTGAGTCAGAAACATGATTCAATGGAAAAGAACTCATTATGATTCCTAATTTATGTAGACACAAGAAGAAAGAAAACAAAAGTGCCCTAAAATAATAGGCATTCAATTTGACTCAACAAGCCCCGATCTTTGAGAATACTTAGCATGATGAGATACATGATTTCAAACCACAACCCCACACTCTGCCAAGTGCAGAAATACGCCTGTGGATCCACAGGGAAGGCAGCTAGATAGCCAGAAAAATTATGAACTCTCAGTCAGTGACCATCTAGCACACAGCACACAGGAATGATAGAGCAGCAAGGTAATAGTTTAGATATCCAGGAGTGGAATCAAGCACCTTAACCTTTTTGTCCCCTGCCTCACTCATCACACTGATACTAGATTCTGCAATAAATGAAGTAGGGGTGTTATACGCAGCAAGCACCTCTGGTCTCACCTTGCTGCTTTACCCGGCCCCATCCTGTGCATCAAGGGAAGCAGAAGTCCCTTAGAAATAACAGACAAAAATTGTGTAATCAAAGGTTGCATGGGACTGCTGCATTTCCAATATGAAATGGGCTGCTGGATCCTCCAGTCGTGTGAGGAGAGCAAGGATTCCTCTCTGGAATTCAGACCCAGTGGTAGTGGTAGTCCAGGCTTCATACCACAGATTCGCATCCAGAGGGGATTGTGTTGGCCAAAAAATTCCAAATAGAAAGAAGCAGGATGCTCAGCATGTAAATTTTCAGTCCAAACTATTACAGGTTATGAGAAACTAAAACCATTGATTTAGCACGGGAAGTACCAGGCACATTGTTGGTGTTCAAATAATAAGGCATTTACTATGAAGTGTATGATTTTTTCTAGTCTTAAAATTTAGTACACACTCATCTCCTACTGAAGTCAATAGCAATTAACTTCTGATTTAGATTATATACACTGAAGTGTTTCTGTAAATCAGGAATATAGACTGTTTTATAATTATGTGAACATACTCCACATTTTACTGTGGAGTAAAAGCAAAGCGAAATGGACAACCTGTAGTTTCCTCACATCAGAAACCTCCGAATCTGCATGCACATCCTAATTCCTATATAATCCTGAGTGGTTTACCTCTTAAAATAAACAGACTCTACCTTATGTCCTTACTGGATTACCATGAGTAGGATGTTTACATAAAGGATATAACTAAGTATTCAATGAACGTAACAGGAGTGCAATTCATTCCCATGCATTAGAGCCCATCATAATTTGGTGGCTATATTTAAATAAACCAACATTTAACTATGCCAGCAATTACTATCTAATGTTAACACTCTAATTGTGTCCAATCCTTCCCCTCCAGAGTTTGATTCATTGAAATGTTTATCTGTACTACCACTACCCATGGAGCGTAAATATGAAGATGAGCATTTTATGTGAGAGAAAGTAAGCATAATTTATTGTCCAGGTGTATTAGACACCGATTTAGTAAACATTATTATTTTCACAGCTAATACTACTAATTATACTGTGCTTTACTTTTCATGCAAAGATCTAACCACACTCTAATAAACAATAGGACCTGAGTCTCATTCTCAGTCATTTATTTGGGCAGTGCAGAAGTATTTCAGGATGGAAATAAATGTTTTAAAGCTTCTTTGTACTATCCTAATTGTGGAATATCTCCATGACATGAAGCAAAAAATCCTGAAGTTGTGCTGACCTGAACCATGGGGAACCACAACGCTGAGTGCCATTTTAGGCTGACACAGCATCACAAGACCGGAACTTACTGTGCCTAAGCAAGTAACGTCTGTGGAAAAAAAGAGATGGCTAAGGGGTGATCTAATTGTTGTCTTCAATTACTTGTTGGGGGATTATAAAGAAGCGAGAACCAGACTCTTGCCACAGGTGTACAGTGAAAGGACAAGAGGTAACATGTACAAGTTGCGACAGGGAAACACTGAATGGGATATAAAGAAAAAAGTCTTGACTGGAACAATAACCAGAGAGGTTATGGAGTCTTCATCCTTGGATATATTCAAAACTTGACTGAATCAGACAAAAAAAAACCCTGACCTAATTCTGAATACAGTCTTGATTTGAGCAGGAGGTTGAGTTAGACCCTTCCAATCATAATTTTTTTTTTTCCATATGAATTAAGTGTACTGATTTAGCTTTGACAAATTAGGACCTAACAAAATATAACAGAGCATTACAGGCATGTTCTTCCTGTTATTAAAAACAAAACAAAACAAAAAAACCCCAAACTCATTAATCTCTCTTAAAGCTGATTTTTCCTGAGGGTAAGAATTTCCTTACTGTAAGCAACAGCGGAAAGCAACCAAATGGGCAACAGGAGACATGGCACATACTGATCCTTGTAGAGCAGTTGAGGGATACAGTGGAGCGTAAATACTATTGCTTCTGCATTACTGGGCAAATGAGGTTCCATAGCTTCCATTGAAAGAGAGAGACAGGACTGAAATCTCAAATGTTGTATTGTAGTTTATGCATGTCAGATATGTCAGATACAGGGATTCAGATGTAATTTCAGCCAGATTCTCAAATAGTGTAAGTATATTGTAATAAAGCTATGTAGATGTTCATCTACTAATCATGTTTTCATTTGTCGCCCTCTCATATATTCTCAATATAATCTCTTTTTAAGTAACAAAATTTACAAATCATGCAAACATGAACAGGCAACAGTTGTTCTGGATTGATATTTTCTACAAAATAGTCCTCCATTTCTTTCATCTAAATTTAATCTTCAGGTAAAAAAACCACATCACATTGTTATTACTGCTGTTTGCCTTTATTACATTACCACATTAAAGGTCCCTGTGAAAAATTTTCATGAGACAATGTGGTAAATATCAGATAAAGAGGGCATAGGTAAACGCCACCTTTAATGGTGATTAAGTAACAATCTCAGCACACTGAACAAATTTTGGTGCTTTTGACTTCAGCATTCCCCAAATCTCACTCTAGCTGCTGGACAGCATGTGCACCAGAGCCATAAAGAGCACAGTGAGACTTAATAAACACAACTAGTCTATTTTGCAGAAGAATAGTCTGGAAGAAACAGTGAAGGTACTTACTGAGTTCAGAATGAAAAAAAAAAATAATAATACTGTGCTAACATTGTAATATGTTATGGCTATTTAAGAAACAAGGGAATGTTGATATAGAAAGACAAAAGAAATGCAGTGTTAAGAGTAACTCATTTTCCTTTTATGGCCTGTTACTGCATGGCTGAACATTGCCACTAACTTTGTATTTTCAGAACGTGCTGAATTTAAGAAGACTCTTTTGTTCCATTTGCAGCCCACATGCTGACACAGCATCTCATCTCCTATTGTTCTAACTTAACTATTATCTGATACATTTGATGTGCTGAAAGATAAAAAGCACAAAGATTCCAGTTACCTTAGAGATAGCAAAGGAAGAATTACTTAGCAAAAGAACAGCCGAGAATGGGTTGTTTCTGGCAGTTTCACTCTGGTGTGTGTGTTAGACTCACGAATGTGAGTTCAGACCCTGTAAGCCAGGAGTCTTTGTTGGGACTCTGCTGTGCACTGAATGATCTCACCCTCTCCTGACTCCCACACACAGAGGTATAGTGGGAGAAGCAGGCTCAACCAGTCTTAAATTCCTTTGACAGTTCAGATAGACTCTGTAGCAGTGAGGAGAAAGCATGGCTCATACCAACAGTTAGAAATGTTTTGAAGAAACAGACTTATTCAAGGTTAATAAATGTTTCTTCCATCATTTCCCATGGATGCTAGTCCTGATGATGAGCAAACAGTGATCTTGCAACTGAAAACAGGCTGCTAAGAGACTTTTTAAAAAACTGCAGCATCTGATAAGGTACAGTGCTAGGCAAAAAAGAGGATTGGTTCCCATATATTTGCCCTGAAAATCTTTGAGAGACAAATGTTTCTCAAAGTCTGTGTCCCTATAGCCCCAGCCTTATCACTCAGCTATTTTACCTAGGATAGACATAACCAAGCTGTACTTCATCAGTATGGCATTGACCTGACTTGTATCAAGAATCTGGAGAAGCTCCCAAGAAGTCTTACTCTATCAAACTAATTTAAAAAAAAAAAAAAAAAAAAAATTGTGCTGTTTGGTTTCCCCATGTAATCATGGGGAGTAAGTTCCATGGGTGTGGCAAAAAATGGGAAGTAGATGACCTGATCAAAATCAAAATCTGTGACTATTTTTTGGAAAACAGAATAGGGCATAGTCTAACTTCATCATTAAGATCACAGTAGAAACTAGGAATCTCCATAGCTCTTCAAATGATCATTTTACCTACCGAAAAGGAAATTTCAAGGAATACATGGTATAAAAAGCAAATTGCTACAGTAAAAGTTCTTTTAGCAAAACAAAATTGTACTGTGGTTCCAGGAAAGACGAGCATTCTTAGCTGGGTTCATGAACAAAGGATATCAAATGAAGGCAGGAGGAAATAAAGCCTGACTCTACATGATGTTTGCTAAATATGGTCTCATAAAGCCAAGAAATCTTGGAATGTTTTGTGTACATAATATTTTTAGAGCTCTAATAAGGCACACCTAAACTCCTCTTTACCACATTTAAAGATATGTGCCACAGAAGCTAGATTTTGCTATGCATTTTTGCCTATTCCAGTAACCTGTAATTAATAAGCACTCATGTGGAGGAGAGCAGAACACTCAGTTGCCTGTTCAGATTCCTCTGAATTACTCCCACATACTTTTCTAAAGTGCACAACGTATAGTAATGTTCTTGAATTATTCTTAAGTCATTTGGCTAAGAAGAGAAGATGACACTGCTATGTCTGCCTTGTTGAATCAAATATTCTTCTATCTCCTACAGATGTTCTTCCTCAATTTCTTTACTTACTGGAATGTCTGTCTACACCAGCTGTCTTCCTTCAGCATCTCCACAATTCTGAGCCAGAGTGAGAAACAAACCTGTCTCTACCATTAATAAGATTTATTTTCATTTTACCTAACTAAGCAGTGCAATAAAAGAGAAAACTGTAAGAATTAAGCTCCTCCATACAAAATATACCAGCTAGAATAACCTTACTGTCCACCCTGCTATTCATGTATTGGTATCGAAAGTCGTACTGTATGCAGAGAAGTCAAAATGAGCTATGATAGCATGAAGGAACTGGGGGAATGTTGGTTTCACTCCATCTAATTTGGGTGCAGGAAGAGGTGATGTTACCCAGCAGGCAGATGCAGTCCCAGCAGCTGCCAGAATAATCAGATCTCATATACACAGTATATGTGAACCAGAGGTGGAATATACGTAGCCAATCATTTGGAACAATCATGTGCCAAATAGTTGTAGTAGCACAACAGTAGAAAAAAGCATGGAATCAAAATACATTTTGGGTGGTATCAAAACACAGGAGGACTAGGAAAAATATTCAAATACCTCAAGTTTTACAAGGAATCCAGTTACATTTTGATTAAAAATAATAATGATCTAAAAATTACATTAAAATTAAATGCTGTCTGCTTTTAAGTTAAGGAATGTAGTTTGTATGTCATCCAGGAGTCAGTATACCAGTACAGAACATGTATAATTATTCTATCCAAGTCAGAAACTGGGCTGGCACTTTCTGTACTAGCTGATCTCCTATAATCTTTACAATTATTTCTGCTAAACTATATTGCAGTACTGATCCCTAAATACTCACACTGGTTGCCTACCAAGGCAACATCTTATTGCTGACTTCAACTACTTAATGGGTGGTTATAGAAAAGGCTGATGCAGACTCTCCCTGAGGTGCCCAGTGACAGGACAAGAGGCAACACAGCAAATTTTGATTAGAAATCAGGACAAACTTCTTCAGCATGAAGGTGGTCAAACATTGGCATAGAGACCCAGAGAGGCTGTAGAATTTCCGACTTGAAGACACTCAAAAGTTGCCTGGACAGAGCCCTGAGCAACCTGATTTAGTCAGCTCTGCTTGGGGCAGGGGTTAGATGTTAAACTAGATGATCTTCAGAAGTCCCTTCCAACCTAAATTACTCTGTGATTCTATAATAACTGACACACCTTCCCACTGTCACCATCTATCAGGAGAAAGCTGAAGACTTAGGATCACACGGACATCTCTGATATCCAGTTTCCCATACAATTACTCATATTCTCTTTTTAACAGCTAATGTAGTTTTCACATAGACTCAAAGCTCTTTTGATATATCCCACCACTTCTACAGCAGTCTACATGGTAAACTTCTTTCCTCAAGTAGGAAGACACAAGCACAATGATGAATTAGGGTTTTCTGTTATGGGCAGGGGCACCTAAAACAGAATCAGTGAGCGAGCAAAGCAAGCAAAAATATCCAGGATAATGGATGGCAGTGTATGTGTATTATGTCTTATGCAGCTGAGAGTAGAGACTCTAAGACTTATCAAGTCCCACTGAAAGTGAGATCTCATAGTTCAGGGAAAACTATTGCAACTTGCTAGAATTAGAAACTGAAATGAAACTAAAACAAAATCTTTCCTCAGTTTTCTATCAGCGAAAACTCCAGTACTTATGCTGCTGCTGTTGTTGTTGTTGAAAAAGAGACCTCAGGAGCACAAGAACACTGTGGGGGTGGATACAGAGAAAGTGGCAACCATAGACACAGCTTTAAGCAAGCAGGTTCAAACTTTAATGACCTGTGTAGGAAGATAAATGAGATTTCAAGAGAAAAGAGCACTGTTAGCATGAGGATGTTGTTAGGTGCGGAAGGCAAGCACTCTTAGTGCTGATGAATTGGTAGCTGACAAAGAGCTACATCTTATAATGGTAACTGTGTAAAGCCATGATATATTTTTCCTGCTAGTTTTTTGTCTTTCATCACATCCATTTGAATGAATCCTTAATGAATATCGTGTTCTGTTTGAAATCAGAGAGGAAAAACAGCAAGCACACTATTGCCATTTATCAATCACATTATTTTATCTCTCAATTATCCTTAATTTAATAATTGTATTATTTTCACTTCTGTTTCAACTTTAAGGGCTTCTATTGCAAATACTGTATTTTTGCAGGTGGTTTAGGTTACCGGTAATTTTCAGTAAGAGCCCTTTTCCATCTTTTTTCTTCTTTTTTCCGAAAGCTCTTCTCTATACCATTATTTTGTCTAATCATCAGCCTTCCTGGAAATATTAATCATTATGTCTACTAGACTTTCAGAAAAACCTGAGTCAAGTTTCTTCAAATTGCTTCTCTGTTTATTTTAGCCAAAGTCTGAATAAAATTATTTGAATAAACAGGTCTGAAGCATATCCTGAATTGTACAGTTGGGATATGAACCTGAAATCCAACATAATTCCTGGCATTACAGTAATAGTATTTAGTAGAAAGAAAGAATTGTATTAGATTATAAGTGCATGTGGAATGGAATTCTGTACAGCTAGCTGTATTTTCCATAGTAAAATAAATTTTACTATCTTTCATTTCTTGTACAGAAAAGCATGAGTCTAGTCTGGTAAGAGCTATGAGAGTTTTGCCACAGCATTTTTTGACTAATCATATCTCCATCATTTGCATGTCATTTAGAACTAGCCAGCTGAAAATATGGACTTAATGACACCATGATGTGAAATTCGCTGACATCATGTTACATAGAAGAAGCAACAAGGTTAAGATTATAGAATATCTAGTCTTACAAATCTAATGTCAAACCCAGCCTAAATACTACAGTGCTTCAATGGTTAAACTACCGATGCCCAACTTATTCCAGTTTAGGCCAGAAGAGTGATCACAGTTTTGAAGCTCCAGTGTGAGGTTTCTAAACTCTCTCATTTACCATCATTTCTTTGCAATATGTGGCAAGAAGCCCTCTATGTAAACCTATCACAGATGGATGGACATCACCTTGATGAACAAGCACGCGGTCCTTATCATTTCTCTATTTCAGACACCCAAGAGAGTTTCTGCATTACTGATTTTAGTTTTCATTTGGTCCTGTATTCAGCAAAGTGCTCTGATCTAAAACTTTGTATTCTGAAGACTCATATATATTTATACCTCCACAGGGACAGAAGGTGTTAATGAGTGCACAGTTGTAGTTCTAGGAGCTCACAAAACTTACGTAATTATTTTGGCTGTTCAGGGAACACACAAGGTCATTTCAAGATATGGCTAGATTAATATGGCTTGGCATGGAAAGTGCTTTGACTACTGGTCTGTGTTTGTGCAAGTGGCTCAGCCTGCTCTGTACAAGGGATGAGCTGGATAGAACTGTGGTAAGGGTACCCACACTTATTATTAGGCTTTAGCTATTGCCTATAATTAAAAAACAACTGGCCTGATATACGTCTCATAAAGTAATGGCTACAAAAGTGCTGGCGCTAACAGCTCACACACAGTATTTACTGTTTCAAATTTTACAGGTTTAGAAAACAAAAGGGTTGGTTAGATAAACAAAACCAGTGTAAGAAATAAGCCAATATATTCTGAATAACAACAGCATAAAACCAGTTTAGTTGAATTACAGAATAGCTTCTTTTTGCTCATTGAGCGCTATTGATTTTTTGGCATGGAAGAAGAAAAAAAAAAAGAACAGATGGTGAAAGAAATAAATTAAGCTGCTGGTGATGGAATACAATATCACACTGAATTGTAAAGAATGATGAACAGAAATCCCTTTAAACAGGCACTTACACTCAGTATAAGAGGTTCATATTGTTGAAGTTCATATCTGATTTTTTTGGTTTATTTTCTAGTTATTAGAGGAGTTTTTACTTTCAATACAAACTCCAATATGAATTCAAAACAGAAATCCAAGGCAATGTACAAGAGATTCACTGTGTTCAACCATAAGCCAGAGCTTCTAGTAATGTTCTAAATTGTATAGTATTATAAAACCAATCAAACAAAAACTTTATCCTTTTCTTTCTCAATAGTCCTTATTCCTTGTTGCAGATTTGAAGGACTGTGTATGGCCAAAGTCTTGACTACATTTTCCAACTCTTCCAGTTTTAATTTAAAAAGTTCTCTCTCCTCTTGAGATCTTGCTTTGTTTATATCCTTAGACTTTAAGAACAATAAACTGCTACTGTTATAAATCAATGCATTTAAGGAAAAAAAAAATAAGATGTGTTGACGTGAGTGGTCAAGAACTGCTGTGCAAGGTAACCCTATTTTCAGAACCAAAATTACAAAACCAGACTTCGTCCTGGTAAAGTGACTGCAATTCTCTTCATTTCAGTAGAGATGCATAACTTTTCAGGAATTCTCAGTTTGACTCTTCAGTGATAACACTCCCCTTTTTTAATGTGACCTATTCAGCATTTAGGTCACAGGCACATTATCAAATGTGGTGGAGAGGTCTATTTTTCACATACTGAAAATTATTTTGCCTCACAATGCTCTCATCTTTCTTCCCCAAGCCACAACACTATGTGGTAAACAGAAGTCTAATATCAGTGTAATTGCCTCAAGAGAATTATAACTCTGTCCTAAGTTAGTGAAGACAAATCCCCTGTAATGTCCATGGTTATCATTCATTATTAATAATATCAATACTTTTCATCCTTCAGCCTCCAGACATGGTTCAAAGATGATTAGGTAGCACTAGTTCCATTTAGCAGCTGAAGCATGAAGAAGTTTAATTTGGTTTTGAAGGTACAAATTATGGTTGGGGACTGAGCTCCTCTTACTGAAAACTGGTCTGAAGCTTTGCACTCCACTTCTGTGAGACTGCCACTTTAAACTCTATGGAAGAGTCACTTCGTCAAGCCCATACTCTCCTTTTGTACTTGCTTTTTATAGAGATGTGGAGAAGAAATGGATATCAAAATGTCTGGATTCACTTCATTATGGATTTTTAAAGCATGGGGCCATGTTCCCAAGCTTTACACTATCCAGTTCTACTTATTTCAAGACCCATTTAGAGCAACTATACTCACATTCCTAGGAATATTTTAGGCCTATGTCTCTTATTACAGAGCACCAGTTCCCTGTTCCGCTTCTTGCTGCAACTCCTCATGGCCCACAGGGATAGGATGATCAATGTCAGTCGATAGGTATTGCTAGCCCTGACCATTAGTCAACACTTACTTCATCAGAACCCGCCAACAGATGCTGTCTGTATGACTGGAATAACTTCCAAAACTCTGGGCCTAGCATGCCTGTCTCCAGACAGAATATTTTCTCTATAGCTGAGCCCTACAGTAGACAGAGCTCCTTATTCTTGAACAATTTGTACGGCGAAAGCATACTGACAACTGCATTAGCCATCATAGCAAGCTCAGAGTTGATCCTTGAGCACGTTTTGTGGATGCACCAAATGGAGTTGGCACGATGCCATACATTTCTCGGGAGTTTTGTAATCACAGGGAATAGCAAGCTTTGGCTTACTAAATGTTGTAACATACCTGTATATGTTTCCTACCAAGCATGACAGACTAACATCTAGGGTCATTTTCTACCACTCATGCAAGAAAATATGCTGTTCACTGCATATTCAGGATCTTAACAGTGGCTTGAGTGGATCCTATATCAAACTGCTTTTCCAGACCACTGTAATATGCAGGTTTCTTCTGGCAGCCCTGCCTGGAATCCCTGTGACCTTCATACTCATCTCATTTGTCCAGCAAACAAGCAAATAGCCACAAATCCATAATAGTCATTCATGCTGGGAAGCTCCTTTAAGAAAGGTAGCGTGGTTAAATAGGTGACATTTGGGTTATGCAGTGCAAACACTTTTTAACTTCAGCACATGCCTGGTGCCACTGGACCTGATTGACCAAATATGATCTTGAGGCAAACCTACAATGGAAATAGAAATAGCCACCCACATTCTAAGGAAAAATGTGTTGAATTCATTGGGGTCATCATTAGCAGGAGAAAACAAACACCTGCTTGTATGACATAATTACAACTTGAGGAGTAGGTGACCGCTGTCATGAACAATTAAGAAACCTCTGCACTGAATACACTTTGCAAAACCTTCAGTCCTTGAGTTAGAAAGCATCCCATGTCTGAGTTCTCCGACAATTAGATAGCAAAATCTGTTTGCTCTCATCACTCTTAGACCCTGTCAGGGTACTGTGAACCATTCTTGCAAAATGTTGGACAACATTAGTATCTTGCCAGATCTCTCTGATAAAGGCAGCGAGATTATTTCACCGGAAAGTCTCTCAGGCAAATAATCAAGATGACAAGACAGAAAATTCTTACTTGAGATGCAAATAGAGTCTCATGGCAAGAGAGATGAGCAGCACTCTGATCCAGTGGAGTGAAAAATATAAGAAAACTGGTACAGCCTACTTCTTCAGGACAGTGAAAACCACTATGCTAAGTAAAAGAAACTACTACATAAGAAAAAAGATTGGGTAATATGTTTCCAAGTCTGAAAAGTTTGGCTTGGTTTTCTGGCAAAAGGTTCAAGATTTTTTTTTTCTGATTTGCGTCTCTCTCTCTCTAGTATCCAGGAGACATTATAATATAATGTACTCGCAATATTTTTATCTTACCTTATAATACAGATATTGGAATATACACATGCATATATACACTAGAAAGTACAGAGACTACCTTGACATCTGATTAAAAGTGATCTATGAACTATGGATGTGATTTAAAAAATGTATAGTGTGGGGCAGAGACGAGAAGAACACATAACTTTTAAAAGATGAATGAGCAATATTATTTTGATTTGGCTTGTCTCTCTTAAAAGACAGTACTTTCAAAGGTGTTAAAACATCCAACACTTCTGCTGACTGGCTACCTTTGAAAAAGCGAGGTTCAGAGCTGCTTTAGAAATATCAAAGGGTATAGATAAAACCGAATATAATTTGAAATGAGTCAATCAAAGAATCTAAAAATTCATTATCCCTTTGTCCTGGTTTGGCTCAGAAGAACTGTAAAAAGAGCTGCAGAGGTAAGATGGCAGAAAACAAAACCTAGCAATAATTGGCAAGGAGTTGGGGATGTTCAGCTCTAAAGGAACATGGTTACTTTGTGCCTTCTTCCATAACATGGATTGGATCATGATGGTGGTAGGGACAATACAAAGAGGGAGGAAGAGCTGGTACAGACGTACTCTGGAACAGAACTGTGCAGGATTCAGCTCCCGTTCCTGTCTGAAATGCCCTTGTAATCTGTTGCTAGGCTTGAAATTATTCAGAGTGAATGTTGTTTTAAGTGCTTTCTTTTGCTTAGATCCACAGTCATGTTTGGCTTGGAAAAGCCCAATGTACTAATAGTCTCTTATGATTACAAAAGAGAATTTAAAGACTTTATTTGCTGAAAAGAAATAAATACAGAAATTCTCAGTGTTTATTTTCCTTCTTTATATCTCAACTGTTTTTTCGCAGCTGTCAATCTCAGTAGCATCTGCTAAAGCTCCTTATTTATACTCCTCAAAAATAAAATCAAGTCCTACTTTTTTTTTTTTTTTTTTTAGTTTCCCCATTCAAAACTTGGATAATTCAGGACTGCTGTGGTTGTCTCCTTTTCCCATGTCTCCCAAAGAGCCACAGTATGACCTTGGCCTGACCACTTATCCTACAGTGTCTCAGTTCCCTTCCTACCTTAGGGCTGGCTAGTTAAATGGACTGTCAGGTTTTCCACACAGAAACAGTTTTGCATTGTACAGTGGCATCCAGTCTTCATGGGGATATTTAATTTCTCCTGTCATACAAATAACATTACAAAAGTATGGCAATAAATGGAAAAATGACCAAAGCAAAATTAATATAATCTCAAAAAGGTATAACAAACACTCAGAGCATTGTCTTCCCTGAAGTCAATAAATTTTCTCCTCATACTGATCTACTTCTGTTTTGTGCTAGAAAGGTCTCCAAACTATTACCTTGGCAACCAATAAACATTAATCCATGTGAGATTTTCCTCTTGAAATACTTTCTATATTGGAAATGCTACGTAGGAGGTAAATTTCACTGGAACTGGAAAAGATGTGCTGATGATTTGATTCACATTTTTTCTGGATTTTGCAACAAAACACAGTCCTGGATATTTCTTATGTGAGAACAAATTCACTATCCATCTGATGAAATTGGCTCTGGTGGACATGCCTGGACCGTACATTTATCTGCCCCAGAAGACTTGCAGCACCCCGAGTAGTCTAACAAAAGACACAATACAGTTCGCTCGAGGCCCAAAGTAGTTTGTGTAACACCAGGTCTTACGATGCGTTATGTTACCATTCTTAATTCTCAGTTATCACACATATTTAATAGCTCAGTTTCAAGGGACCAAACCAAGGGCTGCGTTTAGCTGGCAAGCGCCTGTGCAAAAATTGGCCGTTGCACCATTCCTGTATGTTAAAGCACTTTCCAGCTTGCATAGCAAGATCCAGCGCTGTTGACGTACCACTTCAAAAGATTTTGTCAGAAATCCTGGGCAACCAAGTAATGTTGCACCTTGGCCTGTCCCCTCGAGTAAGGCCAACTATCGGGGTTGAGCTCAGAAAGAGAACTACTGTTGTAACTTCGGCTATAACCAAAGACTGTGGCCTGGTTTGTAGGCCACCGAAATCAATAGGAAGACTCTTATTGAATTTAATAGGCTTCAGATTGCACCTCCACAGAGCAATACCGAGGACTTGAATTACATCCAGAATCTCACACAGACCAAGGCAGTAGCAAGCAGGCACAACCGGTTTAAAGGACTGATCAAAGTCCACTGATGTCTTTCCAAAATCTTTGAACAAGTGCCACAGAAGAGAGAGCAATAATCCAAGAGGAAGGTGACAGAGGTTTAGGATGACTGTGGTGAGGCCCACATCCTAATGCTGTTGCACAATGCACGCTTGAAAGTCAAGTTACATGGATAATATTTTATTCATAAGCACAAACACTTTGGAACATTTGTCAATGTGAAATAACACATTGCTTGGGTCTCTGAAGACACGATGTGAACCATAATGTGTGTTATTGCAAAATAACACATAGCTTGTCACTTATTATTATTGTAATAATCTGTATTTGAAGGAATCGGCAACGGCAATGCATACTTACATCAAGGAAGGAGCAACTCTAGCAAAGGAGAAATTCTGTTTTTGTATTCCTTATGGAAAATAAAGGAAACCTTTTGTAAATAAGGACCATTGTTCCAGACTTACCTCCTGAAGAAAGGTTAAACCCCTCAGAATGAGTAGATGGTTTCCTTAACATTCAAACACAACATGGGATTACCTTTTCAGAAAAGTTTTCTATGCCTAGTAACACTCACATATTCATCTATGCCAGAGCCTAGAGGACTGCACAGCTTGTTTTGGAAAACAGTCATTCTTCTTGTGTGACACCTGGAAGTCCCCTGATAATCTATAGTGTTCCAGTCGACTGATATAACAAACTACACCTGAAACCACAGATTAAAAATTAAAAAAAAAAAAGAGAACGCACAAAGAGTTTCAGCACCAATCAGAATGAAAATGAAACTGCTTCTCCTCAACAGCAATGTGAGACAAAAGTATCTTTTCATATTGAAATGAATGTATGTAACAAACTTGAATAATTTTGCAGCCTTTATATCTAGAGAACTGCATTACATGAAGATGACATGTAAGGGAGACATTTTGAAAACTAAAATTGTCAGCTTTTGAATTTTATATGTAGTGGAATAATCACTTAAAGAATCTTTAAGACCAAGAGGAAATTATAAAAATTA
>NW_008796041.1:4174498-4192898 GCF_000699145.1 Aptenodytes forsteri | reverse complement strand
TACATTGTTAACTACCAACACCTTTTTCTCCTCCCTCTAAAAGGAACAGGCTGCTAAAAAAATTCACTTCTCAGTTGCAAAAGTAACGCAGTCGGAAAGGTATCTTTCAAGTGACTAAATTTATTGGGTTTGTGAAATTAGGCTGGATATACAGTTAAGGAATTATTCAAAGTTTTTTTAAAAATACGTTTTGGTTTTTTTTTTAATTACTTTCTTACCAGAAAGCAAGAGTAAGGCTTTTTTCTTGGTACTCAGATGTTTGTTTGAGCCTTGAACTAAATACTTGTGTTATTTATCTGTTGTACTACTTGTTCTGAAAAGTTCAGATAGAATCTCATTGCGCAAAAGCATAGTCCTTGCCTTGAAAAAACGTGCAATGTCAATGGAAAACAAACCAAATGTGTATAAAAAGTAATTACAGATTGGCACAGAGATATCATCTGATGTCACATGGAAAGTTTGTGTAAGATCCTGGAATTGAAGATCATCTATCAATTCAGAGTGTTAGCCACAAGACCAATCTTCCTGACATTATTAACATCCTTGAAACATGAAGGCAAACACATTTCTCAACTTATCAATGTCTTAAAAGCTTTATTCTTTAGAAGTAGAGCAAAAATTCTGTTAAGCAAACGATAACAAGAACAATACTATTTTTTTAATAATTTATTAAATTCTATTAAAGAATCAGACATAAATTTTTAATGCTGTTTTGGCTGCAATAAATGTTGAGGACTATGTTTGGACATGAACACATAGCTGTATGTGTCAAGATGGTTTGGAGCTTCACAACTCACATAGGAGCTTTATGAAGCACTGTTTTTTCTGGGACGACACAGTTTCATAGCAGGAATAAGTAAAGCTGAGAAAAGCAAGGAATTTTTTTGTCTCAAGGGAAATTACAATATTCCAACATCTGTTTTCAAATTAAGACAGTCAAAATGCTGAACTTTTCATAGAGTGACAACTTAGAAAAAAATGAAATCCAGGAATGTATAACTTTTGCTTTTGATCATTTTATCTGTGTCTGCTCTGGTCTGGGTGTCCAGCTTTCTTAGGCTTTAATGGGGAAAAACAGTGGACGTACTCCACAGCCCAGATGTGTCCAAGTCATATCCCCAAATCGAGAAGCCTGGAAATGCTTCTGAGTGTGTTCTGTCTTACATGGCATCCTCTGACACTGAACTGCAACTTATACAAAGGATAAGCATGCTTCATCCCTGATTCGGACCTGTTGGCCAGGATTTGAGACTGGGCTATATGTTTTATCCTGTCCTGCTATCATATAAACTTTATGCTGATTTCTGAGGTACTCTCAAATATTTTAATGGGAGTTATGGTCCTGTGCAGGAAAGAATGGGGAAGAAAGCAGCAAAACCACACGAAGCTCTTATAAACCTCGCTGTTACCCTGAACACACAAAGGTTAATGTCAGATGAATACAATATTATGTGCCTTAGATCACCAAAACAATCCAAAGTAATGTTTTCATTTGGATAGAACTGGTGGAAAATTTTGATTAAATGGAAACTTCCTTTTTCATTGACAATTCATTTTGATGGAAAACGCCTGCCTAATCCTTGTAATACGCTACCAGACAGTCCCACAAGGCAAATTCACTGTTTATGCATGACTTAGAGAGAATGGTCATCAGCCAGGTTGCTTCAGTGCTTTGCCATCACAGCTCAGCTCTGTCTTATTTGCCAGCTCAAACCTGGGGTGCCAATTGCGGTGGCGAGCAGTGTGAACTGGTCAGTCACTCATTTCACACATGCCACAGATCAATTCCTGTACGATAGTGCTTTTTCATTTACCACATATGCTGAACTGCATTTGACCTGGCGGTGAAAGGTTTCATTTACCATTACAGTCACTTCAGCTGTGCAGTCTCCAGTCTGTACGCTGATTTATGGATGGATGGATTTGCATATGGCAAACATCCACACAGCTTTATAAGTTTGCATTTATGCCAATAAATGTAAAGTCAGGGCTATGATACTAGTATGAGAAATGTTTTTATTAGAAATAGCTCTGCTTGGGTTTTTCGTTGTTGTTGGGGTTTTTTTTTGTTTTGTTTTGTACTTTTTTTTTAAATGCACGTAAGGATAAAATACCATTCCATTTCCAGTTTAAGACACGGGGACGCTGCTAAAAAACCCAACTCTTTATTTCTTCTTCTTTGTTTCTTATTTCTTTCTTATAACTGTTCCTTAGCAGGTATACATGGGAATCATCTTGTCCCCGGGGGCAGGACAGAGTATGAATCCTGACACTGATGGAGAAATGTCCAGGCTGATCTTGGAGATGGGAGCATAAGAACAGCAACGTCCAGCCAGACCAAGAGCCAGTCTAATGCAGTGACTACTGGTGACCAGCCATGGATGATCAAGGAAAGAACATGAGAACAGGAGAAGACATAGTTCCTGATAGCCCTTACGTCAGAGCTGAAGAAAATTGTGCCAGGATTTCTGGGTGGTTTTTTTGGTTTGGTTTTGGTTGGGTTGGGATTGGGTTTTCAGTTGTTGGGTTTTTTTAAACAGCATTTGATCTCCTCCATATCTGGCCTAATTAACTGACTACTGCAGAAGGCTCATGTTTGTGTAATTTCAATACCAACACTGCTAACACCCTGTACAAATACTAAAAGCCAATGTCCTGGTTTTCAGAAATTTTTACTGTAAGCAAGCTGTCATTCTCTCCACAATGTACACGTGTATCTTCAATTAATGTTAACACTGTCTTGATGAAACATCATGACAAATATTCATTCATTCTTTGTTTCCTGGTATGAGCAAAGGAGAAAAGATCCACCTCCCACCCACATTCTGTAACAGATTTAGGAATGCAAGACCTTTCATGCTTAAATCATCTACTATGCAACGCAAACGTTTATACCCGCTGAAACACAAAACACATCATTCATTATTTTGAAACTTAATTTTGAATTAGACATTTACATTGAGGAACAGCCAAAAATAACCTGCAGCAGGGTGTGGCGTAATTTTGCGCTGTTTATGGATCTGGTCCAAGTATGGGTGTGTAAACAGCTTCATATTTATATATATTATGTAGGTAAATGCATGCATGCACCTAAGGATACTTTCAGAATTCAGGGAGTCTGGGAAGTTTCTTCCCTCAGCTTAGCTTCACAGAGGCATAGGCTGAGCTTAGCCAGACCCAAAAATCCCTTTGGAAGTGCAGTCGGGTGGGAGAGAGCTCCTGGTCTCAGTAGGACAAAACAGAGGAAGGAGTTACCTGTGTTGCATTTATGCTCCACGTACCCTGCCACTGGCTAGCAACTTTATACAGATGTCTGATGTCTGCGTGTCCTTTAGTTATCGCTTGAACAGGCTCAGAGACTTTCTTACAGTATGTGGCCTTCTTGATATATGAATCTTTTGCATATATATTAATATATAATGCAATTTCTACCTTTTAACATCATCCTTGGCCAGCACTAGAGGTGTTAGGATGCCTCTGTTCCAAGACATCACAGACGTGTTTACTAATAAGTTACTTTGTGGGTTGTTCTCTGACTGCTAACATAGGTTAAGTAACAGCTCCAATTAATTAAACCAATGCCCCTTACAGACAAGTGAAGGACTTCACAGCCAATTGCACCAGAGATCAGAAGTAGCGCAAATGTGTTTCCTATTGGATTTTATGCTACAAATGGTTTCTGCTCCTATTTTTAATAGAAAACATTCTTTTTGCTTCCTTCTTTAAATGTATACCTATCATAAAATGTGAAAAATTTTATTGCCCCACCACCCTCTACTGCATTTGAGACTTTCTGCATTTTCTTAATATGTGACATAGACGACAATAAATTTTAGGATAATAGAAGTGTCTGCACAAGTGGCTACATCTGAGTGGCTGCAATTTGAGATTTCTCTTGCTGTTTTGCAAAGAGCACTGAGAGCCCATTGACAAGATGTCTGGGGCGAGGGAGCACATGGCCCCGTGCTCCCTGTCCCACTTTGTCAGACTGATATTTGAAAAGGAGCAGGGATTCCTTGCTCTCCTGTTAACGTTTGCAGCTATTTGGAGTGGCAGGAAAGCAGCTCTGGAGTTTCCTGCTGTGGGGAGAGCTCCTGGGCCCTCTCCAATGAGCTCATGTGAGAAGCAGGCAGTAGCAACTTTCATTCAAAGTGCCTGGAGCCATAGCTACAGTAAGTAAGTAATACCCCGGTAAGGGATAAAACTTTCCACAATGCTGTGCCCTTTTTTGATAGATATGGGAATGGTTATTGAAACAGAACAACTGCATTATGGAAACCCTATTCCAACATTGCAGTGTTACTTATCTAAAGTTACTGTGCTCGAATCAGCGGAACTGCTTCAAGGCTGATTTGTGTCTAATGTGTGCTCTATGTTACATTCACACAGATGGACTTCTGCACAGAAGGTTTTAATGGAAAGACCTGTTAACAGGGAAAATGGGAGGGGGCTTGGATATGACATTCCTTTGCTCAAAAACTCAGTTTAAACTTGCTTGGGCATTCAGAAATATCTGATCAAATTTCATATTGATACTCATCCTTAAAAGGACTCAAAGATCCACCAGACTGAGTGAGAGTCTTTCGTAGCGACTTCAGTTGACATTGTATCCTACCGGACATGAGGATGCAATGAACCACAGCAAGGCAATGAATGCTCTTCTTGTGGTAGAGCACAGCGGACCCATGGGATAAGCAGGATCAAGAGGGATTGTTACTGAATGCAAACATTCATTTGGGAACAGAACAATATTTTGAACAGTTTTTGCCTCATTTCTTCCCATTAACTGGGCAGAGCTCAAAAATTTCAAGTGATCCTTACAGTTGCTTGGTGGTGTTGGTTTATTATTTCATAAGTGAAGAAGAACTTGTATAACCTCCCAAAAGGGCACTTCACGCCGCAAGTGCCATGTACGCTGAAATCAATGGGACTACTCATGTGAGTAGGAATATGTAACATCAGTTCTTTTTTTCATTTTTAATCTCCTGGTAAATACCGAGACAAATCACATTTCATTACAGGAATATTAGTGTGATTGACCAAATCCCAGAGCCTTTGAATAATTGCCCTTTATAAATTCAGTGAATGAAATTGCATTTAACTTTGTCTCTGTGAGTTCTTTTCAACACAATGTAACCAGACCAAATTAGTGCACAGAAGATTTTTGAGAAAGAAAATGTGTGCTGTATACGATTACGAGGGTGACACAAGCCATTTACTGAATTATGGAGCTTGAATGAAATACATCATGGTATTTCAAGGTAAGTAGATGGAAACTACAGAACAATATCTGGGGAAATGGTATTGGTAAACTACAGCAACAGTCCCATGTTATCTCATGATTAAGGGGTAAGTACATAATTCACATCACCTTTGGAGGTGAACTTTACTTTGGAAAAATTTTCTAGTCCTTGTGCCTGCCTAATTACAGTTTTTGGAGCTGTTTCAGGCATAAATGGCTTAGTAAATCTTTCTCTCTCCATATATATACATGCCAATTCTATCTAAGCAGACACGAGGTACAATAAAACATGTAGAAAAACATCTGACTCAGAGCCTATTAAGATTTTTATTTTATTCCATGTTCCACATTTTTCTACTGTTTACTTTCACTTTTTCACCTTTTTGGATGCACGAAGAACTGTATCTTCTGAAGGATAAAACTAGTTTTAAATGAAAATATTCACCCATTCTACCTAGTTCAACATGTACTGGAGTACAGCAGCGGAGCAGAATAGTGAAATGCTGAGCGGCAGAATAGTGAAATGCTGAGCAGTTTGTAAGTAAGATTAAAGTAATGATTATTTTGGGTGCCTCCAGAGTCAGATACAGACACAATTCAGAATAATACTCAAATCCCTTACATTTCTTCCACTCCTATCACACTTGTCTGCCAGACTTTCAGTGAAGGTCTACATCTGCTTATTGCTTAGATCTTGTGCTTTTTCTGTCTTTTCTCTTTGTTCTTCCTTTTCCTTTTTTTTTTTTTTTTTTTTTGGGGGGGGGGAACGATGGCTTTTTTAGCTTATCTTTTTTTGAAATATTAAAAGAAGCAGGAAATGTATAGTAGTGGGAGACCTGATATTGCTTTTTCAGATTCACTTTTCCCCAAGTGGTCATTATTACAGCAGATCTATTTAAGGCATGGGAGTTTCCATACCTGTGAATAGGTTAAAGTTTTATGGTGCTGCTTTTCACAGCACTTTGAAATGCAACGATCTTTGCCAGGAGCTAGCTAGAGAATTATTTACATATCTCCCTTCCTACCTCAGCTGACCATTCACATGCAAATAGGAGCTTTGACAGATTCTCCACACATTTATGAAACCCAGTGATCTGTCCATTTTTCAACTCAGAATGAAAGATATGACAATGCCTTAGAATAAAGCCCTGCCAGACTCTAGATTAGTTTCTTACTCTGCAATATTGAATATGAAGAAAAAAAAAACCAATTTTCTTGGAATGGAAAATTTTGGGAGCACAGTGAATGCATTTTGGTCACAAAATAAGTATCGATTTCTTAGAGACCAGCTGGGGGACAGCAGTTTTACAAACTATTTGAAAGGCAGAACTGACTTCGGCTCTTGCTTTTTTCTCCCTTGGTCACTCGGAACCCAACAAAATAACTCAGCCCCTCAAAACCCCTGATTTTTAGAATAGGTTCAAATCATTGCACCGTGGGCACACCGTGACATCAGGGGAGGAAAATGAACAGCAGACACTTAAGCTGGCCCTGCCTGTTAAACCCCATGCTTGAAGAAACTTGACTTGGACTACTGAGCACTTGCCCATAGTACGTACTCACTCATAAGTGGGTCCCAGAACAGTTCACCTCTGCATAGCACAGGTTCATGGTCTGGCCCCGCACATGCAAGCAACTGTCTCTTAAACCCCAGTGTCCAAGAGACCTGACTGAGTGGTTCAGCTCAGGACAATATTCTGCTTTCATGGTGATCATCAAAAGTCATTGCTATTCTACCTACTTGCCAGTTGTTATTTTAAAGGAAAACTTGTCTTAAGACTTAACATCTCCTTTTCTGGTGCAGTTTCAGTGTCTTATAACCAGAAACAAATACACATTTCCTAGTCTAAAAAGCTGTATTTCACCTCTCCTCATGTAATTTAAATATATTGATCACTTTCATATGTCTGGCATAAGGTAAAATAGTTTCTATGCATAGTAATTGGGGTGAACTTACAGCGAAACAAAATTCAGCGTTTGTCATATTCCTACATGCTGATGGAAGAAGTTGTGAAGAGAGTGGTAGTTATAAGAAATGTCCTTAAAAATGCTGTTTATGGTCTCAGCTATGAAAATTGTGGTGAAAAATTAGAAGTTGCATTGCTCGGTCTTGTCCTCAGTCCCTTTGGTGCAATGTCAATTAGCAGTATCAGTGGTCTAATTCCCTTCTCACATGCATCACTGCAGTCAGCCATTTAATGAAGTTACACTTGATTTACACCAGAATAATTGGTGATAGCTTAAAATTTCAAATATAGAATAATAATACACATGAGACTTGATACTGCTCTCTTTGAAGACAAATGAAAAAGTTTCTTTACTCCAATAAACAGAACCTTTTACGTTGGTCCCTCTTAGTCTGTTTGCCAGCCTCAAGAAATGGACTTAGCTCTTCTAGCACCAGAAAACCTGTCAGAAAGCTATGTAGCACGTGGTCAAGTAAGACACCGTAGTCTAACAAGTCAAACTACAAACTTGTGCCTGAAATTCAAAGGTACACCAAAATCATACAAAATCTTGTATTTGTTCTGTATTTCTTAATTAATGGCATGAAAACCTGTACTTTATTATGGAAAAAAAATGTTATTCAAAACAACCATTACGTCATGCAAGTAGCATGAGGAAGTATAAAAGCAAAGAAAAAAATTCCTTCAGTTAATTCACTGAAGGTAATATTTAAATGCTGCATTTAAGGTATGTGGAATATATGAACAACCAATTTTATTTTCACATAGGCTAGGCTGATGAGGGGAACAGGTGCTTTCTTAGTTATTTTAGGAATGAGGATGTGAATCTTACAGAGATGCAGAATTCCACTTCTGAATTTATTATAGCAGTTAATCCTCATTATTAAGTTTGAACTAAGGCTGTCAAGCAACAGTTTTCCAGTGAGCAAGTCACAAATGATAGGCAATTATGAATGACTGAACTGATTACTGAATATTTCCCCAAGTGGCTAAGAAAGGCTGCCCTCATTGTTGGAGAAAGTTGGGAAACATTTTGGGCATGGAAAGTCAGAAAAAGGGCTGTGTGCAGGAAGAAATAGAAGTTTTGTGTCCAGAATCTGTTGGGAAGGAAAACATGTAGGGGCAGAGGAGTATTAAACACCAGTGGCCTGGTAAGGTATGTTCAGACTGGGTGGAATGGGGAGGAAGTACCCAAAGTGAGGTTTTTAGTTTTGTCTGATAAGCACAAGAAAAAAAAAAAGATTTTTTTAACTCACTCTTAATTTTAAATATGATTATCAGCCATGATTAGAAAAAAAGAGAAGCCTAGCTTAAACTCTGAGAAATAGGCCAGGATCTTGCAAGCACTCACGTACCTTTGGTAGGCAGTATTGCAAAGACTAAACACAAAGACTTTTCTCCAGAGTCGCCTGTAATCACCTTCACAGTGTATTTAGTGTGAAATAGAGGCGGATACTCCAAAAAACATTGTGAAGCATTCCTGTATAGAACCGTCTGGACTACACAAATTGAATTAAATTAGATATGCTTTCTGGATAATAGGCATGTGTTTCATGTCACAGGCGTACATAGCTGTGAATATAACTATTATAATCACTTTAAAGTACCTGTAAGGCCTTTGTATGTTGATCAAAAATAAGTTCTGACTGGACTTCGAATATACACATTAATGGGATTATTCTCAGAGTAGGATACAGTTCTGAATAAGCATGGCAAGTCTCTGACCTCGAGCAATTCCTCATGAGAACACCTAATACCACTTTACAGGTGAAGAAGCTGACACAGAAGAGCCAAAGAATTAATAGGATTTCACATTTAGGGTACTTTCTTTGATTCCCATTACAGTACAGGCTTCCTGTGTATCATCAGCTGTGGTGCTGGGTTTCTGTTAACCTCCAACCTCCATTTGTAGGTGAGGATAACAAAACTTTCCTAATTTGCATGACTGTTGTCCAGTAAAGAGTGTGAGTTCCAGTGGGGGTTAAAAGAATGATGAAAGATGCAAAATTGTAAAGGGATGCCAGAAAAGGAAGTAGAATACCCAGGAGATTTCATTTCCATTACAGATGGGGAAAAAAAATCTGAAAAAATAGAATTAGAAATCTATGTTAATCTTGATCTCAATAGCCCAGGCTGCAGAGAAAAACAAAATTTTCAACACATTATTATTACTACTTTATTTCATGACACTCCTTTAAAAAGAGCTATGTGGAATTTTCTTTCAAATTTAACAAATTCCTAAATCTTTTCACTTGAGATAAGATCTTGCTCGCCTACTTGTTTGAGGTTAGTTTTTATGGCTAGAGTACAAATGACTGAGGATACATATTTAGAACAGCAGTAAAGACGGAGGTTTACCATACTGATAACTGCACAGCCAACATCCTGCAAATACTGCTTTGCTGATGTTTAGGACATTTCAGAGAAGTGCCAGCTAGAGCTCTTTGAAATCGTTATCATACCCTCCTATACATCTGAATATACACTTGGTCTTGGTGGATGGACTCTGACACGTCTTTGAAGAGCAGCAATTTAGAAATAAAGCAATTTCCTAACTATGCAATTTGCAGGTAGCTCAGGAATGCATTTATATTATTGTCTGCAAGGCCATCAGAGCAAGAAGTTTTGATACAGTCATTCATCTGCTCTAGTAGAAGGAAATATGAGAAAAAAAAAACAATCTGGAAGATAAAGTTTTCTTTCCAAGATCCCCAGGCATTATTTCTCCTATCACTCAACAGGAACCAACATTTACTACAGGCACCTAGCAGAGTGGAGACCTTGTAAAGGACCTAGCATGATGGAGATGAGACCAAGCTGGCCTACAGATACCCCAGAGCAACACTCATCATCACTGATATGACCCTTGTTGTGTTTTGAGAAAAAGAACTTCATTAGGGGTCAGAACCCTTTCAGACTATACATTCAGGCAAAAGCAGTAAAGTTGCACTGGGAAATGCATGAAGGAAGTAAAAGTAATATTAACACCCTGAAATCTCCAGTTCATCTTAAGAGACCTCACTCTATGCCTTGGCCAGGCGTGGGATCCGTGTCTAGCAAAGGATAGCTATTGCCATTCCAGTGTCAGCTGGTGATGAAAGCTGTACCCTGCACTCTCTGCAGCTCTTTTGGATGCTTGTGAGCTGTATTTATCGTTTGTTGCCTCTAGAAAAGGCCACCAACCCCTCCCCCTTGAAAGGCAGCTCTAAATCCTTTAAATTATCTCACAGAGCTTTTTTGTGTCCTTTTCTCACACAAGGCTGGAATTTCAAAAGGAGCCAAGAGGGGCCGTCAGAACCAACATGAGCTTTGCTTCATTAGAGTGGAGAGTAAAGGAGAGCTTTCTTTTTCCTCCTTCCACAAGTTAGATGAAAGCAAATAACTACTTCATTCCTCAGATTGTTCCCCACAAGATCCAACTTTGCACGAAAATATTTATAAGAGATGAGAATTTTATTTGACTGCTCACTTCTAAAGTTTCTGCAACATCCAGCTGGAGAGATAAGCAGGCGGCCCAACAAATGTCAAACAACTTTAAAACATTAGAAGAATGGCAAAAACTTCTGACTTTACAGCGTTTGGCTATCAAACAGCAAAGGATGAAAACTAGACGTGACACAAAGTAGACCAGTGCTCACACGTTTCAGGGATTGCTGTAGATGTGTCTAGCTGAAGGGGAATCTGTAATCCCCAAAGTGAGAAAAGAATCCCCCAAACTGTAAGTCTATTTAGAATTTTTAGAAATGAACCTAAATTAGGTTTCATCCTGCTCTGACTATTGAAACAGTTCTGCTGAAAAAAGGGAGAAACAGGGTCAAGGCACCTGTCCTCTGAGGTGCACATATGCATATGTATTTTTATTTGCAAACTATGCTATATGAAATTGAGTTTTCAATATATTTTTCTTTTAAAGTGTAGAAACATTCAGAAAGTAACAGAGCTTGTCAGGGGACAGCTTATTGAAAGCTCCGAATGATTAAGCTATTAAATTAGTAAAGCTCTGCAGCCCCAGACAGTCACTTCCAGCATGTGTCACTGGATTTGGGATGAGCTTATTAAGGAGGAGAGACATGGGAAATGTGAGATGTAAGTTAGGTAATTGTTTGAAGAATATGAAGAATGTAGTGGTACTGTATATTTCTTGCTATAACTGAAAGTTTGATGCAAATTTAGATAGAAACACAGGTGACCTCAAGATCATAGATACTGAGGGCATACATAAGTTTAATCAGTTGGATTTTTACAGACTTTAAATACTCATTTAAGCAGAGACAGTTTCTTAAATTAGGATGCTTTGGATCAGAATACAGCCTAAGTTCTTCCATAGCATTTAATTGGTACCTTCTTTTGATACCTTCCCAGAAAGAAAGAAACTAAATGAATGAACAAGGAGCTTAATTCCTTTTACAGTCACTGAAAAGCGATGAGCACCCTTAAAGTCTCATTCAGTCTGCCTAACCCAAGATTAGCTCTCTGGAGGTACCTCTCCTTCCACTGACAGTGAAAAGAGGCTAATGTGGCTGACTGTGTCAGTCAAAAAGAAAGAGAAAGACACCACAGGGAACCTCCTGTGGTGCAGGAGAAAGGCTACAGCACTCTTAAGATTTCTGATGCTCTCAACAGCTGTGGCCATCCTTTTCTCTCTTGTACATTGGGGCACTATCCCACTTGGAAAAAAATAGGAAAAGTCAAGTAAATGTACTATCCCCACAGTTATTCTCACCATCCACAGCTGTTCCTGGAAGAGAGCAGCTAACCTATATGAAGGCTGTATGTGGGAGGACCGTGAACTTGCAGACATTCCTGAAGGGAGCTTAATCCTGCAAAGGAAGGAATTCGCTGAATCGCCCACCAGCACACCACCAGCAGCAACTTTCACATGTAACCTTAATTAACAAGAGCACTAGGACAAGCTACAGAACTTCCATTTAAAATTTTGACATGGAGCTGCCAGGGTCCACCCCACACATTTGCTTAAAAATAAGCATGTGGGAGCCTGAAGACAATTTTACCCTTTTTAGCTTTCAAACAACTGGAAAATGTCACAACCATTGACACTACTTAGAAGGATTTGTTTTCTTCTCAGTCACTTAGGCACTGCCTCAGGTGAAGATGTGATTTTGCTTCAGATTGAACTAGGGTCAAGTCAGGCTCCAGCTGATGTTCAAAATATTGGAGCAACTTTGTATTTCTTGTGCTTCCATTGCAATGTTCCAGGTATGCACATGAGAGAAAAAGCCTGTGGGCCAGAGGAAGTAAATAAAAAAGATGTTTCTCTAATGGCAGCTGTAGGCATTAAAGGCCATATGCAGAACCAGTGATTAGGCAAACCAAAACCATATTAAAAGGATCAGAGTACAGTAATACATTAAATAAAAACTGAAAAACACTTCCAAGCAAAAAGAAAGAGTTAAAAATACAAATCATTTAGTGGTTTCTTCTCAGATAGAACTTCATGTAAATGCTTTCTGTATATACAGATGCACATGCAGAAGAGATTCTCATAAATAACCCATTTACATTGTAGCAACCTGCAAAGACTGAGTTTCTTATTTTAAATATTGTTTTGCTAAACCTTATGGAATAAATACACACCTGAATAAACCCTAAGCGAACAGATAGGTACGTCAGTCCTGATCAAAAAACTTCAAGCACAGAAGTAAATTTTAAGGCAGGCTTCACATAGCAGTAGATCCACTGAGCTCAGTGAAACAATGGCTGTTTAAATTCCTCACTAGGTCAGGTTTAAAGATGCTGTAACAAACAGCAGGGGTAAGTGCTGCACACCTTGTCCACAGCAAAAGAGTAGAGTTTCCATTGCTGTCAATACGGCACCTTCCATGAATAATTCAGTCATTTGCAAACCGTACAGCACAAATAATTATACAGAACTCCAGATTCTCAGAAAAGGGAGGTTCTGTAATTCATAAACCACTTTTTCCACTGGAATTAAATGGGAAAGTTGGAAACACAAAATGAAAATGTTGGGCTAGCTTTTCACCCTCCTTGTTCCAATTACACTGCCTGTCTCAGGCCCTAAATTAGCTAGCTGAAAATTTCCCTATATAGGCAAGATCTGAGCTTAGGCACTTCCTTCATCAGCTTCTCTCTCCTGTCAGCCCATGGGGCACGTCAGAAGCAGGCAGGGTAGTCCTACCGTCTCCCCTGACAGTTCTCAGGTCTCATGAAGACACCACTCAACCAACATTAGACCAACGCACAGAGCTTGTCTGAAGTACTCATCATTTTGAGGCAAAAAAAGGCTGAAGAGGCTGAGGCTGCATCTGACATGTTCATTACCTCCCAGCCTCCTGCACTGACTGAACAGTGAGGTCCAAGAGCACCGGAGCAGTGCAGAAATGCCATCAGGAATGGTGGAAGCTGAAGAGTGTTACAAACCCATGCCTAGACTGCAAACGTCACCAGTTTGCCTTCCTTCACAGTCTTCTTCCTAAGTCTGGGCTGCCCTTCTCTCCTTTTCAGGCACATTAGAGGACTTTTCCCTCAGACAGTGCTCTTACAACATAGTTTAAGCAAAAGTATTTTTAAGCAGATACCTTGAAATCTGAGACAAACTCTAATACCGGTCCCAACTCAAGAGACAGGCTCCCTTGCCAATATTTCTCTCCCCATTTCCTTCTCCCACTTTGTCCTGCTTTCCCAATATTTATGGAGGTATTGAATTGTGAGTTATAGAGTTTGATGGAAAGGAAAAACCACAATCAAACCCACTGGCAGGTCATCAACTACAACCAGACTGGGTCAACAAACTACAAACCAGGTATCATATTTACACTAGCATACATACAGGTAATTCAGTGCGGTGTCATTCCTTCCTCGTCATGGCATGTTGGACTGATTGAAAAGGACAGAAGTTTTGCCATTGCTTTCACTAGGGCCAGCATTTCATCCGTATAAAAAACCATCCTATAAAATTGTAAATCAACTGCACATCAAGGATGGAGTAGTTCTCACTATCACTGCAACTTTAAACAAAACACATATTTTTAATATGGCTTGAATTGGAGCCAGGGAGTAATGGAGCTAAATCTGTGTGCAATGCTTTTCCACTTACTTATTCTCAAGCAATATGTATCCAATTGAGCAACAATAACAAAGAACCACACATGTACTCTTACAAAACATACTTACAGCATTTAATAATTTTCAATAGACAAGTAGGATGCGACAGATGGATTTGAGAAAATTGGGTTCACAAGATTTACTCATGTGGAGAACAAAATCGGGGTTACCTTAGGAAAAATCTGTAAATCAACGAATCATTAATGGAAACTCTCTCTTCTTTGGGCTTATGTGTTTATATTTAAAGGTTACTGTAGCTGGTTCCACCTCTGTTTGTGCCGTTACCTCCCCATACAGAGGACAGCAAAAGAAAATAGGAAACAATAAATGATACAAGAAATCCATCTGGCGTTTAGACTATATTTATTGTTTTAAACTTTGCACACTCAACTTGATCACCATCTTTCTGAGAACTCTGTGCTCAATAGAAGTTTCCTGAACAGAACCTGTGACCTAGTGACTTAACAACAGACGCCGAAATTGAAGCCAATGAGATTAAAAAAAACCCCCAACAACAGGAAACAACAACAAAAAAACCCAAACAACAACCCCCCCTACATTCTTTAAGGAAAGATTCCTTTAGTTTTGACATATCAACAATGACATTTCTTGTTACATTACAATAAGGACACAAAGTCTTGGAAGGACACAATAGGAGGAGCTCAGAGGTTGAAGGGCTCAACTGAGCTTTAAGTTTTATAGCTGGTTTTACCACATTTAGGCTATAATCCAGAACTTCAATGAACTTTGGGTCAGGCCTTTAATCATATTAATTACCTTTGGCTGAAATAAGGAGATAAACATCATCTGTGCAAAACCTTTCCAATCCATGCACTAAGATGAAAATGCTTGGAAACTTTAAAATGTACGGAGCAAAACCCTGATGCTACCAAACAGGAGTTTCACCACAGATTTCAGCTGGACAAGGATTCCCCTAGTGCTCTCCTCAAATTTCCTTCCTTTAATATGCCACCAAAATCAAGGTTATATAAACCAAATAACCAGAACTCTGTTTTACAATAAACAGAAAGAACCTTTTCAGACCGCAGATGTGGCCTTAATATATGCATTTATGCACTTTCTCTTCCTCTTCCTATCCGTAACATGCCCTGTAGGATGCTTCTAATCTCTGCAAGACTGAGTGACAAGAAGTTAAGAGGAAGCAAGAATGGGAGTTCACTGAAACTTCTGTCCAGCAACCTGGGAAATGGCAGAGCTAATACTGGACCTTTGAAAACAAGTGACCATAGGAAATCAAGGTTGGCAGGGATTTAACCCTTCATGACTCATTTTGCTAACTTTTAAAGCGAATGCCTGAGCTTTTAACCATGTTTGACATCTAATTAGTCGAGAAAAACGAGAAGTTAAAATACATCCTTGCTTTTCTTTTGAAATAAAGCACCGACAACTAGCTCCAAGGTATTTGTTTAGGCAAAAACCAAGCATGCCTGTTAAAAGAAAGCACAATGACAGTCACTGCAAAGAGAAGTCGCTTGGGTCATTCTTTTCACGCTGCATATTTTTTTTCAATATCATAAGTTTATTTTACTCAACCACAGTTCTTCATGGAGAGTCAGAATGGGTAACTGGGCAGCTTCTTTTCCTAATTGCAAGCAGTTGGAATAGAGATGAATCACATAGTATCATATAGTCATATAGCGGTGAGGTATATATACCCTGAGAGATACATATTAGCATGTAAGGTATTCAGTCAGTGCCTAAAAGACATTTTTTCAATACCTACAGCTCTTAAGGCTGTTCCTACGCAAGGTGTTAACATTGATCTGTGCATAGAATGCTGCGCTGGAAGCAAAATTTGTCTAGAAAAGCGCCAGCTGATAAGGCTTAGTTTTCCCTGACTAATAATGATATCCCTGTATTTAGGGATCAGTGCAGCAGCACAGGCAACACGCTCCTCTTGACCTGGCCGAGCATTTACACTGGTCATTAGCATTAAGCATGTGAGTTGGTCTGATCTGATTTTTAGGGTTACACATGTTTTAAGTCAAATACGTGAATCAAAGGCCGGAGTGTGAATTCCTGTAAGTCTTCAGACTTTAACTTGCTTTGAATTAACTACGCATTTACTTTCTTTGCTAGATAGGGCTCCTCAGCATTTGAACTCATTTTCTTTTTACAATGATCTGCCAATTATAAAAACAGTTTGAATGTGCCTTTCAGTTTCCTGTTTTGCTCATGTAGGACTGACTGTATATTAAAATTTGATGTCTGATATATTTAAAAAATGAAAATGAGACCCTTTCTCCCAGCAAGAGCAGAACTGGAAAACAACCAATCAGCAGAGTAGCAAAATGTTGCTAAACTGTATATGGGCACAGTACCAGCGGGGTGAGAAAAGAAAACAAAAAAAAAGGGAAAAAGAGAAAACCACTATCAGTCAGATTTGGCCATCCTTTGAAATTAATTTCTGTTAATTTAGTCAGTATGAGCAGGGGTAGCAGACTTGAGCCATCAATAAACTTTAAAAGGGTGAAAAAAACCCCCAATAATTAATTAGCCGTTAAACCCTTTACAGGATATTTTTATAGCATTTACGCTTCTGTATACTAATCTGAGTTTCAGTATGTTTGTAAAAGTTTGGAAGCAATTAAGAGGTTTTTAATGATTTTTTTGACATAACATGTAGTTATGGTAGAAGCTTTCTTCAGCCTCCATTATTCAAAATAATCGATTTTGTGTTAAATACAAATAGCTTTTCTTATGAAAACCAAATTACCAGATTCTGAACCCCTTAAACTGTTCTTTTCATACATATCTCTTCAAGTTTAAACACACACAAATATGCATATATGTGTTCTTTAATAAAACCCTGCACATGCATTTATTTCTTACAGTGCATCCAAGTTTTGCAGGTGTTTATTTTTTTTTTTTCATCTGGAGTGCGAAAATGACGTCTGCCTTGTATCAGAGAGGACTTTCCCCCCCTCTCATTCACAGCATGAGAAAGATGAAAAAAATTGGAAAACCTATTTCTACTGGCAAGAGACGTATTGACACTATACTGTAAACTGAGATTGACATCTATGACCAGGCATGCACACACATGTTCTCTTTTTTCCCACTGTAGAAGCAGTGTGTTACTTTTCCTCCCTTCTTTCAGAGCCGTAGCTGCTGCTCCTTCTCTCAACCTTCAATAATCTGAGAATCATGAGAAGGCAGCTCTTCAGAGAGACATGTATATGCACACAGATGTATAGATCTCCCTTTTAGAAATAATACTCTACAGCTCTTACATTTTAAACTTCTTTCCCAGTTGCACATTCTCCAGATTTGGAGAATTCTTCTGAAAATGTACATAGAGAGGAACTTTGCTGATAACGAGAAGAATCTGCCTACTTCAGAGTCCTCCTTTAATACTGACAGTATTATACAAAAGTTAATTACTGACAACTGCAGTGTGAATGGCATTACACAATTTCAAACGTAAACGTAATCTCGCAGCCCTCTTTCTTCAGTTACACCTTCCCTGTGATCTCTAATGAAATACATCAGACTACACCGAAAACAATCCCGGTTCAAATAAATCGCACTGCATTAAACATCCATAGGCAGTATTTGCTAGTGCATAACAGTCCTCTCCTCCTTTTCTGGACTGATCTGTTCCTTTCAGTTTATAGTTTCTTGGCAAACCCACCATCTACTGCTTATGTTAGGCATCTGATTGTCAGATTTGTACAAACTGAATATTCATGACTTGAAAATTAACCACTTCATGCCTAAAAAAGGGAAATATAAATCTTCATCTATTCCACGCTGTTTGAAACAGATCTGGTATTGTGGCTGCACTACATGCCCAGCACGGGAGAGATTAGCTGGGTGGCCAAACACGTCTTATCGTTTTAAAGAGTAAAGTCCGATGAAATAGCGCAAGACTGAAAAATACACTTCCACGGCTCAGCACGACCCGGAGTCCTTGTCTGCAAATGCAACTAACTCTTCTTTGTCTGTGTTTAAACTGCGTGGTACCGACGGCAGCACGGAGTGGCTTTTGAAGTATTTTTTCAGAAATTTTTCCTAATGCCAATTTCCCCTTTGGAAGATAAGGAAAAGCAGGGAGGAAGGGGGGGCGGGGGGGAGCGACGGGGCA
>NW_008796041.1:4149025-4173859 GCF_000699145.1 Aptenodytes forsteri | reverse complement strand
GGGGGACGGGGGACACCGGTTCTCCCCGCGCTCCCGAGAGCGGCTGAAGCGCAGGAAAGCGACCCCCCCGTCCCCTGCTGTCACACCACACATGCAAGCAAGAAAAAAGAAAAGAAGAAAAGAAGCACATCGCGGCAGAGGTTAGAGGAGGGAACAGAAACCTCCACCGAGCTGGGGAAAGGCACGGAGCTATAAATTTCACGAGCTATTTTATGTCATTGTACAGGTTGTTGGGTTTGTTGTTTTTTTTTTTTTAATTTCATCTTACGGTTCTAATGAAAAGATGTACGTCCCCCTTTAAAAACAACAACAGCACAACACAACCCACAATGTTGCTACCCACATAAATAACATCTCCCGCCCATAACGTAATCCTCTTCGGGTGGCTCCCAGTTAAAACCAAGTAAGAAAGTCTTCCATCGGCATAACTTTACCACTGAAGCTTTTAAAGCCTTGTTAGGGAAGGTTGCGCTAACCCTCCCGCCCTCCCCACCTCCTGCACTACTCCAATTCAGCAAAAGAAATTCCTAGTAAAGCCCACTTCAACAATCAGTTCAAGACATGTACAGGTCTAGAGGGGCTTATAAATTACACTGGAGTATTCTCTGAAGTGTTCTTATGAGTTAAAAACGTTCCAAACCTTCCAATTTCTAGGACTGTGTGATTATTATAATCTTATATTTTTATGCAACGAAACTGGATAACGATTTTTGTTTGTTTGTTTAAACAAAAGGACACACAAAATCCCCAGCGGTCTTCTAAATGTTAAGGAGCTGTAAATACAAACATACAAGCCGACTTAAGCTCTCCCCTCCCACACATCTGAGCAACCCCCTTCTAGTCAGTGATGGTTTATTAAATTTTCCGTGCTAGGCTGAATATCAATTTAATGTGCATTTTGGAATGCAATGTCTTACACAGATATGTACCCTATATTATGTTCCTAATGCAATATCGACAGAAATGCTAGCAATCGACCTTTACAAAACGTTGGCATCATCAAAGAGGTGTGATGACCTCTTTTTATTTTGTTCTATACTTTTCTAGAAAAAAGAGTCTGTGAGTGCTTTATGGTGACAGTGTCTACGGTATTTCAGTGAGATCTCTTCCTTCCTTTCACCATTATTTACTGTGGGTTAAAAAACAGTTATCTAGTCCCACCGACGGTGACCACACTACACTCTGAATTTTACAGAAGACAGCATCTCTTTCCTGCGTTCAGACAGGATCCTCCCAGGAAACCAGCACCTAGGAAATAGTCTTAACTTTGGAACTGAAGTTCATAGTTGAAAATGCGGGTGTCAGTATGGCTCTAATTAAAACGTAAAGGCTCAGGCAGAACAAGACTCGGTGCTACCGGTAAAGCAAGGGCTAAAATTCTGTCATTGCTGCTTTCATTGCTTAATATTCACACACCAGTGGAAAAGAAGGGGCTTTTTCCCTCTCCTCTTTAACAAATTCTTCTGCTTCCTGAGCTTAATTCATTAATCCCGTGGCATTGTATCTGCCAGATTCAGCAATTCTATTGATCAGCAGCATTGTTAAGAAAATAAAATCCAAAAATAATGTTGATTTTGGTCATTCCCACACTTGTTATCCTGAGCATTTTCATGCTCCAGGCAGTGGATTAGAGCTCCAAAATGACAAGAGACGCCTGTCTGTTTTCCATGGATTACTTGCTACAGACATTCACTCTGCAAAGGAATTCATGTCACTTTGAGATTATTTGGAGAATTGGCCTAATGAATTACTCTTTTGTATTGAGCAAACAATTAGAAACAAAACACAAAAGATGCACCATATTCAGGACTTTATAAAGCACATCATTTTACAATGGTGTTTTTACACTCAATTTACTTCTAGTTGCATAAAGAAGGCACAACTACTTTTTTTTTTCTTATAAGGAAAAGAGAGTACGAAGCTAAAATTCTATCTTTCTCATGTAGAACGAATGTGTAACACTCCAGACTATTTTACAGCAACCAAATAAACAATTCATGGTCCCCAGTCAATATATATTTTGCCCAGAAAACATATGGATTAGATACAATGAGTACTAATTTATCCAAGATTGTATTTTAAGAGAAAAAATACAGCATCATTTTAGAAAAGATGAGAGATACTATCTTTTTGCATCCTTCATGTGAGAGACCACTCACGTTTTGCCTTCTTCTGTGGGATATGCCAGTCTAAAGACACAGAGAAGGGTAAAAACTGATCCTGTGGGCTGTCCTCCTGCTATTTAGCTCTAAGTAGTGCTAAGCAGCTAGTCAGGATAGCATATGCTACACCCCCTTATAAGGAGAGGGGCAATGGCAGCACTTCAGTGGTGCTGGAAGAGGCTTTATATCTCAAAGACACCCATTGCCATATGTTGCTTCTGCCAGGGCGAAACTGGGCTCTGCTTGGAAGGAATGGTTTGGCCAATGATCCTACAGCAAGTGCCAGAAATGTCAACTCTGGGCAACAACTCACTTTCAAATGACAATCTATTCACCTTTTTTCTTTGGTCTTTTGAAAGTGATCTAGCTGCTGAGTTTAGAGAGAGGGAAAAAATAAAATCCAAACTTTCCTCAGTTCTTCAAATAATACCCCTCTCCC
Organism: Aptenodytes forsteri; assembly: GCF_000699145.1. Lineage (NCBI taxonomy): Eukaryota > Metazoa > Chordata > Aves > Sphenisciformes > Spheniscidae > Aptenodytes > Aptenodytes forsteri. Next base: position 4,171,258 of record NW_008796041.1, on the reverse strand, counting down.
TTGAAGAAAAGAAGACCACAGTTACTAGCTTAATTAATTATTCCATTATTGCTCAGCAAGTTCAAAATGAGTAACAGTTCTTCTGCGTTGTTTCTCATACTTGTTGCAGATTTTTTTTTTGTTTTCTGTAATGGCATTTATTTGACATTCTATATAGTGTTTTATGTCTCAAAACCCAGATAGGCACTTGTGGGCTCTGTTTAACATTTTTGGTCTCATGCTGTGTGGCATTATGATTTGGATTTTTTTTATACCAGCTTTCAATATGTGCAGCGACTTCACATTGATAGATCCTACAAAAAGTTATACTTGGACATGCCTGGGCTTTCACTGTTGACCATCCATGCAGAATTACTCTTTCAATCACTTACAAGTTGGCATAATTTGGTGCTTCTCATTACTCAGAAATAGTATTACTTGACTCATGATTACTTCAAAACTTCTTGCTGCTGCTGTGATTTTTATACTTAGAAGCTCTTGAAAGCTTAAATGTTTTAAGAAAGTCTTTAGTGTGCTTTAAACACATACTTATGTTTTCAGAATCATTTCCTGTGTTTTAGATGAGTCATTACTTGTTTATATTGATGCGATCAGGTCCTTCTCAGAACTACGCAGGAATTACCAGAATCCGTTTTTGATATGCAGTACTAACCAGTAATTTTTGAGGGAAAGATTTCTTGGGTTGAGTGTGCAATTTCTGGTTAAAATCAGAGAAAAAAAAAACAAACAAACTCTCAGTCTGTATCTGATTGCTAAAAACCTCCCTAGAGAACACACTCCTGTAGGAAATGTGAAATCTTAACTCAGATACACTCCCTGCTATTTTCTTCCACAGCAGGTGAGTTGCTTGATAAGCAGAATATTTACAATTCTGCAAAGGGTCCCTTTGAAATTGCTCCAGTTGTATACATAATGATACTTGTAACATGATTTAGAATAACTGAATAATTATTGGCCCAAAAGGAGGCTCAGTCTAGAGCCCAATTATAAGTGCATTTGTCATGTGATGTGTGAGAGACCCAGGATGCAGTTTTACAACATATTGACTTCAGAAGCAAAATCACATTTAAGAATATCCAGACATCATCTACAACATTTTGCTTTTATGTCATGGACTGCCACTCTCTCATTTGGGATGCTACAAACTTTTTGTGGGGACATACTAGAAACATGGTGAAAAAGAATGTTTAAAAATAATCATTGTGGGCATATGAAAGGGGTTGTTTTTCACACAGATGCAGTGCATGCACCAGCTAATGGAGTAGAAAGAATTGTGAACTGGCATTGGGGAAAAGCAGCAATGCGGAGGAACTTTGGATGTTGGCCTCACTTCTGAAGGCAACATGTCATGAAGCTCTACCTCTAGGTTCAAGTCCTTTGCCTATATCAGACAGGAATCTAAACCTGGAATCTATTTGACATAGAGCTTAACACTGACACAGTTGTTCTTCTTTTTTTCTTGTGGAAGAAAAAAAAAAAAAAAAAGAAACCTATAAAAGGCCTATACGGTGAAGAAAAATGCTTCTGATATCCAGACCTGCTGAACTGGATATCAGCTATTATTTTTACAGTGTTGATGATTATCACATTAGCTCAAGAGGTTATAAATAGCTGCTTCCACCTGGCTTTTAAAGGATTTAAAATTCTGTGGAGTGGCACTTTTTAAGTTCTGAAGCAATCACAAAGCAAGGTTACTTAAAAATGCATCAGCAAAAAGGGAGTTGAAGGTGTAGAGTTTAACATTTTGTCAAGCTGGAGTTGCCAAAATCATCAGCTTGCATCTAGATCTGGAAATATTCTTGCTGTTGGAAGTCTAGACATGTCTTTCCCCAGCACTCCCTTGGGCTATGTTGCATTTGGTAGCCTTATTCAGATCGCCTGAATCTACATAAATCTGTAAGGTTTCTTATTATTGCATGTGATCGGGTTGCTAACCACATCAGTTAGTATCTGCGTTCTCTCAATAACACTGCATCTTACCATCTTGTCACAATCAACTTTTCCTTCATTTCTCAGGACTAATGAGACTGTACTATATGTGATGCTTGTACTTTTGGCAGCATAATGGGATCTGTATCAGTATGATGTGTTTTATTCACAAAGCTTTCAGGTCTATTAAACACCTCATCAAATTCTTCAAAAATATTCTTTGCATCCTGTTCTGTAGACAGGTTATATGCCTGTCTGAACAGCAGCATTTTCAGATTGCTCTTCAAACCTAAACAAACCTTTTCTGTTCCCTTGGCCTCTGCTGCCTGATGTTCATCTCATACGCAAATGTATGGCAACTGTGATACCCAGAGCCACGGTAAGAAACCCACCTTAATAACTCAGTGCCAGGCATGTGACATTAATAAGAGTTACAAAAAGCTTATTTTCCCCAACTCCTGGTATGGGTCAGTAGCTTCTGTTTCTAATGGATTAGCTCTGGGGTACTCATCCAAATTGAACAAAACTTCCAAGTCTATTAACTTGCAAGTACAGAGACTTCCGTCCCTCTGATTGCTTATGTTTATTGGCTGTTGGGCCTTCATTGAGGAAATACTGGCAAGGACATATGTTTTTTTTTACAGGAGATGAGGGAAATGCAAAGAAATATTTGATGTTCTAATTCTTCAGAGAAAAGCCAATTTAAGAAAAATCATTATAAAGAGGAAAACAAAGCAACAGCAGCCATGAAACTTTTGGCTCCTTAAATCCTATTCCAGGCCTAATGCGTTGAACTTTGTTGAAGGAAGTCTAATCAAGCCAGAAGGTCTCCTCCCAAATGACCGTCTGCAGAATGACTTGCTCCTCTAACCCAACAGATTTAACGGTTAATGGAAACCTGAAAAGGTAGATAATAAACCAGACCCGTCCTTTTCCCCACTGCTGGCTGAAGAGCCAGTTTGCAAGGTGTGTTACACACAAATGCATTACAGATTCAGTTACTTCGGCATTCAAACCCGATTTTGGCTTTTATCACCCACATTTTTTCAAAATTGGAACAACAGACAATACATAAAATATTTTCTTGCGCAAAACCTAAGGAACTGTTATGACTCAGAAAAATAAGACATAGATCAGTATCCAAATATGGTTTTCAGGATTTCCTACTTGTCTTTGCAAGTCCCCTTATATTCTGATTTGCATCTTTACACCCCTGTATACCTTTCAAGGTCTAATCCTAAGGGATTTGCTCAGGACCACACACTAAGACGTTAACATGACAAGAAATTGATCCTGCGTTTCTCACGTACTATGCCAACAGTCGCATCCTTACCTCTTCATTTGTCATAGTATGCAAGTCATTCCTGTCAGCCCTAAAAGTCCCTCCTTATCACTCCGTATACAGAAAATCCTCAGTTCCATTGTATCTGGGATCCATCATGGCCAACCTTTTGGCCCTACGTAATTTTGCTTAGTAACCTTTACTGCCAACTGTCAAAGACTTGAAAGACACAACACTATCTTGTGTGCCACCTATTCATCACAGGCTTTTAAATAGTCCAGGTGAATTGCAGCAAACCACAAACTGAAAGCGTATGCAACATCTGCTATCATCATTGTTCTTTTCTGGACCTTGCTGCTTCTCTCTCTGTTTTTTGTGTTGGTTTTTTTTTTTTTCTTCTTCTTGTGCCGCTTCGTTCATTAGTATATGACAAAGATATAAGACCAACTAAACCACAACCACCAGCTGTCATCTTCATACATCTGCCCTATTTGACTTTCTAGACTGAGAAACTTTTTAATGAGGATTTTTTTTAATAGGCAAATTACAAGTCTGATTCTGTTGAACAGAGTGTGTGGGTGCAAATCATCTTTGGAAGATCAAACAATATCACACGAAATGTAGGGGCTAAAGAGTCAGCTTCTGATGCCGAAACTGATAGCTATTTAATCACTACTCAGATAGTCTGTGGAAACTGGGAATGGTAGGTAAACTGTGATAGCTTAGGAAAACTTGGTTGAACTTTCAATAATTTGACCTCTGTGAATGCTTTTAGAGTCAGGAATACGTAGAAGTGTGTGCTAGAAGAGGAGGGGGGGAATTCAAAGAAAAACAAGCTCTAAGAAAGCATTAACTAACTCTCTCTTTCCCATTCTGAATCCCTAGTGAATAGGGATTTCAGCAGGAGAGGGGAACTTTATCCCTCCTCTGGACTGAATTCGTAACTATTTCAGAAAAGCTTTTCACTACATTACTTTTCCTATTTGTTTCTCTGACATCAGAGTTCATATATTTTAGGCAGGTAAATATAGACACAGGAAAGAAAGATTCCTTCTGCGTCCTGAAGTGTTGAAATCCAGAACAAAGTTAGGATGGAGCTGAACCAGTCAGTCACATAAATCTTGTCTGTGGAAATTCAAACGTAGGTTGAACACATGCATACACATATACCATTAGAGCAATTCTCTAGGAAAATAACTGAAAACCCAGCTTGTTTTCTGTTTCTCAGGCATTCTAGAAATACTTCAAATACTTTGCTACCTTGACATTTCTGTGTGCATACAGAGAGCATAACTACAAAGAGCATCAGGTAATAAAACACACATCCCTGACTCTATAATGAGTTTTTTCCACCAGCACTTGGACTTGGTGAAAGTGTAGTCAAATCTAAGTCTGAACAGTTGCAGTCCATCTCCCCTCTTTTCTCTTCTCTCCAAGCAGGGTATGAAGCTGCAGTTTCAGTGCTCAGAGCTCCCTGGAGCAGCTCACCCGGTGACTGAGGACTAACGGCAGTGGTAAAGGTGGTAAAAGCAGTAAAGGAAACATACGGCCAGATGCGAGGAAGAGCGCTGCACTGCAGCAGCCTGACACCCTGTTGGAGATCATACGATAATGGAGATCTGCTGACACTGTATAACATCTTTCTGCTCTCTCAGAGCCTGCCCCATTCCCTGTACCTGAGGACAAGGAAAGACAAAGATGCTTGTTCCGCCAGTAAATATTTCCCACGACAATAGAAATTCTTAATTCTGGACCAGAATTAGCTACTTAGCAACACCTTAGTGATTTGTGATTAGACTAGGAAGGAAAAAAATCATATACTAAGCCAGGTATTCTGTACATTCAAAATAGTTTAATTAAAGTATATTTTATGTTATACCAAAATAATCACGGAAAAAGACTGGACTCATACATGCACGCTATGTATCTATAGCAATATACACGTAGAGACAATACATGCTGTATATGGATAATATAACATAAAATTAGCATAATTAGCCATCTTCATTTTCCCTGGCATTTCACAATATCTCACAGATGGATCCCTCAGGTTTTCTTTTTTTTTGTTGTTTTTTCTTTCTGTTTAAAGCTTACATGCATCATGTACTGGTTTCATGAATCTCTCAGCCAAATTCCAGAGTATTTCTTAAAGCTTTACATAACAATCATATAAACTATAAATATATGTCTATGAAGGTTGCTTTTCTTCTTTCTTTTTTTTTTTCATGTTTTTCTCTGCCTTCAAGTGAAACAGAACAAGAATATGTTCATAAAGACAAAAATTCCATTGTTTATACTGATCAGCACCGACTAGGCAGTGAGGGTGAAAAAATGAGGCATCTGTTGAATACAAATGAAGACAGCAGGTTGGTGTGTGAGTACTTAGGTTCTGAAGCTACTTGTCATTTGCTTTTAGCAGCTGAAACCTCACTCTCCTCCTCCTCCCCCCCCCCCCCCCGCCACGGGACAAAGTTGTGGAAAACATAGTGACTTCAGGAAGGTGACTTTACATGAAATTGCAAAAGTTGATGCACACAAGCTCAGTCTTTATCCATTTGAAGCAGTGTTCCCCCTCAGACCTAAGTTTACCAATGACAATTTTGTTCTAAACAGTCTCTTTTAGCTGCTGTTAAAAAGCCTTGAAACTCCTTGCACGATGTTGCTAACGACAGGGAACAGTGTGCAGAAGTCTAGAATTAGTGTCCTTAAAGGGTTTATTATGATGGCAAAACTGACCATTAGGAGAGCTCCCTTGTGCCCAAAAGGCCTATATTGTACTTCAGCAAAGGGGGGTTTCACAATAAATTGTGAAAATTGGAAGGAGAAGAAGAGGAAAAAACCAGCACCCCAGACTTCAGACAAATCTTGCTCTCCATTTTTCTTCGGAAGTGTTGAATGATACGTGACGTCATACGATGTGTGGTAATTCTCCCTTCTTTATTTTGAAGGGAATAAATGGGTTCTATTTCTGAGAAAATGTATTAAAGCCAAATTTTACTCTCAGTTACCCTGATGTCAATCCCAAGCAACAATTCAAATGCAATTCCTCTGGATTCACGCTCATGTAACGGAGAACAGAATGTGGTGCTTGAAAAAGCAGCTGTCACCTTATGGAAAACTTTATGAAATATCTTATTTGGAAACAAGCGTTCTTCTGTGCAGTGTATTTCCCTGTACTTCTTTTCTGTCATTCTTTCTTTCTGAAGACAGTGTTTTAAAACAGAATCACTGTTGTTTCTTAAGAATTTATCTGCTTCTGCACTTATTCCCCACCTGACATCATAATCCTCTGTTTGTGACATAATAATCATTTTTACAATGACCAATTGTGATACTACAAGCTGGGCTTAAAATCTGATCCAAAAAATGCATTTTACTCTGATATCTTACATAACGACATATCAACTTTCAGTTCAAGAGATAATAATTTCAACCAAGTGACATCAATTAAATTTTCATACAAGGGAGTGGTACACTTGATATAATTCCCTAGAGATAATTCCCTCCCGAGTTTACGGTTTTATCATTTGACCTTTAAAAATATTTCCACTCCCTATCCAATGCTTGGTTATGCAAGTCTAATGATTTTGCCGAAGTAGAAACACATTACGTATACAATTCAGTCCAGTCTCCCACGGGAGTTAAAAGTCGCAAGAAGCAGAAGCTTAAGAAAAGGAAAATCAAATGCAAATATATTTCTCATTAATTGTTCAATGAATTTCAGATACCATAATGATTTATGAGAATAACCTGAAAAGCAGCATCCTTCTTGACAAGTGCTGAGTGAGTACCCTTCTAAAGTTTGCAGTCTTATGTTTGAGGATACAGTTTCATCCTAAATTTTTGCTCTGAAATTCAGTGGTTTCTCTGTTCATCCTACCATCTTTGGCAGCTTTAACTGGAGTTATTCACAGGTTTCAAATTATGCACATGCTTTGCTGGATCTGTGCCCATGTGTATTGAAATTTTGTTATGAGTAGGACAGCCAGCACAATCCAGAATCAGGGAGAGCCAATTTTTGTTCTTTAGCACACTTCGGACTTTAAGGAAGGACTTCTGGGAAAAATAGGAATCTAAGGGAACAGGTTATCAGATGCTGTCTAGCCTGAACCTTCTCTTCCTGACAGCTGAAAACACTTGAAAAAATGGCAGACTACGCCTAAACTTAAGTCCGATGACTAACTCGCCCAGATGCAGGACCAAGATTTCTAGTGTCTCAAAGTTTTGTGTATAAATAGACCATTATATAGAGATTTGAGCTGCAAATTATTTTTAACAAATATTAAACTCTGGATTGTTTAAATGACTGGATTTCAACATGTTTCCTTCTGTAATAGATATTTCTAAGGAAATTGCTTCCTCAAATTGCATATTTTGTTTTTTATAAGATGCTAAACATACAAACCATCAGGTGGAAGAAATAAACTAATATTTTGTGAATATTCTCTACTGCAATCATTATTTTAAAGTCATTATTTCTCATTAAAGAGCTCAGAAGTTCCCACCCTTCCACAAGTTTTGTTTTCCTAAGTCAAGAGAACTCTGGCTGGTGAAGGAGTTATTTTCCTCTTGGTAAAATATCCTGCTATGGTAAAATGTTCCATCTGGACTGCCCAGCTATACAACTGTAAAAGTAAATTTCTCTGTGCTATCATCTCCTTGAAAGCCATGTGCACACAAGATGAGTCTCTTACACCATAAGATGGATCTCTGATGACATGAATTAGTATATAGCATGTGTTGCTTTGGAAAACTTTGTTTAATATTGAACACTGGTTGATGATGCTCTCCAGTGATATCACATTACAAAACTGATTATAAAAATACCGCAACCACATTATGGATAAAGTTATCCATTCTGCTTGCCACACCAATGCCTTACCATGGAAATCCATCCTAGATTTATTGACCGCAAATTATTGTATATGTGAAATAAATTAGTTGGAGAAAGAAGCATATCTTTATGGCTTTCAGCACATCTCCTGTGGAAACACCATGAAAAATGCAAAACCTATTTCACTAATCTCTTCCAACATTTTGTGTATGCAACAGCCACTGCCTCAAAAGCCGTATTTCTTCACTGGTCACGTTTTCAAGACTCCTGAAACAGAGCTTTCAAACTACAGTTTGATAGAGACTGTTAACTTGTTTGCTTGTTTATATGTTTCTTTTTTTAACTTATTATATAGTTCAATTACCGGAAAGGGTAAGTTTGAGATGGTTACTGTTGTTATTGCATGAAATTGATCTGGGCTCCAGCCAAACGCAAGTCTCATTAAGATGGAGATATTCAGATGAAAATTAAGACCCTTCTAGTGAAATATACTGGAGGATTAAGTTACAAGTGGCAGGACACATTACCTTATTTATCTAGTTGTGCTCGCATGACTTGCTAGGCCAGCAGTTATGACAAATGTTCTTTGCACAACCTACTTTCAAGACCATTTCCATTAAAAGTAACATGATTGAGTACACTGCTTTGCTCATAGTTGAGATATGCTTCAATGTTTATATCAAACCAATTAAACTGTGTTGTTTTAAAGCAATAAAAATGGTTCTGTAATTGCCACATGTTCTTCTCTGCCATTTTCAAGTCTGGAGACTAGGAAACAGTTTGCAAGCTTTCTGTGCACACTCTTTCATCCTCACGCATCTGACCTTTCAATTTTATCTTGCGTTGATTTGTGTGATAAAACATTCTAGATCTTTTGTGTGTGTGTGTGATTGTAGTTCTTCCTTATCTTTTTCTAACATTTAGAATAAAGATACCTAAAGTGATATTATTATTGTTGCTGTTGCTATTATTATTATTTCAAGCATTTTTCTTGCTTACACATTATCATGGTTGTACCTAGCATGTTACAGGCAAAATCACTGAGCAGCTAAGTTAAAACACTGTAGTTATACACAATCGTGTTACAGGGAACATTTTTCTCTATGGACTTTTGGTATCTTCTGTGGAGCATTTCCCTTTGCATTCATGTAAGCTAGAGCACCAAAGGCCTATTCAAAGCTGGTTTGAGGTAGAAGCAAGACATGGAAGGATTGAGGGCATGGAGTTACCTGCAAGGCCATCAGGAGTATTTGTTCAGACAAAGTGGGGTGTAGCAAGCTCCTTTGAGCATCAGGCTTTAATGACACTAATATTACCTGCCTAGAAACAGCTCTGGATGTATGGAAACAGTCTGGGGAACAGAAGGTAGCTTAGCACTTGGACAGTTAGGGTTTGTTTTTTTTTTTTTAAATATGAAACAACTTAAGACTACTCAGCAGGCTGTGTGTTTTGAGGATCAGGATGTAGGGCTGAGATATAGGACTGTGTAACTGAGTTGTTATGCATCATCTGACTGTGTGAACACTCAGCCTATCGTTAATGCATAGTAAAAATGTGTGAGCTCATACCTCTGTCACCAATGCAAAAAGCACCTATGGGGTATACTTCTTGTCCCTCCACTGTACAGTAACTCCATTCACTGCTGAAGCCTTACTCTTCTCAATGCAGCACATTGCAGAAGCAATTTGCCTCACACTGAGGAGTCTAGTTGGAAATCTCAGCAGAGGCAGGAAGGAAAAGAATGGAGAAAGGAATTGAAAAAAATCCCCAAAACCTAGTGAAGTTCTCTGAGTTCAGAGGCTGTTTATCTGGTGGGGAAAGAAATTGAAGCTCTTCCCGGAGAATGTTATGATTAGTAACGGCATTAATGTTCGAACTGATATTTGTAGTATATCTTGTGCGTTGTCTAACAGAAAAAAGTCTGAAAGAGTCAAATGATGGGAGAAACAGAGATACAGAGATGAAGAAACTTTCCCATGAAATGCTATAAATTCAATCCAGCATAAGTATTACATATATTAGACCATCTTGTGTCTCTCAGAGGTCTCAAGTTAATGGAGGAAAGCACAATGTTGGGATACATACCTGTAAAGGAGAGGGAAGATGATAATATTGTGCTTCATATACACTTAGAGAGAGAGTGAGAGAAAAAAGAGAAAGAGGGCACATGTTTTTATTAGCTGCTATATATTAAGTTACAAACAACCTATATTCATGGGCCATATTGGACTGCACACTCCACTTCTGCCCCTGTCAAGTGTCCAGCTTCAGCCAGCAAAGACCTGATAGCCGATATCTACAATCATATAACAGTAAATGGAGGGCTTTGAACTCATTTGCTTGCATGAGATAAATAACTTTAAGAGACATGGTTAATGGCATACTTATCTTGTGCACAAGTGGAAGAGTTGGCTGTGATCCACTTCCGACTTTGAATTTTTACTACCACAGCTAGTATCAGATAAAAGCTGTTTTCAGGAACCAAGAACATTGTGTTAGAGAGAACAGCAGGGTTCTGCCTCCTTCACGGCAGTTGGGAGTTAGTGGAAATGCTGTAATTTCATTTCAGCAATTTGTGTTACAACACCTCTCAGTCAGAAGAAAGTCTTTGTTATGCACGTGTAAACCAGAATATCAGCAGTGTCTGGAACAGGACAGGTTAATGTTACAATGCTGATAAATAAGTAACACAAACTTCAACTCAGAACAGCCAATAACATGGGTTACAGATCCATCGGTCAGCTAAGGAATCTGGCCAAGGCAGATGGCGTTTACCATTTAAAGGATTTTCTAGTACTTTTTCTGGGACAACAGTTCACACTACAAAAAATTCTGTCATAACACTGATTGTCAAAGGAGAAACAAAAACTGCACAAGCACATAGGCTGTCTTATGCTGTATTACCAGAAGGTGATGCATCCACAACACAGCTTAGTAAATGGGACAAGATTTGCTATATACACTGCCATATCTATGCTGCTTCTTTCTATGTATTTAAAAGGATGTCATTCTTCAGTGAGTAATAAATTCCCTTTCAAAAACTAGCTTAGCTTCACTGAATTTGATTTTATGAAGAACATTCCACACACACCATTTCACCTAATTTTCAAACGTAAAGATATTTCTCTAATGTCTCTGGAACATGAAGAGTCACTTCAGGAGAAAAGAAAATCATATCTAGATTCTCTGTTTCTACTATGTTTCTACAGTTCTGTGTTTCTGCTCTGTGTTTCTACTGACCACAGGTGAACAGCCTCCAGGGCTGGGGAGGCAGATGGTTAAAAAAATCAACAATGAAGAAACATCTCTGTCTTCTACCTACACCCTTTGGAACCTGAGCTGAGTTTCAAAACAAAGTAAGTTCTTTCAGTAATGATAGAAATTTAATCACTATTTTTGTTAGAGAAGGGTTACAGAATTTTGGATCAATTTCAGCCTCTAGTTATCTGTGTTTAAAATGTATATGATATATTCTCTCTGTGACATCTTTTTAGATGCAGACCAAAAGCTGTGTGAACCGTTTGCTGATTCTATGGGGATGTGGCAAGATGGAATGCTATTGTCAGGTGGCGTTTCTATGTATCACCTTAATGCAATGAGTAATAGTCATTAATAATGTATATCATGGAAATCTGATTGTTTGAATAAAAGCTGTCTTACAGTTTTACTTTGAAAAACAAATGGATACTCTGTCCATTTGCTTGTGGAGATGGCTCTGAGATATGGACATAAAAAATAGCTGGATTAGAAGGTTGATCCTATTTACACTAGGGAGAAATAATGCACCTGCCATATGCAAGAACAGTAGCCTTAATAAGGAACTGAGGTACCTGAAAAGAAGACTGAAAACATCAGAAAAATTATCAAAGTGGTGATAAATAGTGCCATCAATACATGAAAGAACCCCATCCAACCACTTCTAATTTTTGAGGGTAGAGGTAGAGGCCTTCTCCCAGCCACCATGGAGCTTCTGAGGCTGCCATGAATAATCTGTGTATTGCATTTATGTATACCCAAAATCCTGTGATCATAAAGGAACCACATACAGTACTGGAGCCAAAGAAATCTGGAATAACTATGAGCCAGTACAGTTACAGTTGAAGAAAGTAGCTGAATGGACTCGATGGACTCGATGATCTTAGAGGTCTTTTCCAACCTCAATGATTCTATGATTCTATGAATATATAGGTAAACTTAGGAAGGAGGAGTTCTTAACTTGGCGTCACATAAAATGTTCCCACCCTACACAGTGAGACTCACGAGTCATTTAACATATATATCTGAGCAAGAACACAAAACTTTTAAAGGTGAGGGAGGATTTTTTAATATAAACATAGAAGAAAACCAACATTTTTAATTTTGGCAAAATAATAATCTGTGATATCTGACTTAATATATTTTGATTGCCTAAGTCTTGGCTAAATTTTTCCTCCCAACATTGTCTTGGGGTAGTAAAAATCAAGTTTGCAACGAAAAGAGAGTGACTCCTCTAGCACCCTTGTAAGAATAACGCCAGCAAAGTACATTTTTCAAGAAGGTGGCATTCATGGCGCCCTCTGCCTGCTTCCCCTGCTGCCTTCCTGGGTACATCTGAATATATGTCCCTGCTACCATTGAGCTGATGTAGCACCAGCAGCTAAAAGATGGGCAATGAGAGGCTTCAGTACGCTACACTCATTCTCCAGATATACTGTACACTCGTCCCAGGAATATCAGATTTATTATGCAAGTGCAGAACCAAAGCACAGTGCACCCTCATTAAAACTGGCCTTCCTGAGGAAAATGGATTTACAGAACACTTCTAAAATAATAATTGCATACATTATACACATATTAAATGACATGACAGAGAGAATGACCTAAAAGACTCTTGAGGAAGGTAGAGACATGGACCAGTGCATCACCTGGGAAATCCTTCTGGCTCACAGATTTTTTCCAGCTTATCCAAGAAGAAAGAAAACATACAAAGGGGCCAGGGACTAAATGATATATTTCTTTAGGCTGTACGTAGCTGGTTTATATAACACAAGTTGTACATCTACATATAGACAATCATATTAAATGACATGACAGAGAGAATGACCTAAAAGACTCTTGAGGAAGGTAGAGACATGGACCAGTGCATCACCTGGGAAATCCTTCTGGCTCACAGATTTTTTCCAGCTTATCCAAGAAGAAAGAAAACATACAAAGGGGCCAGGGACTAAATGATATATTTCTTTAGGCTGTACGTAGCTGGTTTATATAACACAAGTTGTACATCTACACTATAGACAATACTAAGACCTGCCCAAGTAATACTTTGCTTTAGAAAAACAAAATAAAACATTAGACAGCCATGACCAACAGCTCTGAGCTGTTGGAATTTTGAAAAGAAACAGAGATTGTGGCCCAAATCTGAACAACCATAATGCAGGTTCTGTATAATAGACATAACATATCTGGTGGAGACCTTAACACAACTAGGTATATGTGCAGATTATAGTAAAGCTGAAGTCATCACTAAAATGCCTGATGCAACAAAAAGTTTCCCAAGTTCCTCTCAACGCTAAATCATACAGGGACATTTGTGATAAATCTTGCTGCCTAAGTTAAACTGTGCAAAAAAATATAATGGCTATCATAGAGAAGCTTAAAGAGGTTCTGAAACTGATGGGTTTATTTAAAAAAAACAGTAATGCATAGCTACTATGCCAGAAAGCAGAAACCTAATTTTTTCTATGAAAGTTCTAAGAAAGGCTCTGGCAGAGTCTACTTACAGTAGTGTGATTGAAAATGATCGGTGCTGGTTCATGTATCACACTAACCACACTAACCACTAACCAAAAATGAGTTTCAGTCTGCTCAAAAGCAGGAATTGACCTTAAGCAATGGAAATAAGAAGTTTCACATTCTTCTTTCTAACTCTTTTTATGCCCTTTTAAAATTAAATTGGTCAGACATTATTTACTGCTATCAGAAGGGGATCTGGCAAATGGTTCCAGTGTTTGAGAACCTGAAAATGATTATTTTTTCAGATACAAAACTACACTTTCAAACTGATAAAAAAGTGGGAAAGATTTAATAACTACAGTAACACTGTCTGGGCAAACATGCAGTAGAACAATGTCTGTTACTAGATTATGGAGTTCTCAACACATGAACAAACTCATCAGGTCTCAGGTTAGATGTGGACTGAGACTGCCAGAACTACATCTGAGATAACACTGTGGAAAATCGTCAAAGTTACCAGCATGGGATGGTAGGATCAGAATTTTCCAAGAGCTTTTCAAGGGAGACTATTCAGTCCTAGATTGAGTTTTATTTAAAGGAAACAACGTGGCAATTGCTAAGGTGTTACAGGAATATATTCAAAAGGATATGTAAAAGTCATTTTATGGTCCAAAAATACCTTAGAGGAAGGGCAAAAATATTTTATAACAACCCAAAGTGAACAGTGAAATAAAGAACATTGGCAGGGATTACCACATGAGCCAAAACTAAGTGAAAGAGTAATAAAGTCAGGCTAATGATAAAGGAAAATCAGCACCTTGAAGGAAAGCAGACATAGATGATATTGTTTAAATTAGCAAGGACAAATATACTTGTGTTAGAATATAATGCTGACTCGCTAGAGATGACTTTAGCAGAAAATACTGCAGCTAAACATGTAGCCATATGTACTAAATCTTTTTTTTTGCTAAACGAGCTCTATGTCTAATAGAAACCTATTACGTAGTAAATTCTGCCACAGTTTAGCTAGTGTTATTTTAAGCAGTTTTAGTACAGGTTTAGAAGGCAACCATTAATTGATATTATCCCTAACATTATACAGCTGTAGGGTGGCATGGCTTTAAAAAAAAAAAAAAAAAACAACCAAACAAACCCTAATAAAAAAACCTGTGGAGTCACGCTCTTAATGATGCTAAGCATGACTGACTTGTGGAGTGCTACCAATGAATCTGACATGGGGTGCTATTTGTTCCACAGAGAATAGAAAACATTAATAGGATGTCAGACCCAACACTAAAAGTAAAGAGACAGTTAGGAAAAAAAAAACACTTAATTTGACCTGGTGCCACCAAGAGAAGTCACCATTTTATATGAAAATGAAGTGAGAATATGTTGTGAGAATACTTGGTCACCAGTGGCATACTTTGGATGAAACTGTCACTCCAAACTGACACATACTTTAAAGAAGGGCTAATATCTTTACAAATCTTGGAGAGATATTTGAAGAGGTCACTTCCCATAAGGAAATGTCACTTGGGTAAGAGTTGCAGCAAATTGACATAGTGAAACCTGTGGGCATGGAATAACCAAAAATAAACGAGACTGATGGTCCCAACAGGAAAGCACGAAGATTTCTGGGACAGCATGACGGAGGCTGCTGGTCACTTTAGAGCATTTATAACTAATGAATAAAATATAAGTAAAAAAGAGGTTATAAATATTTGAAATTCTGTATTATGCTAATGATGATTCTTTTTTTTTTTTGATGCTTGGCTGTGAAAAGAATACATGGGATTCTATATTTTTAATAAGCCTTTTCATATGTCTGTTGAACTACTGCTAAATTTACGTGGTGTCTCATATAAATAGCACTGCTCAGTTAGAAAACCCAGGAGCTAAATGATGCACAGTTTACACAGATATCTGGAGTCTGGGCAATTTTGAAGGAATACAGCAGTAACAAAGTTATAAAAGAGCTGGGGCAATATCCTTACTTCTCATTTCTTGCCCATCTGAGAGTGAGTTTTAAGAAAAGCACAAAAAAAGTAGATGAACAGACTCAATTTCATGGCTAAAATATCAGCAGTAGAGGAGAACAGGAAAGCACGAAGATTTCTGGGACAGCATGACGGAGGCTGCTGGTCACTTTAGAGCATTTATAACTAATGAATAAAATATAAGTAAAAAAGAGGTTATAAATATTTGAAATTCTGTATTATGCTAATGATGATTCTTTTTTTTTTTTTGATGCTTGGCTGTGAAAAGAATACATGGGATTCTATATTTTTAATAAGCCTTTTCATATGTCTGTTGAACTACTGCTAAATTTACGTGGTGTCTCATATAAATAGCACTGCTCTTATAGAAAACCCAGGAGCTAAATGATGCACAGTTTACACAGATATCTGGAGTCTGGGCAATTGAAGGAATACACAGCAGTAACAAAGTTATAAAAGAGCTGGGGCAATATCCTTACTTCTCATTTCTTGCCCATCTGAGAGTGAGTTTTAAGAAAAGCACAAAAAAAGTAGATGAACAGACTCAATTTCATGGCTAAAATATCAGCAGTAGAGGAGCCAGAGCATTTTATTTTATGAAAATAAAAAAAAAAATTAAGTGCCACCCAGATGAACCATTTAATCTTTATTTTAAAAGATTTATCTAAATAATTTTCCCACACCTTTGTTAACATTAGAAATATTTAGTGCTGCTGCTTTGAAAAATGCTACTCTGACTTGCCTTTCCAACTCCTTCTATAATTTTTCCCAGTTGTCTTCCTGTAGCATTAACATCAACAGGATAAGCTGCTTGGTGCAGGATGAATCAGCTTCTGCTTTTTTGAATCCCACTGACGGGTATTGCTACTCACAGGTAGTGTAGATTGGGTGAACTCTTGCCTCCGATATTCCTGAGAATGAATCTTCAAGCCACTGACTTTATAAAGAAACATCTCTCCCCAAATGGTTACAGTTGTTTCATATATTACTTACAGGCCTTACATTCAGACTCTCATATCAGGCTATGTCTTATCTTCTAAAAAAATGGGTTGTAGTCCAAGAGTCTAAAATATGCTAGCATGCTACTTCTATCACCATCAGAAGATCAGCTGTGTTATAAACACAGCAAAAGCAATTATTCAGGTAGTAGTTTCTGCAGTTCACATAGCTGGAGCTTTTATCCTGCTGTGAGAAATCGCTGATGATCTCTGATGAGATCGGTGATGATCTTTGCTTTTTTAGATCATTAATAACAAATTCTCCCCATTCTTCTATTGTATAACCAGGGTTTCAAAAGTGTATTTGCAGTTGATTTGGTTACAGTTTAATATGTGTGTGCATGTGTATCATACATGATACATGATGCATGTGGATATACATGATAATGATTTACCAAGTAGTATATTGAAGATGAAACCAATTGCATTTCATCTATAGGATAGCACCTTAGTCATCTGATTACTACCCGGAGACAAAAAATCCCGCTACAGTCATCGCACAGCATTTGTGTAGAGTACGTACTCCAAGACTCCCTGCCCTGACAATGGTGTTTTATCACTTTAGTACTTTTGTTGATTTCTTACCCATTTCAGCTGGGAATTCCATTTTTCCATGGAGATTAATTTTACAGTCATAAAAACTTTGCTTCATTGTGATTCTTTCTTTGCTGTTTTCACACTAATATGATATTTTGGAAGGGAAATGTTAACAGAGCTAACTAATGAATTAAAAAAATCTCCATGTAAGGATAACTTCAAAGAATTGTTCAATGACTAAGCTGTAAATCATTACCTCCTTTTATTAACCTTCCAGTCAGCCATAGCTTTTGCTGGAGTGGGAAGCTAAGGTGACCCCTTACATTTTAGGCTGCTTCCATTTGTGTTCAAATTTTTCTAATGTTTACTGTATGACTGTGCTTCTAACTAGGAGCTTGTTTTATCCTAGTTATGACAGGTAAATGTCTATTAGAGAGAGGTAGATTAGGTGGGTAAAACAGATTGGATATTAGGTGGATAAAGTCTGAGTCAAGGCTTTTAAGCCTCTCATGCAATCCCTAGCAACTCTATTAATCCTAAGGAACTGACTTTGCAAATCTCAAATCAAGACTGTAGGTGTATGAATTTTCACAGATGAATAAGGAGAGTGCTTTCCTTCGGAGAGGGGGGCAGTGGGTACTGCTGCGATGCTAACAATTTTTCCCATCACTTTGAGTAACGTGAGCATTTCCAGTTGCCACCAGTAACACAAACAAACAAACAAACAATGCCATAAGCCAAAAATGTTATCCAGCTCCTGTTGTTCTAACTACAGACGTTTCGACAGACTTCTTGTTTGCTCAAATTATCATCAAAAGAATGTTCTTGTATAGCACTAGAAGACAAAAATAAAATCAGCGTGTTTGTCACAAATTCATGTTTCTTACATTACATCAAGTTGAAGCACTGTCTGCTTCTGATTGCTGTGTTTTTCTATCAGTTGCATGTTTGCTTTGGAACATAAGCTCTACAATGCCTTTGATGCCAAATGTATGGCAGGTGTATGCATGTGTTCTGCACCAACAGCAAGCAGGCTAGAGACCTTGTTTGATGAAATAAGCAGGCTATTATTTGGGTAGTGATGAGGCAATTCTTGAATTCCCACAATGCTCTTGAGAAGGCTGGTGCACATTGCCTCGTGAGCTTGTTAGCTTTAGTGTGAAATGTAGGGTGGCTCTTCCATGGGGTCTAGTGGTGACACTATTTCCTCCCTGCTTGCTCTCTATGCAGTCAAGAACCAAGACTGTGGTTGCTGCTTGCTAGGACAGACAAGGAAAGAAATTGGATGTTATGCTAATGTGTATAGAGGCAACCTCTTTCTGCCCCTATTTGTAAATGTGATCATATATACAGCTTAACGGGATTCTCAAACACAAGCAAAAGGACCATGCAACTCATGCTGCATATGAGGTATCTGCTTGCAAAGCACAGATGTACAGGCCATGTCTGCCATAGCTGGATCAGTATTCACTGCCCTTTTGTGCTTTCCCCTGACCTGAAAACTCCCATTTTACCTGACATTAAGTCTAACTTTACCTCTGCCTCCACACAAATCCCTGCTTTTAACTTGTGCTGGCTCAGCCATAAAAAAGGACAAAAGCTAAAATTCAGATAAGCAGAAACTCATGATTCTCTAACAGGGCCAATTTGCGATGCTGATACAGAGAAGCTCCTCTCAAGTCAGCTATTGGGGTCACACACATGCTCAGAGATAATGATGAATCACGGAGGAAGAATTGGTGAAGTGATATAGCTCACTGCTGTGTTAAGAATCACCCAGCATGTCATCTAATTAGGTTATCAGCTTTGCTCCAAAATGACATGCAGATAAGCAGAGTGCCCAGGTGGACTTAGGATCAAGAGTGTTACTCCCCAGGGGGATTTTCACACTCAAACTTGCTTAACACAAATGGTGTAAGCGTAATGAAGACTCACACCTAGAAATGATCCCAGGCCATACAATCTTTGCTGGAGCAATGTTCAAGATAAAAATCATCCTTTCACCATGTAACTTAATGAGGGCTGCCCTTCTCACATATTTCAGCTACACTAAAAAAACCCAGGCAAACAATAAGTAGGTATTTTGTGACTTAAGAAAATCTAATTGCAAACCTTCCATAGACTTTTGAAGCATAGATGAAACGTGACTTAGCACATTCTCTTGAGACTCACTAGAAGCGATAGTAAATGGCTGATTATTCAGTGGTATAGAAGCCTGTGGAGTCAAAGAAGAAGCCACGAATACTTGGACCACGCCTGGCATTCAGGGATACTGAGTTGGTCAACTCTGCAGGAAATTTCCAAAGTTAGAAATCAACTCCTTAAGATGTACTAAAAAAGAAGTCCTCCATGACTCATGAGTCACGACACAAAATGTCCTTTATGCCTTGATATTTCATTTTACAATAGTTTTTATTATGGAACAATGGAACAAGTCATGACCAAAACTTTAGTCATTAACTCTTTTCTGATCTACTACCAATTTGGAAAGCGGTGACCACATGATTCATATATATTATGCCAAAACAGGAGCGGCATGAATGTTAAATTATTTGCCACGTTCACAGACTGTCAGATGGGGCAGATAGCCAGCTTTTCAAAATAATCACAAAGAGATCGGCACAGCTGTATCATATTTTCAGCTTGTACTCCTTTACTACTGAAAGCAACATCCAGTGTTCTCAAACCAATGCTCTCTCTGATGAACATGGGTTTCAATTCATATTTATTCTTGCTTTAAATAAAAAGAAAGAAAAAAAAGTGTGACCAGCTACTCTGATCTATAATTTCCTCCTAAGCAATATTGTAAAAATGTCACATTTGCAAAGCAGGAATAAATGAAGAAGGCAATAAACAACAAGTGTAGAAGTGCTGCGTGGATGACATGAATAGATGAAGGGGCCTGAACTAATTGTGAGAAATGAGAAGTATGAATTTGCACACTTGTGCAAAGTGTGTTGAGCTCATGAATGTCTATCACTAAAGGAAGAAACATTTGCATTTATTCTACCCAAACTGCTTCGGTTGCTATTTATCAATCTGTTGAATTAATAAATAAATTGCTGGTCCCAATTGTCTTGGAAATGCTACACAGTACTCCAAGGTTATAAGGTAAGAAAGTGCATCGGCAAAAATGTTACAACTTAATTTAATGTAATTATGTTATTGATAATCTGGGAAACAAATCTATCATTATAACTGTTCCACCACCCACGCACCCCAATTAGCAACAAACACTGTGCAAAGCTCTGCAAGACACCCTGTCTCAGAGAGCTTACAGTCTGAGGATACGGCAGGAGGCGAGTGGACGCGGGCAAACAGATGGGGAAAGTGGAAGATAACAGTGAAATGGTTATGATTAGTGTAATAGTTTCTGAACATTCGATCGGGAGCCTGCCACAGGGGCAAAGAAAAAAGCCTTTATTTTATTCTTCCATAAAGGGCTGCCTACACCAGAGGATGTTAATAAGATAATTAGGGTAATGATGTAATTAAAAGCAAAGCTGGAGTCCCAAAAGATATAGTTTATCATATGGGTGAGGAATTGTATCTTATATTATGTTTTTAATATTCAATACAGTCTGGTTTTGGGAGACATCACAAATGCTTTAAGGCAGATGAAAAAATGCCAGCTGCCAGAGGCAGAATTGGGCTGTTCCTTAAATAAATATTGTAGGAAAGGGCAATGGATAGAGCGAACAATTTATCCAGCTTGCAAGGACAGGCACAACAACCACCTAACTGTTCCTAAAGGGGCATTTGGCAGACTCTAGTGGTCAGGGAGAGGCAGAAATGGAGTGGATTTAAGCTGGAGAATTCTCCCTCCTGGAGCAGTTTGGCTGCATTGATGGAAACATGCTGCAACTAATGTGGTGGGGTAGCAGTGCTCGCCCTCTCCATACAGCAGCCCGGCACAGCATTAGCAGGCCTTTCTGGAGGAAAAATACACCTCAGTTCTCCCAGCTCCAACAGAAGGGAGAGTTGTGTTAAAATAAATCAGTCAAGCACTTAATAAGAATGACCTGTGAACTCCCTTTCCTTTTGAAATGGTCTTATTGTCAGAAAACTGTTGCAAGTGAGAATATTTGCTCCTCGAGATTTATTTTTTCATGATCGCCTAAACTAATTACCCCTTTTATTCCACAGTGTAATGCAAAGAGTGAGCCGATATATTATAAAATGGCTTTGTTTGCTAGAACTGTTTGACCGCTGAGGGTTTCTGAGTGTGCATATCGCCTGGCTCATTGATTAGAATTCATTAGCCTCTACAGTGTCCTCAATGTCAATATGTTATGTCCGTAATGTAGCAGGAAAAAAAACCAACCCACAAAATAAATAAAAATACTCTTACTTCAAAAGCATAATTAATTAAATTTCTGTAATATTGAGATAACTTTGAGGTATCTCTCCTTCCTGTAAACCTCTGTCTTAATATACCAGATTACACAGACACAGATTCTCAGTCAGTAGGTTTTAACTCTGATAGCGTCCCCTCTATAGACAGCTTAAGTCAACAGAAAGACTGTCACCTACTCAGAGGGCTTTGGATCAGCTCTGGGAGCTCAAAGTTTTCCTGAAACCTGACAATTTAAGTATAACTACACCTATTCAGAGATAAGATTAAAACTGCTTGAAAAATGGTACTTTTTCCTGTCATACTTCACAGGGGGAAAAAAAAAAGTGTTCAATTTTTTGGCTACAATCTAGTAAAAAAAACCCTGATTCACAGCTCTTCCTTAAAATAGATGGGCCTAAGAAAAAAAATTACAAAAGCTTGGAAAGGCATGGAAATGTTTTTACTTTATTTCTTTAGTTGATTATTTATTTATTTATTTCTTATTAAAAAAAAAAAAAGATAAATATGAAAAAATGCTATTTAGGTCACTCTAAGACTTTTTGTATAAATAAACTGAACTTAACAAAAATTTTATACCAAATTCCAAC
>NW_008796041.1:4135992-4149010 GCF_000699145.1 Aptenodytes forsteri | reverse complement strand
CAGGAAACCCATTCAGAGAGATAGTGTGAGGCTTTTTCAGTGCACATTTTTATTTAAATTTTTAATTTTTATCCAGTTTCCAAAAATAAGCACAATCCCACATGAGGAGGGAGAGATTCAAAATTCCTTTTTCCTGATTCAGAGCAAGGATTAAACGCAGGAGTCCCACCTCCCCTGAGGCTGCTGTAATCTTCACAACCTACAGTATTCTTTGAGTGCATTTTTTTCCCCATTTCTCATACAGAAGGTCTTTCACTTTGCATAAAATACTTCAATAGTTATTGAGCCAGCAAAAGAGCATGAAAATGACTCTGTAAGACAGTGGTTAGACCAGTCCCAAGGGATGTGAGACACCTGGGTTCCTGTTCCCAGTCCAATGAATTTTTAATTGTATTCTAAAAAGTGGAACAGCTTTAAGAGGAGAGTCAAAGCCTGACTCAACTTCCCGGAAAGCAGATGACCTTCGTTCAAAGCCCTAATGTTAAACAAGCAGAAGGAGTATGTAAGCCCCTTTTCCTATGTTTGTATGACTGACCTCATAGCTGGGCCACAGGATTTAAGGAGATATGATTATAATAGTACATCTCTCTGGTTTGCAAGGGAAGCTGATTTGGGAGTTTGACTGCCAGTTGAAAGAGTCTGGTGTGATTGCTTTCAACACAGGTAAAGACGAAACAAATATTTTTTCAAATGTCCAGATTTCAAAAAGTAAAGATTTCATTTCCTAACAAAATATGGCCAACATGAAAAGTCAGCCGTTTTCACAGCTCATGGAGAAACACTTAATTTTACCATTTCCCAGAACAGTAACTAATTTGTCTTTTTGTTCTTTTTTTTTTTCCTTCAAAGAAAACATTCTTCATAGAAAGCAAATACAGAATTTTGTTCAAAACAAATACGCAGCTTTTGCCTCATGCACCCATTCATCCTGCAAAATCTTTTTCTATGAACAAAGATCTACAGTAGAAAGGGTTTTGATCGTACTTTCCTAATTCCTACGGTTGTGTACATCTATACTGCGACGGGGTATGAAACGAATTAAATTCAGCACGTGTAACACTAGTGAAAGGCAATGAACTTTACATCAGGAAGGAACTGGATTCATGCTATATATATGAGGAAACAAACAGCCTTCAAGTCTGAGTTTCATGAGACACAAGAGGTATGCACCTTTTTCATTATAATTGAATGTAAGTGCTTGTATGGTTTTTAACAACCAGTGATTGCTCTTGTGGTTTTATGGCCTGGTCGTATGCCCACTGAAATCAACAGAATGAACTGCGAAAGGCTTCTGAGCTTGCTTAAAAGTGCAGCTCAGTGACACAGAACAACCCAGCTGCCTTATCAACAGAAAGGATTTGGACAAAATGACAAAAAAGAAATTTTTAAAAAATTACTAAAGCAAAGGCGATTGCTTACAGAGTTTAAAATTTTTAGATCTACATGGTTTATACTTTCCCATGCTCCTTTTCCCATCAATAATCCAACCATTCATCTTCTGTGAAATCTAAACCTTCTGTGCTTCATGTTTTATTCATCCTAAGGTGCTTAATTTATACCAAAGGACAGCAGAGGGGTTATGAGTAGCCTGTGTAAGGGGAGATGCCTTTAAGGCTATTATTCATGCCCTTTGATCTCAAGTTTTCACTCAGGAAACTTTGGTTCTGTGGGTAATTAGAGGCTGCCACTAACTTTTACTCTATAAATTACAATAAATCTGAAGAAAGCCAAGGATCTTTGAGACCGTAGCCATGTTTCAATATCTACAATACGCAGAACAATTATAAATAAGTTCTAAAATACCAAAGTTAATTCTGACTCAAGGTTAGTTATTTTCCTTTAAATCTATTTTTATAATGTAATTGATAAATACTACCAAATCCAAAAGTATTTATGACTGTTTATTTTATACACCACTTAGGCTAACACCTAACAAACTACAATATGATGGATGAAGAGTGACACTAAACTTAAACTTTCCCATGGAAATATATGTTATGAAGTGTACACAATCAATTATTTCAGACAAAGCCCGTGCTGTTTCCTCTTCTCCTAAGACACTGCTACAAATTTAGGTTTTCAGCTTGAAAGCCCATTTTGGCACCACTAATGAAATAAATTATGTTTCTTGTCAGATCTCCCACTGGGTGGCGTGTGGTACCTCATGTACGTTCATTTGTCACCCTCAAATAGAATAATACTTCCTGCAGGTTCCCAGAGCAGATAACTGCCCAAGTGGAAGTTAATTAAGTCATTGGTTCACTTTGCTCCAGAGGATGTTAAACCACTGATGCTAAATGAGATACTTACAGTACCACACTGGAGACACATCCAATTAAAACACCAGAAGAATTCAAATGTATATAGATCTGTCCTCACAGATTACCGTGAAGAGAGGACTAATAGATAGTAAGCCATTTAGAAGGAAACATGGAACCAGAAATTCATTTTAAAGGCAGCAGAAACCATCTTCCTTGAAAAATCTAGATGGAAAAAATCTGATTAAAAAAATGCCATTTTCTCCTATTTCAAATTTGACACTTGACATGACATTTCAGTGTGTCATGTTTCCACTAGTGAATTTTCATTTATCTACAGTAGATAATAACAGAATCCCTCTTTCTAACTGCAGACCCATCCAAGCCCAAGGAGTTGGTTTATTTCCTTAAATATAGCCTAAAGGAAATGTTTACAATTTCTTAACTTCTTAAGAAATGCTGTCAACAAAGTGATGGCATCCTTTTTTTTTTAAAATTCCGGGGGTTTTTCATGGAAGAGGAGAATAATTCTGTTGCTTCAACAGTTAAGGAAAAAAAGTTTCACTTCTACAGAGGAGCATGAAATAGTAGCCATGTAGCCCAGAGTGCTTTTCTAGGCAGAACATGAAGTTTACGAAGAGTTTTGGCTCTCTAATAATTGTGAGCACAAGGCTTCCACTCATTACCAGTTTGATCAACTCCCATTACAACAACAAAACCAGGCAGGCAATAAATGTTGCAATTTCACTTTATACTTTACTATAATCGTTTTTCCTCCTCACAGTAAAACTAATTGAAGACTGGTGAATGGCTCAGAACAATAGAAATGAAATTTTTTCTACTTCTGGGTTCCCAGTTCAAAATCACATTCCATTTCCAAATGGAAACTCTGCTTTGGTCTAGAGATGGCCTTCAGTGACCCACTGGAATAAGCCTGGTGACGTTTATCAAGCCCTCAGGGGCATATTGCAAAATCTCAATAGTAGGGCAAGAGTAGGTAGTTACCTCTACACGTAATGAAGGTTTTGTGAGGAACTACCAATGCTATAGTATAAGGAGAAAGCTTTGTCCTGAAGACTACCAGATTATCAAAATTCACACACAAAGAAAAGTGAAGAAAAAGAAAAGCAAAATTTCTGGCTGCATAATTTAGCATGTTGGCATAAAAGAATAATGGAACAATTTTGCTGTCTTTGGAGAGGTTTCCTTCTCCATTCATGAGGAGTGAGGCAGGCTGGATCTAGGATTTTCCATTTCCCATTTCTGTGAGAAGGCCATACTCAGCCAACATTATTAATTTTGTATTACAGCAATTTAATGAGTAGTTGTCCTGAAGTGAGCAGGCTCATAAACAGAACTGGGAGATGGCTATGATCAGGGTAAAGCACGTGGTCCATAGTTGTACGTAACATGAAACAGCTCTTTTGTGAGGTATTGCACATGAGAGCTTGTCCTGTCAAAGGGTGGGGCACAGGGTCTTTCCATGCAAGGTTCTGCCCTCACAGACAAAACTACTCCCCTGAGTAGAGGATACACATACTCTGTGTATAGTCCTTCAGGAACAAACACGTTCTAGGCCCAGAACAGTTTGAAGGTCAAAAAGACGAGCATGGTTTAGGACCTGTTAGGCAGTAATGCAGAGGGTAATGCCTCTGGGTAATGCTTCCTGCAAGTGCGGGGAAGTAAAACAACTTGAAATTGTTACCTGGGACTGTAAAGTGCTATATCGTCTGCAGCAAGAGTCTGCATCTATTAAAGGCAACCTAGTTTAGAGCCAAAGCTGGTGCACACTGGAGGCACTGGCCACCTTACTTATTCTGTATGACATCGAACAAAGAAAGCTATTATTAAAAGTCCAGATTTGAATTTTTGTCTTTCTCTAAACTGAATAGCAAATAGGTAGCATGCAAATTGCAAATTATTTACAACAGATATCTAGCTGCTGTTTGCTAAATTCTCCTCCACCCAGTGGGTTCGGTTGTCTTTCACCTGGAAACATAAGTGTAGATGGCTGGTGCAAATGCAGGCTTTGCCCCAGAATGGGTGAGGGAGGAGTGGACAGGGAGATCAGACAGACAACCTTACAGCCAGGATTTTAGATTTTAATTCTAGATTTAGCCCTGATGTCTCTGCAATCTGTCTGTAGAATGTGGATGGGATTTCCTGCCTGTCTTGTTCATGTAACCTGGAAACTTTTCTGGTATTGACTGTATCTCCTTAAGTACGGTGCCTAACTCAATAGGACTGGTCAAAGCTGGAGCCTTCCTACACGAAAAATTATCACAATGCAATGTAACTTCTCAAAATGACTATAGCAAACACATTACTACATCTCTAAAAATGAAATGCACATTTATGGTGAATGCCTCCAGATAGTTTCGAAACTTTTCCAAGAAGAGTTGCATAGAGATTGTTATTACTTAATGGAAGGACATTTATAGACATAAGGTTATAATGAAATTAAATTAGATTCAAACCAATAAGGGGGGATATATATTTTCAAGGACAGTACATCCTTAACAAAGACCTCAGTGCTTTTATCCTCAGCACTAGGAGTTGAGGACTGCACATAAGCTTTGATCAACCTTAATTAACTCTGGATTAGATCTGTGTCTGTGAATTGTTTATAGTATCTTGGCTGAAAGCAAGACGCTAACCAATATATTTAGGAAAAAAAAAATCACTAAAACAGAGTTTGACTTGCTGGATTAATGCTATGCCAGCTAGGTTGCAAAGAAAAAAAAAAAAAAAAAAGTTTAGCCTTAAATACATCGCTGTTCCTCTCATGAAAAAAGGAAATCCTTACAAATTAGGATTTATGACAGAAAAAAAAAAAAAAAAAAAAAAAGTTTAGCCTTAAATACATCGCTGTTCCTCTCATGAAAAAAGGAAATCCTTACAAATTAGGATTTATGACAGTGTTGCCCATACACAGTATTTCTGTTGGAAAACTCGATGAGAAGCCCTTGGTATTGCTCTGTGGCTGGGCTATGCCCTGCAGCTGTGCCTGGAGCTGAGTGTCAAACACTGAGGCTCCAGTTGTTTTGAGAAGCCAGCTGGGGTGTCGGTGGGTGGTTTCCCAGCTGGCATCTTCTCATGACTTTTGGCCAAGAGTCCTTCTGGCTGGTCTGGCAGCTCAAGAGTTGAACGTGTGGCTGGGATAACATCATCTCACTGCTGTGCTCAGCTGACCTTCACAGTGTTTTTGTTTTGACTCATATTTGCTTATAAGGAATTTGCTTTTTCTGTCATTATATAAATACACAGACAGATCCAGGCCAAATCCTGAATCTTTTGCTTTGCAGGCTTCAAGCCCAGCCACAAATCTGAGCCCTGGCTGGGATCTGCACTGCACAGCGTTACGCAAATGCAGCGGCTGTGTGGCTTTATATGCACCCAGCCCGGATGCCTCTGCAAGGAAACCTGCTGGAGCACAGGTACCTGCCCTGACCCTCCTGCAGAAACATGCATGGGGCTCACTGACAGCTGACAAGACAGAATTAGGCCAGCCAGATCCCCTCTTCTCAATACCCAGCATGACCAACCACCCTCTGTGAGCTGTGAGAAATCACCTATACCACAATGGCTCCTATAGCTTTTTATTTATACAATGCCACCAATACCCACTCACGCAGAAGGGACAGATCCCTTCTTGTGGGGAATTCACAGCTCCATTCACAGACAAAACACAGCATAGACTGAGAGGAAAGAGGCAGTTTTAGATAAACTGAAAGCAGGTACCAAACAAGAAGAAAGTGTAGGTTTCTGAAAGCGCTGATGCCAAAGCTGAGATCTGTAGTAATCACGGCTGTGTTTGTTCTCTCATTCCCATATGTTACTGCAGGCATCAGTGAAGTCACAACAACGTTGCAGAAGAAAATCCAGAAAATACTGCTTTAGTCAAGGCTTTTTGCACCTCTTAGACAGGAGCAATTCCAGTGACAGATCTTACCTGCCAGAATCAAGTCCTGGGATTAGCTTTGTTCAACGATTTTGAAACTGGTTCCCCAAAGTGCTGGTAAATCTTCCGTATGTGGTCTCTGGTCTATTAAACAGCATGATCTCATCAGCCCTAAATAACTGAGCTAAACTCTGTGAGAAACTTTGAGAGCTGACAACAGACTTAGTACCAAACTGTGGGCGTCACTGTCCTCCACAATACTGTCATTAAAGCAGGCTGTGGGTGGAAGCTTGGAATCACCACTACTGCAGACAGAAAAGACACTCTATGGCAATATCTACATTAAAATTTGCCCTGGGCTGGAGCTCTGGGCTTGGGTGTGTTGGGCTCACTGGTTTGGATGTGCTATGAAGGCAGGCAGACGTCATGCTGGCAGGCCGTGGGAGATGACGGTCCCAGCTGCTGACACTTTTGCCTACGTCTGAAAATGCTCCTGCTCCACCCCAAAGAGTTGTTTGATTTCAGAGATCTTAGGATGTGGTAGGTTTGACTTTAAGCTCTAATGGACATCAGTTTGTCTCTGTGAGAAGGCAGCACTTAGCATGCCCTTAGCTGAAGGCATGAGGTGGGTCTGGGGTCTGTGATGGTCTCACCCGAGTGGGTCCTACACTGCTGCTTCTGCCTCTTAAAAGCTTTGTCTGGCCCTCAGAGCCCTGGAAGGTTTTGAGGTGTGAGCTATGGAGCTCCAGCTTCTGTTTCATAGTTTACCAAGGAAGTGAGTTAGGACAAAATAATATGCTGTATTCAAGACTGAAGATAAAGACATGGAAGAGTGCATTGAAAGGAGAAGACAGAAGAGAAAAGACAGAATTAATGTAAATATTTTTTCAGTGGAAAATGTTCAATTTTTTATTTTCTGCTAGTGTTTCATACACACAGGAATTACAGAAGTTTAACTTTCCCCCCACAAATATAGTCACTGGTCTAATGTAAGATATTTCCTCTTTTTTCTTTTTTTATGTAATTTTTTCATGGATACACTTGTTAAAAGAAATCAGATGATTGAGAAAACAAACAAATCAAAACAAATACTTCAAA
This sequence comes from Aptenodytes forsteri, assembly GCF_000699145.1. Classification (NCBI taxonomy): domain Eukaryota; kingdom Metazoa; phylum Chordata; class Aves; order Sphenisciformes; family Spheniscidae; genus Aptenodytes; species Aptenodytes forsteri. The sequence goes on along the minus strand of NW_008796041.1, from coordinate 4,141,753 downwards.
CTATGCAAAGACAGAAGAAAAAAACCACAAGAGATTGAAAAATTATAATTTTAATCTTTTCAGTTGAAAAAGAGTTTTGGAAGAAGGTTGCTTTTACAGATAATTTGAACACTATCACCCAAAGAGAATTTAGTCAATATATTCTAGGCTATTTAAGCTAAAATGTTCCAGAGAAACATTTCAATATTGATGTTATTTTTAAATCAGAAGGTTTCTGAGGTCACTTTCTGATGAGAGAAGAAAAAAAGACGATGACAATGACGACAAAAATACCGAAAAGCAGACCCTTATGATAGGAAAACATGTTTTACAACACTTCCAACTCTGGGGGGATGGGGGATACTTCTGAAAGGTTTTTGCTTTTATGTTGTTTTTTTTTTTCCCCCCCCTAATGCACACCAAAACCACTCTCAAGCTGTTTTCAGGAACTGGAGTTGTCCATTACATGTCTCTGATCATCTCCAGCTCATTATAATGTGACCTGTGGGCCCGTGCGGTGCTGTGCCCTGGAGTCCTACCACTCTGAACATCCTAACTAGGGACTTGTTGGGACATGCAGGCTGGATGGGACCTGCAGCAATTTTCTTTTGTGGGAAACCCAGGGCATAGACAGGGGGACCAGAGGCGCCTGCTGTACCACGCCGTCTCTCTCGCCAGGGAGTTGGGCTGCTCCCAAGTGTCTGCCTCTGAGATGTAAGCTCCATTTGCCATTTCCCCCCGCAGCTTTATTTCAATTTGCATACACCTATGCTTGAAGAATAGATGTACTGTGCATAAATGTCCTAACTGGCATACAAACAAGGATGTTTATACATAAGCAAATTCATCCTTTGTTGGCTATTAGAGTCATTAGTCTCTTTCAAACACTTGAGTCATTCCATTCATGGAGCAGAAAGAGTACCACTGACCTTAGCGACCCATCGCAGACAAACCAGTGAGCAGCCAGTGATGGACAAAGAAAGCAAATTCTCACTTAGAAAAAAATAATAAAAAATCCATGAGCTTAAATTTGTTTGCATAAACTATTTAAAGAATAGCAACTCACAGCTTAGTGAAGAATCTAATTTTTTTAAAAATTAACAGTGAAGAGTGAAGATCAAGGTCTTGGTCTGAAGCTCATTGCAGTCAATGGAAAGACTCACTGTTAGTGGGTTTTGGGAATGTTTCCTACTTTCAAGTGTGTTTGAAAAATGGTAATTTCTAGCCCTTCCAGCTATAGAAGGAGATGGACTGTCTTTCCAAAATGCTCAGAGGTATACAACATCCAGAGACAAGGAAAGTCAGTTTGAAGAGATATGTCAGTACATGAAGGGAAAAGGGGTGTGTGGGGAAATGAAGGAAAAATAAGACATTTTCTTCATGTCCCTGCAGAGTGGGATGCAGGACAGAGAACATAAATTTAGGCCTGTGCTGCTGGGAACAGGAGAGGTGTCAGAAATCACACATTTTGCAGTGTGTTCCTCTACAAGAAAGTCCTTTGAGAGAAAAGCCTCTAAGTGTGTGAGCAGAACCCATAAAATTTTACACCCACCCCCCCAAAAAAAGAAGAATCGAGAGTCCAAACCTGCCACAGAAACCTCGACCCTTCGTTTAAATTTGTCTGCAATGCTTTTACAAGACATAGCTTGAAAAAGGCTGCATGTTTGCAGTAAAAAAGTTACATCTATAACTTTTTCATTGTAGCAAGCTGTTCTTGCCAGTGCCAAGATATTATTTTCTACACTCACAACAGAGTGTATGTATGGTTTTAAAATTCTGCACGGTAGTTTCATACCAAACTGTTCATTGTTTATATAATTTTTCATGTCAAAATGCATTCTGTGTGCCAGAAAAAAATGGAATATATCATATTTTAATCATTTTGCATAAGTTGTGAGTGTTTACTGCACATTTAAAAAAAGCCTTTTCCTCCCAACTACCAATCTGATTGAAAACAACTATGCTTCTGGCACAAGACTCTGAACAATATTCAGCACAAATTACATTTCATTCTATTATTAATAGATGTGATATGTGAGAAATGAAGATGTATGGCTACTTGTTTCTGCTTATAATTATAGAAATGCCATTCCTATTTTCCCTCTTTTATATATGCATTCTAGAATCTTTGGGTTGGATATCTATGTGTTTGTGCTCTCTTATCCAAAGGGCAAAATGACAATGAAAATAAGAGCAGCTATCCTGTTACAAGATTAATTTGGGAATGATAAATGAGTGTTTTTAGAATGAATTGCATAGGTTACCACTTAAACAGGTCTTGGCAGCAAACCAGCTCTTTTCTTCAACAAAAAGGGGGAAAAAAAAATGTGGAGAATGTACAAATGAGTTGATTGCCTCAGGATGTCTCTCTCAAGAAGGATTAGAGAAACCTACTGGGGCATTTTCTATCCCCACAAAAGCACTATTTGTGCTACAAAAGTTCATCCCGATAATCATGTTACTACAGAAAAAGGGAAAAAAAAAGATTTTCTGCTCCTGTACAACCTCTTGTAAGACATTTGAAGTCGGAGGTGCCACTGAGTCAGCTGTGTAGTGCAGGCTCCACCTATCCAAAGACGGAGTGAGAACAAGCTCGCTCAGAGACTCTTCAGCATAGACAGAGAAACCCAAGCAATATATTTTCCTGTTAACACTGAAAAAGTGCTGTGAAATCAAACTCCACAGTCCGGGTACAACTTCTACAGGGCTGTGCAGGTTTTAACTTCAGGTTTTAACTGTACTCTGCCATTAGGTTCAAGCTATGGTTGGCCCTGCATGCGTGCTTTGTAAAAAAAAAAAGTAATAGTATTTGAAGGGCAGCTCCCGGTCATGCACATTCTTGTTCCTAAAGCTGCTTCTTCCAATTGAGAGACAGGGATTTCTGAAATGCCCCAATCAGTTATGAGTAAGACTCCAGCATGGCTTAAGGCCAGTCATGATATACATTTGATGAGATGGGACATCTGTGTTTCAGTTTGGTCTCTTTACAAGAAATTTATTGACAGGAATAAGTCTAAAGCCTCGTCTGGGTATTACTCCTTCTATGTGACAAGACAACTAGAATATTTTTGGTGGAGCCGTGTAATTTTTCTTTCCTTTGCTTTGTTTTTCTTGCAATATTTCTTCCTATTCTTAACATAGGTATTTAATGAAGATGGAATGTCTTCCTCACCTTGATCATTGCATTTTTTACTCTAACCTTTCTGCACTTAGAACTTTTAAAACTGCCATAGCTGTTCAGATCAAGAGCCCCGTTCCTATCCGTGGAAGACATTGGGAGACATTTATGGAAATAATATAAGAAAAATGGAAAGAATGAAGGGAGCCATCCTCCCAGCATCGTGTAATCAGATCGTCCAAGTGTGGCTGGAGGGGGGGTCTCCTCCCTCCATGTTTTTTTTTTTTTGATCCATTTTCACTTCACTTATTTGGCTTTCTCAAAATCCAGTAGCAACAGGCTTCAGATTATATTTTTTGCTGTGCAAAAAGATACTTCATTAAAAAAAAGTATATTACCTGGTAATTTTGTTGTTGTCTCTTATACACTAGTTATGGGAAATTGTGAATAGCTTTTTAATTTTCCTATACCCTTTTGTTTTTAAAGACTTGAAGTCAGCATGGCGAGAAAAGGCCAAACAGTGAAACAAGATAAAAAATAAGGAAAAAGAGAATTGTCAAAAACACTATAAGCAAAAGCAAAGATGAGAGAAAGACTGGTGATATGTTTAGAACTGAATGAAGAGATTTTCCAAAGGTGAGAGAACCTGAAATGGGATCTAAATAACCTGAACACAACACTGTCTTTTAATCACTAGTCTATGTTCTCAACAGATATTCTATTCATACTAGAGACCTCTGTTCATTAAAATTCATACATTTATAAACAAGCAAAACAAAAAGGCCAAACCAACTAAACAAACCAATTAAATGTTGATGCATAACAGAAAAAAAAAAAGGAAAGATTCCCTCCCTGGCCCCAGCTGTTCATATTTATATTCACTTGGCAAACACTTGAAAGAGTTTCTATTTGATCCATTCATGAATGTCTGGGGGGAAAAAATGGATCCCGGATAGATTCATACTGAGATATTGTTTTAATTCATGGCAAACACAACGATTTTGATAACATATTATGTTTCTGTTGTTCTGTGTTTGAGCTACACTATGAGTTTATGGGATGGAAAGGACAAGGATGTGGCTTTCAGAAACCGTTTCTTTCAGGATGACCTGGGTGTAGGGTTGCCAATCAGCCCACGGTACATGGTGCATATCAGAAGAAGGCAGGGAAGAATACAGCTATTTTATAAGTGGGAGAGTGGCATGCTTGTGGCTGAGCCAGGTACTACAGGAATACTTTTGTTAAATATGAATGGAAACGTAGCCTCTCTGCAGAGCACTGTGACTGCCCTTCATGGACCAGTCTTTGGGTAGCAAAGTACGAGGCCAGCTACTCTGCTCCATTTGCAGATGACACAATATTTGCAAATGAATGAACTGACTTGAATTTAAATATGAACCATCCAGAAGAGCTGGTGCCCAAAGCTCAATCCAAACAAATTAAATAATTTCTCTGAGATCTGAAGAAAATGTAAATTTATTTGTAAAATTATGACTGTGAACTGTGATTCTGCCACTTAAGTTTGAGTGTTGAAGACAGCAGTCAAACTTCCCATTGTGATGCAAACTGTTATTGACAACAGAGAAACCTGTCTATGTGCAAAGCTCTCTGGCATGTATGCTATAACAAAATTTGTAGCCTGACTTTAAGACAAAGAACAGTTGGATTATAGGTACTTCTTGGGGATGGCGGGGGAAAAAAAAAGATTATTAGTTCTATTTGTATTTTGCATATCAGGGAGTAACACAGCCTCATCCAAAGCCCAGTTAAGCAAAATATTATATTCCAATTGCTTTCACTGAACACTGGGACCCAGGGTCCTCAGAGACTTGGATGTTACACACATCAAGTAAGATACAATGCCTGCCACAAAAAGTTTGCAATATAAGCCTCTGAACCATTAGTGCATAACTCACACTTTTTTTAGCCTACAGATATCAATGCAAATAGTTGCTTGTGCCTGAAATCTGAAGATATTAGCAGCATTTGGAACCAGAAAAGACAAAAAAACCCCCACCTTTCACAGATTTTAAGTATGTAAACAGAATGATCATTAAATCTGGTCCTGCAAAATCCTTTTCACATCTAAATTTCACCTTTCCAGCCCAGCTCAGATGCAGATGCTGATGCTGTCACCCTAAAATAAATTCTGCTTTGAATACTGTGAGTTCTCTGATTTTGTTTTCATAGAATCATAGAATGATTTGGATTGGAAGGGACCTTTAAAGATCATCTAGTCCAACCCCCAAAAGAGGGAGTCTTAAAGAGGATATGTCCCCAGGGAGACGCAGGACAATTATGCAGGGACATGAACAATATGTCACATAGCTTAATGTGTTATAGCTCCAATATCCGTACAGTTTTGGATGGATAGATTGAAAGACAGACCAGACATCAAAGGGTATGTATGTACGGAGACAGAACATATTTCCAGTGCCAGTATCTGATAGAGTTAAGTTGGTCTGCACTACTAGTTACAAGTTGCTCTGTTCAAAAGATTAAGAACTATGAAATCAAAAAATACTCAAGAAGTCCTGTTAAAAACATTGCAAACGTTTTCATAGAATCATAGAATAGTAGAATAGTTTGGGTTGGAAGGGACCTCTAAAGGTCATCTAGTCCAACCCCCCTGCCATGGGCAGGGACATCTTCAACTCGATCAGG
>NW_008796041.1:4098373-4133036 GCF_000699145.1 Aptenodytes forsteri | reverse complement strand
CATCCCACCACATCTCCGTGATGCCAATAAGGTCGTAGCCCTGCAGGCGTGCGCACATCTCTAACTCCTCTTGTTTATTCTCCTTGCTACATGTGTTTGCATAGAGGCATTTAAGTTGGGCCCCCGATGAAGCTGAATTTTTCCTGATTTTGCTTTTGGTTGTTTATACTTCATGCTGCAGAAGATGTATATCATATAGATGGTAACCACCTGCAAAGAAATGTCACATACACTGTTGCCCATTCAAAGCAATTTCCTTCTCCTTGTTTGTTTGTTTTTTTCTCTTTTTTTTTAAATAACTATTCTTCCTGTTATAATGCTACTTCTGACAGCTGATACCAAGGCACCTCAGTCACCAGAAAACAAGTGGTTCTGATTTTTTCTTCGTTGTTAGCTAGATTGTTTGTGGTTTTCCAGCCCTGGTGGTTAAAGTTCATTCAAAAGCAGCCCAAGGTAAAAATCCAAAGGCTCCTTTTACATTCCCCCACTCTTAACATTTTCTCCTCTCTCAGTAAAAATTGTTACTCCAGGCCTGCAGGGACTGAAAACACATTGTGGTCATCTCTGAGCACTTCAAGGGACACAAGAGAGAGACGTGAACTATCAGTTAATGAGATGGAGGGAATCCTCAGCCCTCCAAAGGACTATGAACTTGCCTATTGATCACAGCAAACTACACTGCTGTATTTAAGAAGTAACAGTTGCAAAAGGCACAGTATCTTATTGCACAGGCACAGGCTATGACACTTGCTTTTGGACTCCAACCATCCAACAGTTATTCATGTCTTTATCACCTTGAAGCTGAATTATTGCTCAGCCCTGCATCTCTGACTGTGCCTATAAACCACTCTGAAACTGCTGCTAGTGCAGCGTTACAAGAAATATTTAATACAGAAATAACTTTGTCTTTGATTTTCACTACGTACAAACTGGTGCATTCCAGGCTAAATTTTTATATGACATTTTTGACCTTAGGTAATGCAAATTGTTGGAGAAGCTTGGCCATTTTTGCAATGCTCTTCTGTGAGAAACAGGAGGAGATATTCGGGTTCAAAACAAATAAACATACTTTCTTATGTAAAGTGTGTCAATAGCTCTGTTATTGAAACTCAAAAAGCCATAATTCACAAGTACTGTCATTAACAGGTTTCACCAATTAAACAAGAACTCTGAAAATCAGGATTTTATATAAATAAATAGAGTAACTATTGTACGGTTCAGACATTTGAAAACAGAGATATTGTCCACTGAGCTTTGGAAGAAAATTACTTTGACATTATCACTTGAAGAAAGGACTTTTAATTTCACTTAGACTGTCATTGGACTTGGGCAACAAAAGCCTAATCCCCTGTCTATCCCATGTTTCCTTTCAGCGCAGCGTTCCCCAGCACTTCAGCTGAGTCTTGTTTTTACAACCGCTTTCACTAACCTTGCTCAAGGTACTAATTCATACAACCCAATGGAAAGAACTTGGAGATCCCTGTAAAGTTAGACAGTGAGAAGTCCAAAAAACCCCCTTTCAGCTGCATCCTGTGAGACCTGTACCCAATGCCGGTGTTGAACACACAAACTCCAAATTTGTGAAAAAAAATTGTGCCATCAGCTCAGTGATGCTAACAATGACAGGGCAACCATTTTACTCAGCTTGTTGCAATCACCTGGAAGTAAACAAATTTGCTAACACTTTTTTCAGCTTAGATAACTAGATTAGACAGAACAGTACCGCTGTTTCTAACAGAGTTTGGATGGATCGGGCAGCCACTCAAAGCTAGGGACTGGAATTCTCCACAGAAAAAAAAAACAACCCAGAGTATTTAATTAGCACAAAACACATACTTTTTTACTCAATAAAAAGATCCAGCTTTGCAAACTTAAGTGGCTTGATTTTCTTTAATTTGTATTTATTAGACCCTGATGGAAATCCATTGGCTTAAGGTGACTTGTGCTTTAAAAGGGATGGTGGAAAGACAGCCGCTGTAACTGCCGCTACGCATTTTATATAGCCTGCTCTAATACCTATTACACTTATGAATTTGCTTCCCAGCCTATAGAACACCCACATGTTTAGTGTCAGTATATTGAGAAAACATGTGGATACAGAAGGAGAAAAGCTACCAAAAAGGCCGTTAAGAGTGAATAAAAATTACCAGCAAGATCTTAGCAGAAGCAAATCTCCTTTGGACAAGACTTCGTGCAGCGAGACTACTAAGAAGCTTATATAATTGGACCAACAGTTTGGTTTTGTTTTTTTCCAGCATCTGGTTGTCACTTGAACTACAATGCAGCTCCAATTATATTTTATAGGGAGCAATTTCATTTTTATAGTTTAAGAATCCTTTGGAATTGGTCTGTGAAAGGAAATAAAAACAAAAAAAAAGAAGGAAAAGAAAAGGATCGGCTGGCTTCAGAGCGTCTAAACGGAGGGTGAGGTCAGAAGGCGCAACCCAGACTGGCTGTTTATAGTGCCCGCTACTGAAACTGTTAATTCAAAGCAGTGCCCTGAAAATGTCTATCAGTCTTATCCTCCCTGTCCATTTAAGGGGAAAGAATGAAATCCCAATGAATTATTAGGGAGCAGTCCAAAAGTCTCATCTCTCCTCTCCACACAAGCTAATAAGTATCAGGAATAAAGACCTCAAATGACAAAATGACTCTTTCTTCTTTGCTAAATAAGTCCTCCCTCTTAGTGCTAGAATCAAGGACAACAATACTGCCCCTTATCCTGAGTGCAGCATCCCATTCTGATCTCATGCTTACAGGAGATGGATGTCCAGCTCATACAGAGCAGGAAAGTCAGTGACACTCAGTCTCGGTGTTTACCGAGAACAACCTGGTTTATCAGCTCACACATCAGACATCCAACAGACATCCTCAGTGAAAGTTTGGGAAATTTCTTCTTTGGGACACCTGAGTACAAAACCCATGTGCGGTTCTTAGAGGTGCTCTTTGCCTGAAGAAATGAGTCCAGCTGGTAACTTTATCCTGTGCAACAGCATTTCCTGGTGCATCCTATTCTGAACTAAGTTTATTTGTATAGTATAGCAATTCACAGTCGCCTTCTACCTGGACGAGGCAGCTGCTGGAAGATGGCTTCAGCAGGAGGATGTGCTTCGGTGACTGGAAGCTTGCAGGGCAGTTCAGTAGCTCTTTTCTCTGCTGCCAGCAGTGAGACAGTGACAGTAAGTTACAGTCTGAATGTCACTAAACACCACTTACCCCTGCCAGGCTAAGTTACCTTCCAGGCTAGCCTTCAGTTACATTCAGGCTAATATAATTTATATTTTAGGACTATACAAGGAAAAAGCATTGCTAGAAATGTGATATAAAGACCCTGTGCCAGGTGTGATTAAACAAGCTGCTGAATCTAAGCTTGTGCTGGTTTCCTAACTCAGGTGCAGCTTCACATATACTTTGGATATCCTGCTTTTAGAGGCCAAAGGAATAAGACTTTTCTCTATGCTACACTGTCATGACATAAAAACAAGGATCTTGCCATCGTGATCATTATATGATGGAAGTATTACCTATTTCTGTTCTCATATCTCGTTGTCTGCTTGCTGATAAAATAGTGTCTGCACTATCACATTTATGTCCTTCTTGTGTCTAAGGAGCCAGTATTAGAGGATACATAAATCATGCCATGGTCCAGTAGTGCATTCATTTGGGGGAAGGAAAGGAAATTTATTTAATTAAGCGAGTGGCATACTACACTGATGTTACATGGTCAGCTGGCATTTAGGTATTAACTATTCAGATTCAAATGCTCCTGAATTGTAACAGAAAACACATTTCCACTAAGCCTTCATGCTATCTTCTCTCAGACAAGTCAGAAAAAATTAGACTCTTATTTTCTTTTAACATACAAACCGTGACAGGTGCCAGTCTTGCCCTCCACACATTCAGAACCTCAGTCAAATCAGTGCCCCTTTACATAGCTTTACCTGTATTTTCGTCTATAGCTTCAACATTTTCAAAGCAGCTCCTCATAAATTATAAGCTCTGTTCTAATAGCACACTGCAACTTTTGAGTTTTAAATAAAGAATAGTCCCACTGAATCTGACAGATTTCCATTGCTTTAAATCTAGAGCAAGACAGATCAAAATATGTTCCTTCATGCACTGGCTGTGGTTAATTATCAGAGATGCACAGATATTTGTGTAAGAATATTATTTAGTCTTTACCATTTACAGTAATGTTTTGAGAAGTAAAAGCCTGATTTATCCCTGTGCAACCCCACTTCTATTACTGGGAATCCATTAAATCCTTTTTTGTATTTGAATATTTTGGCTCCGTTGACAAGCTGTTTTTATTGCTTTCTCTGAAAAAAAAAAGGTTTTGTTTTGTTTTTTTTGCCAACAGAAGATATGCCACATAATTGCAAGCTCTTTTACAAATTGTAAATGCAGTGTTCTCCTCCTATCCTATTCCCTGCTGGTTTTGTCCTTAAGCCTCGCAACAAGCTTGAACAAGATAAACACTTCACAGGATACAGAGAACTCTTTGAAAGAGTCACCCTTTGTTTGGAGGTGTGACACAGGATCACAGAAATATTTCACCATTAACTTTGCAAAGATTTGCATCTATACAGGAGTTATTTCAGTAACATTCCTTCAGGGTACAGAGGAACCATTTTGCAAGCGTCTTACATAATGATAAAATTAGGCATGTAATTCTTCATTTGGGTTATCTATAGAAGCCCTAGTCCCCTTTCAGACAGACAAGTTTCAATAAACACTGTGTCAATGCTTGCTTATAGAATTAGAACAACTTTTTTCCTATTTTTTCTTTAAACACACAACCTTTCTAGGACTCTTTGATGTGTTTTTCTGCTTAACAGCAACGAACCTGCAGGGAATTCAATAAAGACTCTGTTTAGACCCGTAATATAACAGTGCTCACACTGTAAGTGAAAGCTGTTTATGCTACTACCTTTCATTTTCGAGGAATAGAAAAAACAAAACTAGTAAAGGGCAGATCTCATCCCATCACATGATGTAGGTCACTGGAAGGCCAAGTTTGACAATTCAGCTGTGATATAACCTTGAATGGAGTAGAAGAGTCAATTCCCCATCTTGCAATTTAAAGCTTGGAATGGGCCAAATCTGCATTCCCCATCATACTGTTCTTCCACATAGCCTTGTCTTTTCCTGTCAAGTCACCAAGTAGAAAAAGCTAAGGCATAACTTTTACAGGCACATCTCCAGCACAGAGTAAGTCCTGTCCTGCAAAGCAGCTTGCAAAGTGATGACAACACCACAAAGATCAGACACTGAATGGGGGCTGTGTTGGGAACTGTGAAGAAACTGATAGTGTTTAAAAGAGTGACGCTCCCAAAAAGATTTAGGTGAAGAAGTTTGGCATGAACTTAAACAGACAGATGCATTTAATGATTGTAAAGAGTTGGGGAACTTTTTTCTTATAGTACCTTTATTGTCAGTAAGGGTTAAAGCAAACAGTCCTCCACAATCCCACTGTGTAATTGCTTCCATTTTGTTTAGGCAGTTTAACCTCACTTTAACCTCTCTGACTACTGTTCAAGACGAAACAAAATGACTTTGATGATCTTAGACCAGCAATAATAATAAACTCCTCTGGTGTTGTAAACCTCTCTGTGTGAAGGACTGAGAGACTGATTACTCCTCCAAACTGTTTGTGCTGTGTGATTGATAATGACCAGTTGAAATTCCCCTCGCTTCTCCCTGCGTACCTCCATACAAGGGTGATTTAATCCACTGGCACTTGGGAGGAGTTTACCTCAAGGCATGGTGAGGGTTCAAAGGCACAGTGAAGAATGTAGACAAGTTCTGGGGGCAGAGCCTTCTGGAACCTGCAGTCTCCTCGCTTGTATAACAAGCTGGGAGTTAGATCCTCGGCTCACATAAATAACATCAGTGAAGATGTATTAGTTTTATTGCCAAGGTCTATTAGTTTTATTAAAGCTTGTTCTGGGGTACTGTTAGCCATTCAAAGACAAAGTTGTCCCATTCAAATTATCTCATCTCTTTTGGCTGCTGACAGATCCAAGGCATCTCCAGACCACTCAAACTCTATCACCACTCAAACCATCCATACCTGCAATTCCAGTGTGACAGCGTGCTCTGCAATTACCACAAAGTGCAGGAGTCTAGGAGAAAGACATGCTGTGGCAAGAGGAGTCTTTTAAAAATATGCAGAGTAAACACAATGCTGAGTTAAATTGACCTGATTTGCATTTATGAATGAGGTAGGGTGAATGCAATTATGCCGCGGCCTTGGACTAAAGGTCAAATGTCATGATTTTTAATTATAAACACACTACCAGCAAAACAGCAATGATGTATGGATCTGGGAGGCCATCCATTTAGTAAAGTTTTAAAATCCTCAAACTGACCAAAGATGTATGTGCATGGTAGTGGGGAGAGAGCAGGAGTGAGGGAGTCCCCTCTACTTACAGTCCGTGTTTCGTCAAGTTTGCTGTGTTTGGAAACATATTATTAGCCATATTGTGTGATGAAAATGAAGTTTCCAAAGTAAATTCCCATTAAGTTAATGTTAGTGCTACAGATGACCCAAATTCTTATTTGAAACATATTTCAAAACCAGAAAGAGGTAGGTTTCTTTTCAGAGGCTTCTGCCATTCTGACTCCTTGCCTGCTGCTGCAGGATGTATCCACTGCTTTCAGATACAAGTGGTCATAAGTTTTGAGATGAAAGAAACATGCAAGAATTTTTCATAGGCTACAATATTAACCATAAAAGAAAAAAAAAAAAGTTTTGCTGTACAACCATCTAACTTGACCCCTTATTTAGTTATTGGGGGTATCTAGTAGGCAGACATACCAACACATAAGCCATTCAAAATAATGTGGAAAAATGCTCGTAGTTCCACTGCTGATGGATCCACCTTGCCCCTACAATACAGCTGAGTGACTGGTTCTGGGATCAGTCTACGCTGGGCTGAATTAGTTTGTGGGGCTTTAACTCTGCACAGCTGCTTCTGCTGAATCATTTTAATCCTAGGTGGACTGCAGTTGACTCCTAAAAACATTATCAGAGACAGAAGACTCATTAAACAAAGCAGGGTTTGGTTTTGTTTTTTTCCTTTTTCTTTCAAGGAAATTCTAGAAATGTCCATGCCTGGTTTTAGGTTTACATTTTCTTATTTGTTTTGGGGTTACCAGACTTCAGAAAGGTGAGAAGTCTGAAATTTAAACAGCGTATGTTCCTCAGCAACCGGGGCTACACCAGCTCATATAAAGAACTAGAGAAAAAAATTTAAACTGCTAACATATATGACACAATATATGACCAAATTTGAGGTGTGTAATCCTAGCACAAGGGGACTGATCTTTTGAGTGCATCTGTCTGTGTACTCTGTTTATTGGGGCAGGCTGTTCCCTAAGCTTTTGCCTTCCACATGGATCCAGCAAGTTATGAACTTTAAAATCAGACTTATGCCTGGGGCAACCCTGCCATCTTTTGAGGACAGAGTAAGGTCCAATAAGCATTTCACTGCAAAGTGAGATCAATTAATTATTTGAATTAGTGCTCGCACAGCTGTAACATTCTTTACCTGCAGCTCAGACAGGTACATAATTCTTCCCTGCCTTTGAAAACTGTCAAAGGTTTTCACTTTTAGCACTTGCTTTAAAACCATAGTCCTCATTGATCACTACGAACAAGGGTAAAAGCAACAATACACTGAGGAGTGAAGGATCTGAAGAGTATGATAACTCACAGTGACAAGGACAATCAACACTCTGGAAATCTACCCTGGGAGGAAGATCCCTCAGCAGACTCTTGGTTTCAGTGTTCTTTTTGCAATATCAGATATATTAAACATGGACCTTCCATGATCCAGATCTGGCTCCTATACTGTAGCGACTTCAGAAAGGTCATATTTCAGGTGTGAAGGAGATTTCTGCAATTTGGCCATCTTTGTGATGATTTCTTGCACCGTTTCACACATGTGTCGTAAGCCTCTCTAATAAAGTTTTCATACAGGTGGAAAAGATGTTTTCAAGCAAATTCCTTTCTCAATCTGAACATCTATTTAAATGCAAGCAGATTTTTTTCCCCAAAAAACACCTAACAAATTAAAACATCTGCTTCAAGGGAATCACAAGTTTATTGCTGTCATAACAAGCTGACATTTGACATGCTGTACTTTGTTGAATTAAAGCCACAGTAAACTGTACTCCAGAGAAGCAATGATGGGTTATAGTTTGCTGTAACATCTGCAGAGTGCAAAAGGCATGTTTGCTCTCAAATTCAAAGTGCTCTTGGAAATGTATTCCCTGAAAACACAAACTGGAAGATGGCATATGGTTATCTCCTCTTTTTGTTTTATTTATAAACTTGTTTGTGAGATTCTGAACCCTAGAAATCTGCCCCTGAACACAAACACTAACAAGCCAGGCCAAGTGAAGGATCCTTCCTATAACATTGTTCTCAGGGTGAAAAAAAATGCGTTGGGGGAAAGAGGAGAGTGCTAAATGAGCACCTCTTGAAGTGCTCTCCCAAGTAGGACTTTACTGATGGACCAAGGAAGAATTTAATGCATTGCTCTGTTAGTGGCTTACTTGGATGACCTGCTCTGCAGCTTAGTTCCTCAGTGCTTCAGTTTCCTGTTTGCAAAACGGAGACCATAGTAACTGTCTGCCACAAACTGCTCTCCGAATCTGTTATGTAAATTGTCAGATGCTGTAGTACCTCAGGAATGGAGGCCATGTGAGCATGGAGACAGAGGGACGGAGGTAAAAACACAAAGAGGGCAACCTACCCCTTTTCTTTCTTTGCATATAATATTTCTCAGAGCACTGGTGTCTCAGATACAAACAGCAGGATAGAAGAATAGAAAGATTTAACTATTACTAAATACTTTTTTCTCACTCTGGTATCTCCACAACCCTTCATGAATCAAGGAGTAATAAGGGAATATCACTTGCCACCTATGTCTGCTGTTAACCCCCAGAAGCCAGTAGTCAAGTCATCCTAAATCACTGGAGTATTTCTAACAGAAAACTTAAAGGAAGTAATAAATGTCAAGCACACATCAAAAACAGGCTAAGTTTTGGGTTGGTTTTTGGTTTGGTTTCGTTTGTTTTTCATAAGGCTGTGCTAGAATTCTTTGAAATTTTTACTTTTTGGTGAACAGTCCCTATGCAGTTCAACTCTATTATATATTGTTGTAATGCACTATCTGATTAAAAGCTTACGTATTTGACCCAGGGATTAGTTAAGTAGGGTCTCCATAATGGGAGGAGTGAACTTTCTCAAGGATTTCTAGAAATATTACATTCTAAATTCTTGTAATTTTCTTTTGGTCAATATTATGAATTTACACAAAAGCTTTAGGAAGGGACTGGTATAACCCTGTAACATTTATGTTCTTGGCAAAGTATGTGTGCAGAGAGCCAATTACATCCTCCTCCATGGTCACACA
Source organism: Aptenodytes forsteri (assembly GCF_000699145.1). NCBI lineage: Eukaryota > Metazoa > Chordata > Aves > Sphenisciformes > Spheniscidae > Aptenodytes > Aptenodytes forsteri. The sequence goes on along the minus strand of NW_008796041.1, from coordinate 4,123,611 downwards.
TTTTTGCAAAAGTATGTGGCACCTGAATGGGAAGAGCAAGCCCTTCAAGGGATGATTGGAGGCCTTCTGCTAAGATTTAAAACATGGAATATTTTAGTTTGCACTAATCAGTTACATCAGTTGTGTACGTGTTGACTCACCTTAAATAAAACAGAAAAGCAGGAAGGAGCAACTAAATAATAGAAAAAAAGTGCTAAAAAGGCATTAATTCAGCAGTCTGATGCTGAGTCAGAACTCACAGTAGCTCTGTCTCCTCTAACCAGCCCTGGAAATACTTGAAGGACTGGCAAGCTTGGAAAGAATAATATGGTAGTGACAGCATGTTACATGGAAAACAGAGCGTAGACAAAAGCAAACAGGTTGACAAAGCACAAGGAAGATTTATGTTCACATTGTGGATACAACATTTTGACGGTACCCATTGCTCCTTTTCTTTGCAACAACTGCAGGCAGCATTGCATGCTGTGTTGTGACTTGGCTGACATGGCAGGAACAGCAACTACTTTAACACCGATGCAAGATAAGGGGAGCAGCTGCTCCCATCTAGACCCAAAGATACATTCCTTTTTTCCTTCCTTTCAAAAGTCACTCTCTACCTCTGTTCTGTCAACACTCCCCTACTAAGGGTCAGGGAAGAATTTATTCCACCTCTTTTATCACATACATTCATATGTAGCACTTCATTTACTGAGGTATTTTTTGGGGGAGATGATAACTCTTAACTCCTAAAGGCTTGGAAAACTGGGTCTTCTGATCATAAACTCTGGCTCCTAAAGGTCAGATGCTGCTTGCTTAGTTATGTCAATTTTATTACAGTCACCTCACTTTCCATGTACAATGGGCATTTGATGATTGATGTTTCGTAATGGGACATTCCTACTGAACTCTTTAAGAAATTCTTTCCCTCCATTCAAGAGTTCAAAGGAAAGAGAAAAATTGAAACAGCAATTGCATAAGATTTATGTACTGTACAGTGAGAAGCCAAATACTCTCCTGTTGAACACAGTTATCTAACAGCAATTGGGAACAGCATGTGGAAGCCGACTTCAGGTATTCTTGACTTGAAATCGCAGTCCATTTTTACAAAACAATGGAAGATAAGGGGAATCCAAAACCCAGAATATAGAACCTTCTAGTTCAAAAGTATAAACTAATTAAGCTATTTAAAGCAGTCCCATAGCAAGATACATTTCTGTCTACAAAGGAGTTCATTCTTTTAGAGTCTTAAATATGAAGTTCATGACAAATAATTTCCATTTTCTACTCATTGGATTTTGGGTTAGTCAAAGTTGTAATTTATTTCCATCATGGCTGCTAAGAACTGCATTCACAAAGCCAGCCTTTCTACACCATTTCTGGAAATGGTACAAATCGGTATAATTCATTTATATATTCAGTAGAACAGATATAATCATAATCTCATCTGACCGCTTGCATTTTCTGCTATAAAAGCAAATTCATGAAAAGATCGGAACTAATTGACAGTTTTGCCAAAGTCAGAACAGAAAAAAATTGTCCCACTTTGAGTCATTCTTTGTGGAAATTTAGTTATTTTTATTACTGTAAATGTGGTGTTGTATTTCCCCTTTTTTTAAAGAAGAGTTAGTCATGAGTGTGTGATCTTCAGACCACCAATGTCTCAGTGCTGTTATAAGTGATATCTTTGAAGTTTTTAAAAGAGGCTCACAAGTGAAGTTTGATCAAGTGCGTTCTTTATTTAGGTGCACATAAAGCTAGACTTTTTTGCTACACATGGTAAAAGTTTTCAGTGTCATCCCACCTGCCCTCATGAAATGGTGCATTATTTTTCAGCACAACTTATTGTAACGCCTGCAATGTTTGAAATTACTGTTTTTGAACTATACATAAAGAGACCATGATTTATATACTCTCATTCCATGTATTCCATAAACACTTTAGCAATGTGAATTTCATTTCCAGGACAAGTGCTGCCACTTAGTTGCAAGCAGACTATTTCATTCCCAAGCATTTTAAAACAGCTAGTAAAGAGTTGAGTGAGAAACTGCTTAAAAATACTTCTCTAAAGACAAAAAAAGAATCTGTGCATTTTGATCATTTAAGAATACACAAAGTTTAGATGTTTCTAACTTTTCAAAACTTAGTCATATATCTCTAAATTTAATCTCCTTAAAAAGCAGGAGGATGATAATGGGTTTTAGGGTCTGGTTGCAGTGAAAAATAAAACAAAAAAGACATATTTTAACGAGATTATAAAAATGATATATCTGTTAAAGCAAGTTAGAAAGGCCTAGAAACTCTGTTATGGTCTGCCTAGGCTCTTGACACCCTTATCATTATGGTAACCTAGTCTCTTTCAAAATAGTGTCAGGCAATATGACTGACACCAGTCATGGGTGACTTCTCTCTTACCTTCTCCTCAGGACTACCTGTGCTGTGTTGTGTTTTGCTTTGGTAGAGTTTTAAATGCCCATACTGTTCAAAACCTATGAAAGCAAAAGCAGTATTTCCAGAAGGAACAGAAAACGGTGAGATTCCTCATGGTTTACGGAGGGGGGGGGGGCGCGTAATTTTGTACCCTGAGATTAATCTAGAACAGAGCTCAGCTTCCTGACTCCAGCAAAGATGGAAGGAAAAGGTGATATCTGACAGTAATAGGCAAAGAATGAGATTACCTACCCCTCCTACAAAAGAAACGAATATTCTCAATTTAAGCTACTATCTCCCTAACATAACGGGATGAGCCTGTGCAATTCTCTTTTATGAGAGTTGGCTGATCTAAAAATGTGCCATGACCTCAAATTACTTCATCTTCCTAAGAGCTCCCTTCCCTTAAAACTCTTCCTTGTGTATATCCAGCTATGATGCTAACAATTTGATAAAGCATTTACTAAATAAAAACAAATAAACATCCAACAGTTTTATGCACTATTTTGGTAAGATTGGAAGTCCTGGTTTCCTCAAGGGACTAGCGGCTTAAAAAACAGACTTCAAGAAACCCCATTCATGAAACAAACTTCCCGTTTTAGCTCCTTCTTTTTAGCAATTTGTTCTGGATGATGTCATCTTGTTGATGGAATAACAGAAAAAACATTTAATGGAACTGTGTATTGTCTTAAGGGAATATGTAAAACATAAAATCAAAGTGAGTACTTTCTGTCCCTTAAAGACTGTTTTTTTGAGAGGAGGCATCATGTTCTCAGTCTTTGAATAGTCACATTTTCAGGACTTAACAAGAACTTTAGACATATCTTCGGTGTAACCTTTATTTTTCAAAAAAGCAAAAGTTAAAAAGCAAGATTTAGAAAGAGAAAGAAAGATACAAAACAGAACTGACAGTGCCCTTTCCTACCACAGAGTGATTTCTGCCATGTTATGCTGACCTTGGTCACAGCAGAAAATGCCTCAGAAGCACAAGAGCTATTAGCAAAGAAAACTTGTCTTTGACTGAATCAATGAATAGCCCCAAGACTGTCTCTCGTTTGTTTGTGTATGTGTGGTTGTTTGAGTTTCTAAAGCTTGTTCCTCCTATAAGGACTGAATTCTTCTATAAGGATTAATGTTGTGTACCAGATTTTCTCTATTCATCATGAAAACACTGACACAGTATTGTCACAAACATAAAAGGACCTACTTAATCCAACCAGTGTTGAATTCCCCACCAATTAATTTCGGGTGGGTCTCATGGTTAGAACAAAAAATCAAGAGTCAAGCAGATGCTGGGACTGAGTTTGAATTGAGGCATTGAGTCACTGGATGACCTTGTGGACAGTCTCTTGACCTCCGTGTGCCTCAGCAATCCGGCAGTATCACTGGGGGAAAGGCGGGACCTCGCTGAACATCAGATGCTGTGCCCAAGCCTTTCAGGCTAAGCTAAAAACCAGTAAAATAAGCGTGCTAATACGGAAACATTTCCTAAATGATTCACCTGTCCCCTTTGAGTTCTTCCTCAAAGGCTGAGAATGACTGGGAAGTTGGTGAAGAGCAAGGATGTTTTCATTTGTTCTTGCTGGGTGGGCTCCACTCACCCTGTATCTGCAGAACATCCAAAGTGGGATTGCCAAAAATCCTGACTGCCCTTAAAAAAACCAATGCCAATGTTGGCAAGACAGAAAGTACAGGCAGAAACACCTGTGTGCCTGCTGAGCACAGCTGTACGCAGGCTGCTGAAGAAGTTTCCATGGTGTACATGCCAGACTGCTGCCAAGCTGAGCGTGTCTGGTTGGGAAGGAAGGGAAAGGCAGCAAAATGCAGCACAGTTCACGTCAGTGGAAGACAAGAATCTCTTGCTGATGTTTTCCTAAGACTCACACTGTTCTGCACAGGCAGTCCTCTCCTCTTTTAACGTGCCTAGTATCTCTTGTTCTCTATCAGTATTATTAGCTCTGCACACGTCTGCTGACAGTTGTACTTGCAACTCATGATCAGACTTCCCCTGAGGAAACAGCTGTCCCACTGTAAGGTATTATTGTCCCCACCAGTTTGTAGCCATCACTCTAACGTGAGCCATTGCCACTGGAATGGGGTGCATAAGTGCTTTGCATCCTCTTTAGACCAAAATCACTCAGGTCAGTTTAAGAAGCACTGTGTTATCAAGTAAAAGCTACCTATTGGATTAAACATGATTAGATAGTTTAGATAAATTATTTTCACATTTTACACCACTAGGTTGAAAAAAAAAAATAATGTAGGCAATGAGGAGCAGACTTTCCCACAGAAATAGGACTCCCCTTCCCAGCTGAGTGTTCTGATTCCTAGGTATGGACACCTATGGATCACATCCCTCTGTTCCTGCATTGCTGGTCATAAGGTGTCTCAAATTTAACAGGAGAGATGAAAAATCCCTTTACCCAGAACATGTCACAAAAGACAGTGATTGAAGGTACTGCACTGTGGTGTGGAAACAAGAAGTCCTGTCTTTTCTGAAGCAATAATATAATAATTAGGTAATTATATCAAAAGTTATGTCAATACTGCTCTAAATTAATTTAGTGCAACTTAAGTTAGGTGTGAACTAAGGGTGTCTAACAAGTCAAGTCCGTGTGTATACTTCATTTGGGGCATTAGCTTTCTGAACCCCAAACAGTCTCAGTTCAGCTGAGCAAAGGCAAGAAAGCTAATGAAAATGCTCAACGGCACAACTAATCTCCTTCCTAAACTTTTTATAAAAACTTTTAAGTGTTGAGAAGTTTTATTGTACAGCTACTTCCCTTTTAACATAACAACATGTTTTTCCCAAGCAAGTTTTATGTGTTTAGAAAACACTCAGGCAGAACAGAGTCACAGAAAACAAAACCAAAAACATATTCATCATATAGGAATCTCTCTATAACAGCAAGTTCATAGAGAAAGACTCACATTTTATTTGCTAGGCACCTAACAGTACACAATAAAATTGAAACCACGTCTGATGCTTCTCTCAATAGTAGGGAAATGTCCCCATGTTTTCACTCAGATCAGAATTGAATACTGGTTTGAACTGAATATCATTTTTCCTTCTGTCTTTAACTTCTTCACCTCTCTGTACCACAAATAGAAACAACCGAAAAAGCTTGCTTCAAGTACTCATAAATATTAAAAATATGCTAGGCCAGTCTATATAAGCGAAGCTTGCTCTCAATGCAATGCATTTAGCAATGTCCTTGAGTCACCTGTATTTTGGATGTAACCTAAAACCACAGCTCTTGACCACTTTTATAGCTGTGAACGGTCCCCTGGCTCCTTTCACTTGAGCAGGGGTGTTAACCCCAGTGTCCTGGCTTACTTCCAGTTTACGTAATTATATTATTAATTCTCCAAGAGGTCCCAACTGGAGAAGCTATTCTTCACTTTCTCTTCCAAGAGATCCTTGGGAAACACTACTAGCAGAAAACATCTACCATTCTTTGTCTGAGAGGTGACTGAATTTCCACAATGGAGGAAGTGCTCCCTATTTACAGGTATATAAACTTGTACAGACGTATACACATATGTGCCTGTTTATTTGTACTAATTGCTTGGATATATGGATAGCTGCACACACACATACTTAGAGTTGTCCTGGGATAGTCTTTTCAGCAGAAGGAAATATTTTTCACTTTGGACTGAAAAATAATATTTTCTAAAGAATTTTGTAATATGCAAAGCAGAAAAGAACGCAGAAAAGAACAAAACCTGAAAATATTTAATTAAGTGGCATAAGATGCCTATGGCAGAAGTGGGAACTTAACCCAGGTCTCAAGATTTCAGCTTTCAGCATGACATCATTTCTTTCCCTGAAAAAAACCATTATGTAATATAATGCAGAAAATATAACAAAGATATAGATATATGTAATATAATGAAGAAAATATAATGAAGAATATATAATATAACAAAAAAATATAATGATTTAATCTAATCTCATATCTGAAAAGAAATTTGTTTTCTGGGGAAAATAAAGCACTAAATCTATCATGGGATACATGTCAGCAGAATATTGTGTCTGTCACCTGATGAGCAGGTAGCGGTGAGGACTCGTCCAACAGGGATAAACCGGGTGCCCCAACCTGCACTCTCTTTCTGCCCTACAGCTGCCCATTTCCACTTTATTCTATGCCGCTAAGTCTAAGGCTAAAGTTGTCATAGCTCATTAAGGGACCCTTTACTCCATTAATGAAAACTACCTCTCTCTCTGTATCCAACCACAGAAGGGTGTGCTCAACTTCTACCATTGAAACCTACAATTGAAACTGATTTCCATATATTTCATCACTCATATTCTTCGCATGTTGGTGTTGTAATAATTTAGCAATATGTGCCTGTGGTTTTCATTAGAGAGCGAGCTTCACTTATGGTTTGACATGTCTCTACTCTCTCCCCATGCAATTACTTTGCAAATATTTCAGCAGAGGGCAAGTGAGAAGGGATGGTCTATTTGTTAGGACAGAGGACATGGACTCTGTAAAATCCATGGCCTGATGATTTTTCTGTCACAGACTTTCTATATCCCCCTGTTTTTTCCATCTACAAAACTGTAATAATATTTAATGAACTCATAAGAGTATTGAGAGGTTGAACATAGCATCATGCATTGTTTGTAAACTGTGTGGAGATTTTTGGCTAAAAGGTACTGTAAAAGTGCAAAGGAGTTAATTGAAACTACAGGAGTCAATTCCTAATGCATATCTCTGTGTTTACGAGCAGATTTTTCACCTCGCCCTCATGGAATTTGAAGATGTAAAAACCACGCTCAACCCCAAAGACCCTACAGGCCCAACAGAAAGTACAGATGAAAGGGCAGAAGAAGTTAAAAACTGTCATCCCCATTTTACAGAGGGAGAACTGAAACATGAACAGCTTAATATATTTGTTTCAGGTTGCACAGAAAAAGCAGCAGATGCAGGGATGTGAAGGCAGATCTCCTGAAGCCCATCCCAAGTGCTTCATATACAGGATATTCTGGTTAGCACAGTCCCTCTACAGTCTCCCCATTGCCCTGCCATTAAATCTAATTACTGATTTTTCTGGTGTTAGAAAGGTAAGAAACAGTCCTTTGAAAACCTACATCTAGCTTGGGAACCGAATACAGCAGCATGCTTTATGTTTTATCACCTTTTTGTTTAGTTAATGCCTTTTTTTTTCTTTTTTTTTTTTTTTTCCACATGGAGCTCATGAAACTCTTTGGTTTTGATAGTGTTTTTTATTATGAGGGTTTCTTAAGGTAGCTGAAGTGGCTGAAAGCAGGGCTTGCTGAGGAAGTGCTCAGCCATGGCCCACTGGTCGATGTCAAAAGGCCAGCATCTGGTACCATTCTCTTGGTACTCAATTGCTTCTTTCTTTCAGCTCTTTTCAGACTAAGGTACAACTTGAGAAGTGTACTTTGTGTTATAAAAGCCCTAATAGAATGGCAGCTTTATGTGCATAAATCTGTTCTCGCTGCCAACACCACAACTTAGCCAAATAGCAACTGCAGCCACAATACCAGGAGGCCAAAGTTTTCTAAGACTAAATCTGTCACCTCGTCTCATGCAACTAGTTGCCTACAGCCCTGAATATGACCTTAAATTTGATTCTCCCATTGTATACAAGCTACAGAGAAAATTACAAAGTGTTGATTTATTGTACTATAGATTTTCTCCATTTTTCTTTACTTTTTGTTTGCATGTTCTTAACAAATTTATATATATTCCTTTAAATATTAAGGAAAAAAAACCCAAAACAAAACAATGACAGAGCCACAGTTAACTGTTAGCAAACCTATGTAAAATTCAACTGTCACAATTTACTAACATGAACAAAGGGAATTTCATTTTGATTTTATTGAAATACAAAACTTCCTCAAATTAAAACCAAATGAATACATCTTTATAGTCAAACTGAGACTCTACCAAGGCAGACAGCATCAAGTGCTAGTTCACACAGTGGGGTCAGCCCTCTTTCTTCACTGCATTTGCCAATGTTTATGTTTTTTTATAATCAGGAGAAAATCAAAGCCATGTGGACACCTACAGGGAAAACAGCAGGTCTCAAAATGTTGTTGGCAGGGCAAAATTTGTGATTCTCCCATGGCACTTCACTTTTTGTCAACTTTGTTTAAGTTACATTTTCATGTTAATTTCTTTTATTTTCTAAAGTAGTTAGGGCTGGAAACAAATTTTCTCATTGTTTTTATAGAATTTTAGAGCAGCCATTCCCAGGTGGAACTCCTATAAAGAAAAGCTTTATTTTAATCCACAAGCCTAAATCTAATATATGACCTCTCCATTCTTCTAAAGCATAGGCTAACACAGCAGGTGTTTCAAGTTCCTGGGAGATGCATTAAATAAACAAATTTAAACCATTCATGATTAATAATTTTTTTTTTTTTCATTTGGAAGGGAAGGAGAATACAAAATTGCAGCGATCATACTATAACTATCACTTTAAAATATAAATAGCCCTCATAACACCTGTGTGTGGGGAAACACAGTAATATTCTAGAGCGTGTTTAATAGAGCAAGACAAAAAAACCTCCACTATTAAATGAAATGAAATATTGATGTGCAAGTGCATAGCAGACATAATTTTTAAAACAGGGATTCAAAATAATGAACAAACAGCCAATAACTAGAAAATCACCTGAAGGATTGAATTCAAAGGGCTTATTAAAAATATCAAATTTACCTTTTAAAAGACCTTTGTAATTACATGCATCATGATATAGCATGCAGGGCACACAAAGAAAGCATGCTCTGTGAAGGCCCGAACAACCTATGGCTGTACGTGTGCAGAAAACACGGCAGGTTCCTAAGCACATAGAGGCATAAACGTCCAGGAGAGGGAGCCTGAAGGCAGTTTGCAATGCACCATTATGGACCTGCCTTGCTTTGAAAGTTTTGCCGATCTTGCAGTTTGTCAGCAGAGGACCTGAACAGATCAAGGGTTAATGGGATAAGCTACACGTTAAACCCAGTTGGCACGTCACTCCGAACAAAGCCACTGGACTGTGGGATATGAATTCTGTCTTTGCTAGGTATCAAACCTCTTCCTCAGGCACTAAGAAAAGATGATACACACTTTTGTCCTCCAGTCTTATACACTTGTATTAAACAGCCACAGCAGGCCTGAGGATGCACCCCAGAGCTCTTGTTCATTCGATTGAATGAAAAAATATGATCTGAGCAGAAAGATATTGGATTTTTTGTTCAATTTCTTTTAAGTCAGAAGAGCTAAACTGGGGAGAGATTCCAGAGTTTATTCACGTGAAAACCACTGTATAAACAAATTGCGGTTCATCAGAGTATATTATGAGTGCTTAGACTGAGTACTGGGAGTGGTGCATTTATCTGTTCTATACATGATGGGATGCTGATTTGGTTAGTAGCTACAGATTGGATGTTTGGTTAATATCAAATCTTGATATGTAAATCTTTTGACTGATCATGGTTAAGCTTATTGAAAAGAGACCTTGTTCTAGATTCCTGGAAGTCCCTTATGAATCCAGTGGGTGGTTATTTAACATCTTGCTTTCTAATCCCACTTAGTCTACTGTCAATACTATCTGCCAGGCAGAGAATTAATCATGGTGAGTCACTATTTACAAAGAAAAGAGTGTGGTTATCCGAGGAGACTTCAATGACTGCAAGCCAAATCCCCAAGTAAACTTTGTGATATTACAAGAGCAAAAACAATCAAGAGTAAAAACAATACCTGTTGATTCTCTAGATGTAAAAGAAGCTACCAGGAGCATATGAACAGCCCAAACAACTTTGGCTTTCCTTCATGTAATGGAAAGGGGATGATAAAAGAAAGAGTTTAGGGCAATTGGTATGAGTGAAATGTCTCTGCCATTTGCCTTTGTCTTGGTTTTGGCTGGGATAGAGTTAATTTTCTCCCTAGTAGCTGGAATAGTGTTGTGTTTTGGATTTAGTGTGAGAATAATGTTGATAACACACCAATGTGACCGATGTCACATACCATGTGACGTCATGCTCAGTACATAAACTGGGAAAGCTGGCACTTGCCACTTGCTTTGTATATTCTTTTATTATTATTGTTGTTATTTTTTACTTTATTTCAATTATTAAACTGTTCTTATCTCAACCCATGAGTTTTCTCACTTTTACCCTTCCGATTCTTTCCCCCATCCCACCGGGGCCAGGGGAGAGAGTGAGCGAGTGGCTGTGTGGTGCTCAGTTGCTGGCTGAGGTTAAACGACAGCCTTCTGAAACCTAATGGACTCTTCTCCCACTAAGACAGAAGAGACTTGTAACTGCTTAAAAGATGTCTACTAACCAACATGCATTTCTCTTGAACATATAAGATCTAAGATCCAATAGGATCCAAAACTCTGAGTCATACTTATCAATATAAGCTAAGTATTCTGCTGGCTTTGAGTGTTAGGGACATTATTTTCTCCACTGATTTTTTTTTTTTTTTTTTTTTAACATGAATAAGACATGGTTTTTTTTAATCCAAATTGTCTTAAATAGCTGAAAAGTTAGTTGTGGATGTTGGATTAGACATGGAGAAGTAAGTTATGGTTCGTAATTTAATACATATAGTGGGTTTCAAATGGTCTCTAAAGAAGTATAGTGGGTTTCAAAAGGTCTCTAAAGAAGCTTAGAGGAAAACTCATATACAAATGCTTGGACATTGGTTTGCTTTATATTCGTGTTCATACACAGAAACCAAGAAGCATGCATAACAAGAACTTGGTGTTTCTCCAGCTATCTAAAACAGTATTTAATTTTAAATATTTCCATGTGTTTATGAAGCTGAAATCTTTTATGCAAACAGCCGTGATATATTCCCTCTTTGAAGTGACTAGGCACAATAAATAAAAAAACCCACCAGAACAATAACATTGAGACTTTGACTATAGAATATTTTAGGAAACAGACATATCTTCAGGGAGGGTAGCTAGTGGGAGGGCATTGCAGAGCAGACAGAGCAATGACGTGATATATTCTCATTCTTCTCATAATATCTCAGGTCAGTAGAAGTTTAATTCAATGACCAGTCCTCATGAAATAAGGTGATACTCATTTACAGTAAAAATGACAACAGTGACAACATGGTTTACAGAGTGACTTGAACACATTCTTTAAGAACCTTTGAGGAAGGAGACACTCAGACTGGCTTGAACTCCTTAATTCTTTTTGAAACTTCATCATATACCACATCTAGTACACAACTTAGAGTTGGCCAGATCCTAGACTAATTTCTTTTTTTTTTTTCCTACCTCTGATAAGTCCGCAGGACCAGAAGTGCAATGGAAACACCACAAATGACATTCTGGTACTATAGATCAGTTTACCTCCATATACCTCAATGGAGCTGTGTCAGCTTACACAAACTGGGCGCCTTAATTTCTGCTCTGCAAAATGGATTGGGAACCGTATTTAATTCTACATCCTGACTTGTGGATCTGTCTCCAGTACATCTGACAGCACTCTTGATAAATTAAAGGTTTTGTGAGTCACGATTAGTTACAGATCAAGTATCCCAAAGCCTCCCTGCCTAGAAGGAGGAATGAGAAAGGCCATGGACACAATGCCTGACCGTAGACAGCAATAAGGCATCAGCTGGTTACATGGGAGATGGATGTTCCCACTCAAATGTTGATGATGGCTCCATTCTGCAAGATGTCAGCAAAGTACTTGAGCACGTCTGACTTCATGAACAAAGGACAATGGGATTTCTCATCTGCTAACATGCTTTGTGTTAAAGGCACAAGCAGTTGCTTGCAGTCAGTTTGCCTCTAAGTCTTTGCTTGCAAAGTTCTTTTACTCTGTGCATAGATGAATCAGGCACATTGAAAAGTTGAACTTCAGTTAGGATTTTTGAAGGAAATAGTTAAGAAATAAAGGAAAATTTTGTTTTCAAGGTTAGAAAAATTTTGATTTTGGTGTTATTCCCATGTGATCAGTGGAGCTATAGTAGAGGTGAATTTTACTTGGCATGTTTAGCCAACACTTCATCTAAAACTAGTTTTCCTACACCTAATCCCCTAACCAGCCTCTTTCACTTTGTAGGGTCAGAAAATGGGAGCTGGTGTCACTGACATCACAGATTTTCTTTTAAGTAAAAGGCAGGAAATTTCAGCTCACTTCTAATTTGCTATGCAATAACCACAAAGTGTCACTTTGTTTATTAACCAGATGTTGACATATGATTGCCATATAAAAGTGACCCCACAGTCCAATCACAACAATCACTAGCAGGTTAGATTTGGTTTAAATAATGCCCCTTCCTGCGTTGAAAACAGGTGTAGTCTCATCCAATTACCAAACTCAGCACCCTGCTGCCAAAGGCAAGTAGAAAGTTGTACCAGTGTGATGGTAGGTAAGCAAGAGACTTTCTACATGCTATTATTAATTATTAAGATAAAGACATCTTAACAAGGGCTACAGTTCTTGGTGGTTTCATAGGAGCCTTTGTGAAGCTAGCTCTGGAGATAGCACATAATATTTACTTCAGAAATCAAAACAGGGATTTGGTTTCCAAATCTTACCATTTTTACAATTACCATACTTCAAAAATTTATGAAGAAATAGTGACACAGGAAAATAAAGTGTATATGCTGCTGTGATAATGCAGAAAGGCACAACTAGGTACAAAGCACAAGAGGAGATCCTGGGTCTCAACAGCTACCTCGTTGCTGTTGCAATCATTGATTTCATTCAATCCTCTTAGAAACTAGTCAAACATCACCTTAAAAGTAGTTTGGGTTTTTGTCCCCTAATTTTTTTATTTCCATTTTTCCTTCATTATTCTCTTTGGTATTTTGTTCCTGTAGTTTTGATGGAAAATTTCAAGCAAAGCAAAGTGAAGATAATACTACTAGTTTTTCTGAGTTTTCTGAGGGAGTCTCATGGAATAGCTATTTCTGAAAACTGACATCATTAACTTCATAGGTTAAAATACATTTCAAACAATAGAACTACGTCCTTTCACACCTATCTGAAACATGTGCTCTGAAATTCCATCAAAATAGAATCATAGAATCATTAAGGTTGGAAAAGACCTCTAGATCATCGAGTCCAACCATCAACCCAACACCACCATGCCCACTAAACCATGTCCCTAAGCGCCTCATCTACACGTCTTTGAAATACTTCCAGGGATGGTGACTCAACCGCTTCCCTGGGCAGCCTGTGCCAATGATTCCAAAATTCCAAAATATTGCATTTGCTGCAGTAAAGTTGGTACTGTCATAGGGAACTAGAACTTGGGATAGCACAAGAGACAATTTCTAAGCTTATATCTAGACTGCACCAAATATATGGTGCACTGGCACCCTAACTCCTCAGCTGGCTACAAAAAAAGACATAGCAGAGCACACTGTGACTCCCCACCATTCCAGGTGAAGTCTAATCTTTTATCTGCTTCAATTATTCATCCATTTTTTGTTTTCAGATTTATATTGGCATTACAGCTCATTAACTAGGTGATGGTCATGATTTATCTTTACAGTTTAGAAATAGCTTGTTAAAAGTCTTTGTCAGAAAATAAGTGATTTTTATAGACTTTCATTTTAAGTTTTGGAATTGTTGACATCTTCACATTTTTAAATGAAAGATTCCCTCCTTTTTCTCAAGATCAATTTCCATTTCAAAATTTAGTTTTCTACAGCTAGCCCCCCAACCCCCAAACATTTTAAGAAGTCAAAATTTATTTCAAGGAAACATTATAGAAGTATTGCAACAAAGATGTTTGATTTATCCAACTGGATCTCCATCACAAAATTCTAAATATATTAGTCCAAAGTTTTTGACCAAGCTTAGAACAGAAAGTTCTTCAAAATCTTAAAAATTCTCACTGCAAGATAACCATATTCCTCCAGGCTTATTAATTCAGCCTGATCTTGAACTGCAAAATTCATACCACTGACAGCATGCAAAACTCTTTAAGATGTTTCACTCCAGCAGGACCTTAACTCTGCCACTTAATCTTGCCCCAACAAAGCTTACTTGAACCATGCCCCTGAGTCTCTCCAAACCACCACTGGTCACTATCACCAGATTGGTGGCAATTAGCACATTCAGTCTCTGCCTTGAGCCACTACACAAATCTCTCCATATTCATCAGAGGTAATTGGTGGCAAATGCTTGAGCAACTTCATTCAGGTGATTGCCACCCATTAGTTGCTTGTCTGGCAGTGTGACGTTGCAGGCTCCAGTCTCTGCAGCCTGCTCTAACCACTGTGCCGGCTGCAGGGACCTGCAGCAGGTTAGCTGGGGAACTCAGCTGGACTGTATGGGTTGGGAAAGAAGATGGGGACCAAGAAGGACAGATGGAGTAATATGGCTGTAGTCCTAATTTTCAAGAGGCAAAGCAGTTCAGAGAAGGTGATGGAATGGTATGGGGGTCTTCCTGGGAAAAGGTAAAACCTAGGGACAGGGCAGGAGAAAGGGTCTTTCTCCTCCTATGTGCACGCACAGCCCAAAAATCTGACCATAATCAGGTCCTCCTGCCACTGGAAATGTCAGGAGCTCCTGTATTAGTCTCTACTGTGCTGTTGTGGACTCCTGTGTTCACAGAACAGATTTGGTCCTTTTCTATGATGAGGGTGTGCTAACTAATCCTTCTAACTTGCTGCCACTGATCTCAGACCTGAAAAGCTCATTCTCAAGAGATGGGGGGAAACAGTTTCACCTGTTCTAATTCTCCTAAACTGTTTATTCCCTCAGGCAAAATAATCAACTAACACACCTGCGGAAAGTGAGTATGGGGCGGAGGAAACCCTGCACGGAAACTCCCTGAAGCCCCAGCTGTGCGTGCTGTCACTGGAGTATGCCCAGTGTGTAATGGCACATTAGGTAGGCATTGATCTCAGCCAGTTTATGAGGTCTGTTACAGAATTGAATCACTTACTGCTGAAACCCATGGTGCAGAAATTGCTACTTCCTAAGCTAATCCATTTTCAAATTAGCTTCCAATTGTGACTGATGACCTCACTGCAAATCAGTTTACCTAATTGTTAACACTCACTAAGGGAAGAGAAATCAATCTTTATATCTCTTTCTTTGCCCTATTTTTCTTAATTTTTAAACTCCTCACAGCTTCCTTTCACGCTGCTCCAACTGGGAAGATAGGCTTTATGAAAAAGCTAAGATTGCTTAATTGTCTACTCGTATTCAGAAGACAAGAAGGGTAAAGGGAAATCAATGACTGCCAGTGCCTCACTGAGAGGGGAATTGAGAATATGTTTTCATTTGTTTGTGCAGCATTCCTAAATTGTTACTTAGCATCTATATCAGAACAAGATACAGAGGCTTCTACTAAAATAGGCTCTGTTTCTTGATCATTGTGCATAATTATAGGCAGTTCATTTCCCAGTTTGTAATTGTAAAGACAAATCTTAACAGGACAATAGGCACAAGAGCTGATGGAAAGGGAAGATTTGATGCCTGTGTAACTTTTAAAAGTGGATAGCAGAAGCAATCACAAGTTGCCTCGTAAGTCTATTCTAGATGACTTTTATTATGAGAGGTGGAGGTACTTTTTTTTATTTCCAAGGAAGATTATAAGTAGAGATGAGAGTGCATAAAGAATACCTTGTACAAGCATGCTTCAGACTGAAGAACAGAAAAGACAGAATCAAACCAACAGGTACAGGTACATCCCATTTTAAAACAAGCTCAGACCTATGTCAAATTACAGGGACCTTTTCTGGGACAAATGAGTATCTCAGTCTGAACTCTCCCTAAATTTGATGGCATTGAATTCCAAGCAGATACCTCTTTAGAGGCGACACATTTATATGTAACATATATTCTACATGGTAGGATAAAGTGTATAGCAATGTACAATACAAATAAGCTCTATCTGAGTCCCATGGAAACTTATCTCTTTTTTATTGTATTACAAATCAAGTAAAACTAAGAAATTATACTAAAAGAATGAAAAAGGAAAAAAAAATAATTGCTTATCCAAGACCTATCCAAGCTGTTCTTCAAAGCAGTCAGCACAAATTAAGTAACTACTAAGTTCATCCTACCCTGACTCAAAATAGAAGGCAGTGAGAAAAGGATCTCTGTGCAGCTGAGTAAGGGACAGTACAGATTTCCATTTTGCTGTGTCAGCTGGCTCAGAAGCAAATCTGCATTTCCTCCTGGAGAGATACAGATGTACTTTTTTAATAACAAAATAGCCAATATGTCTCTAAATATGATTATCATAACCACATATAACTTGTTGTACAACTACGCTCAGCTTCATAGGTAGGGCAGAAAGCCAGAAAATGTGGTGAACATATCCTCTTCCCCAACCCCTTGACCTACTAGTGTGATGTTTATCTTCATGCTGACATTCCTAAAAATCTATATTTCCCCCTTGAATCAAGCTACCATATATTGAGAACAGAATAGTAACTAATGTTCTTTTGGCATTTTAGAAACATTTTTTTCCTTGCATAAATTGCCTTGCTTTTGCTTTCCTTTTGTAAGCCTCTCTCTAGGTTGAGTCCACGTTTTATTTCTGACTGTATGACTCTCTGCAGCCACTCCTGGTTACATGTTAAAAAAATCCCAAGGAAACATTGTGGCTTGTGGTTTCAAATGTCACTTTTACTATGTCCCTGAAGTTTAGATATGAATGACATGTTGACCTTTGAAGTAGCATTGTCCTGGGACATAGCTGAGATTTTCTATTAGAGTGAAGTTTGCCTTTAACTGAAGAGGAATGTTCAGATAGACTGATTGGTACTTGGCCCCTGGCTAGGCTAAAAGTATAGTTTTCCCTCTCAGGCCTAATTCCTAACATAGGAATGTAGAGACAAAAGGAAAAACAATAGGGAGATAAATGTAGCCTAAGTTCTTCTGAACAACTTTATAGAAGTTTAAGCTATAAATTGGAATACATACTACTGCTTTTGGTTTTTTCACCCTTTTTTGCCTGTGCCTAATATATCATTAAAATATGCAATGCTATTCTGAAATTTAGATAGATTGATGGGTGTTTTTTTCTTGGGGGAAATGTTTCATGAGAGCTCTAAAGTAATAGGATAAGGTATAGCTTATTTTCTTAAGAGTTCTCTAATCAGCATTAGCATGCAATTCAGATTCCAAAATATTTGGACCCCCACTGAAACAAATAGAAGTGTTGGAGGAACAGAAATGCACTGGTGACTTCAGAGCAATTTTTAATATTCTTAAGTATTGTTTCCAAGTACTAAAATCTTTTGAAGTGGTGTCTAGCTATTTTTCTATGATATCTGGGGATAAACTCTATTCTTTATTTATCTAAGCAGGAGTTCTCCTTCAGCGAATCTCGTAATATTAAAGAAGCTAATTGAATTAAGTAATTGTAAAAGGTACTAGAGACCAAACCCATGAAACCAAACTCATCTGCTATTAAGAATGCTCAATGTCATTTTAATTTTCCCATCCCATTTCAAGGAACCTTCAGAAATGAGATTTAGACAATGTTCTTGTAAATTTAGCTTTCAGGTAGGACCTCCAACAAAGTAACCAAACTCGGTAGATGAACTATCAGGAAGTAGGACGATACCATCAAAATACACTAAGTATTTGTAACTGTTTTTCAACAAGCACAAATGACTATGACAGTACACAAGATACTGATCTGGAACATTAAAGTCATCTCTTATTAGCATTTCTCTCCTTCCATTTCTCAAATCCTGGCAAAAAAACCCCACCATAACTAAGCCCAAAATTGCAGCCCAGACATGTGACAAAGAGAAGAGCAGAAAGCAGCGAAGCTCAGCTGGAAGAAGGAGAAAAGCAACAATGTAAGGAAAGGCAGCAGAAACAAAGGACCCCTAAACTACTCCCTTCAGGATCACACTAGTTCAGAAACTCACATTGCACAAGCACATTCTTGATAAGAAAGATTACACAGAAAGGATGTGGTTGATTTTGCAAATACCCATTTGAAAACCAGTAAAGTGATGCAAAGATAAGATATGGAAGGGGAGAGGGAAATCAGTGACTTCATTTTCCATCTACATATAATCACAGCCTTTAACTTTTTCTGAACACAGGCAGTTGAGCCTTAGTCTGCTAAACCTAGGAAATGATTTCTCAAGAGTTTGCTGCTCACTAACCAGACTAAATCATCCTCTGCATTACACAAATATGGGGGGGGGGGGGTTTTGCTGTTTTTCATTTAGACCCACGTATGTTGGCTTACCAAAGCCTCTGCATGGAAAAGAAAATACTTTAGATGCACACTATGTGAGGACTGGCAGATACATGACAATACTTTGGAACCAGAATATAAAGCATCAAAATTTGCAGCAGAAATGGAAGAAATCTCAGAAACAAAAGTCATTGACTCTTCGGTGTAAGAAAAACATTCAGTTGCCAGCATTTTCAATAAACTCCAGGTTGGGCAACTGAGACTATGGCTTTGGTGCAAGAATACCTCCCTTCTAAAGACAAAGAAAATACAAACTTGCTTATAAAGCTAAACTTCACTGAAAGATAATGGCCTGTCGCTGAATACAGCAGCCCTGCTCATCAAGGCATGGTAGTATGCAGGACAGTGGTACTGTGACCCTTTCTTCTCACAATCTCAGTGCCCTCTAAAATAATGTTCTTTTCCCCCCTTGCTTTGCAGTAGGGAAGTTAATGAAGAAACTGAACATTTGAAAAGGAGAGCTGAAAATGCTACTTTCTCTGATGAATATAAAATAACCTGTATTCGAGGACTCAGTTTTAATCATCTGGATTTTTAAAATAAAAAACCCCAACCAACAAATACCTTTACACTCTTCAATCACTGTAAATGGCACAAAAGTGGACATAATTTATGCTAACTTTGAAGCTCTTTTACTCTCCCATACTGATGTGAAATGAAACTGAAAATCAGACCTGTTGTCATTTCTGTATAAATTGTCCATTAGAACAAAAAATATTTTTGCTATGACTTCAAAACTAGGCTCATATCTGGGACAATCTACAGAATGGGTGTCAAGATTTTTCCCATTAAGCATTAACTGACTCTTGACGGATTTCATAATCACATCATGATTCTGACTCCATCTTTCTGGAGTACAAACCTGCCAAGAAAAAAGATGTATCTGCATAAAACATGGATTATATATTCTAATATTTGTAAAATGATAAATTATCTACTGCATCTTTATAGGACAATACTAGTATGTAAGACCGAAAAAGTGCAACTACTGCTTAGAATGGTTTGAAAGAAATTAGAATTACTGGAGTTCAATGGGTATCTCTTAAAGTTCTTGGAATTACGTGTAGTATTGTACTAAGCATAGCAGAAAGCATATGATGGTGAAATATCTATATTGTCTTTCTTTTTTTTCTTTTCATAAACTATCACGAACATACCAAAAAGATATGCATACAAGAGAACAGAAGGAGAAACACAGTATCTACTATGCTGCTGTCATGACTGACATTTTAATTGGTTCACAAACGTATGGGGACTGCAGTATGTTTAGACTTAATTTCCACATGTACGATACAGCCATTACAACTAGTTTCTTCTACATCTGGGAATTAGTTTATAGCATTCAACTGTTGCTCATCTGGTCTTCTGCTGTCTTTGCCATGAACATGAATCTTGACAGAGAAACTGTGGCTGGATAAAATAGCTAGCAGATATTAATGTAGTCCCCCTAGGTATACTAGTTGAGAACATACCTCTGTAAGCAGAGAGAAGCCCAAGCCACAGTGTTTAGAATTGGAACTGAATAAAATAGGGATTGCAGGCTTTGAGTGCTGCTTCTTGTGTTGGAATGGGAAAGGCGGGGTGGGTGAAAGGTACAGTAGGTATGGCAGCACATACAAACAACAACCAGTGCTGGAACCCATCTCATGAGGACTGCTGTTGTCCAGCTGCAGCTTTCAGGGCACATACAAGGGGAAAAGGCCATCTGCATTACAGCTGGTTGGGACGTCTCCAGCAAAGTCCCTTTTCTATCAAAAAGTTATGATTCGTCAGAACAATTTTTTTTTTCCCCTAATGAAAACTAATAATTTTCAAGAACACTTTTATTTGAAACTTTTCTCAGAGAGATCCATCACAGAATATCCCAAAGAAGTACATTTGCCTTGACTGTACTTTTACTTAGACAAAACATGAGAACAGAGATTAATGCATGTGTGTCATGGTCTGGTGAAGATAATTTATATAAATGGGGAACAGCAATCAGAAAGACTGTATCTCTCCAAGGATATAAAGCACACAGAGAGCGACATCCTTGGAGACACTTCACAAACAGGGCTTTGCCTCATCCCCTCTTGAGGGATCACCATGAATCAAAAAAAGGGTGAGATTTGAACTACAGTCTCCCACATCCCCTGCGATATAGAATGATCCTCCACAGAAATTTCATTCTTTTATCACCATCAAGCCAGCCAGACTCTGGCCCAAAATATAAGAATTTTCACAAAACTAAACAGTTGCAATAAAAGCATTGAAAAAAGGCTGATTTTATTCTAGGATTTATCAGAGACATGAGAGAAAGTTTTGTTTTGTTTTGCTTTTTAATCATAGGTGATCTTCATAATTATTGAGCTATTTTAGAGCATTCTCATATCAGTATTACTACAAAAATAAGGAGGTAGGGTTTAGAGGTTTGGGGTTTTTTCTTTTTTTTTTTCTTTCCATCCTGTTTTTAGCATGATGAAGAAAATAAAACAAATCCAGAAACCCTGAAATCTTTCAGAAACCAGAGTTCCAGTTTTCCAGCCAGCCCTCATCCACATGGAGGCCAAATGCTTTTGTCATATTATTAATTCAGTCTGCACAAGAGGTTGTGGTTCTCTTGCTAGAGGAACTCCGCTATGAAATGTGGTGCCAGAAAATCTGACAAGTGCCCTTCCTCCCAGTACAATATTTTGGAGAGAGGAAGCACAGAGCAGAAGGCGGACTCTCTGCGGGTTGTTGGGGGATGGTTTGCATAGCGCTTACACTTCTTTGTGGTGTGGTTTGAAGGGGGAGAAAGTTGGAGCATTTCAGCAGCCCTTCTCTCTCCATCTCCTGCAGTTTATACAGGACAAAGAGAAACCTAGCAAAAAGAAGAAACCAATGTTGTCACTTTCCTACCTTTTCTACCACCTTAGAACACGGTCTACCAGCAAATTCTAGTAGATCATGCATTACAGCCAGCGTCTGGGAACACACATAGGAAAGGTTTTGGCAGCACAGTAAAACCAAATATTTCATGAGAATGAGTGCTCAGTTTCAGATGTTGTTTTAAACCACATTCAACTATATCAAATGTGTGGTTTTCTGTTTTTGTTATTTTTATCTCCCCCCATTTTAAAATACCTGAGAATTATTTTTAATACTTCTTTCACCTTTCAGGTAAATATATTAACAGTCATATTGACTACTGTGAACACAAGCATTAGATCTTGGGAAGATGATTGAAACCCTAATAAATTTGAAACCGTTTTCAATTAGTACACAGGAAATTTACTTTGTGAGCCATGACTTGTTTTATTAGTGCCCTGGAGGGCAATTTAGATTGGAAAAATCAGGACATCATTGTTGCCAAAAAAAGAAAACAGATACTTAGCTTTCATCTATAGTCTGGGATACAGCCATGAAAATGGAGCTAAAATATTATTGAGTATCAAAAAATATTTATACATTGGGGTCAATCATAGTTTCAGAGTGTTGGAAATGACATTCATCCCATCTTAAAGTGTGTAGTTAGCTTGGAAGTTTGCCACTTGCTAACATACTGCTTTTACTTTTAAATGAACCCAAAGTAAAACCTTTATATTACAATTTTTTTTTTAATAGGTACAATTAAGATATGGGAACAGTTGCTTAAGAAAGCAGGAACCTCCTTAAAATTTAACATACCCCTCAAATTTTAGTCACCTATGTTTTCTGTTGGGTTACATCATATACCCCATTCTCTATTTTTCTTCTTTGTTATTGCTTAGGTTCTCAGCTAGCCAGGAATAAAAAACTTACATCAAAGGCATAGGATAGAGAGAAGTAGGTACAGAGAAGGGCTCCTGCCAATGCATAATCCCTTCTAAAAATATAAATAGGAAGATCAACTTTTATGACTGCAAAAATTGTTCTGCCAATTGTAGTCTGGCCAGTAAGGTGAAGGAGAGGATACACGCGATAAAACAGCTCTTGCTATGTCTTTGCTTGACGCACACAAGCATCAACTACAAAAGTGTTCCTTGCGTGTTAACCTGCCTTGACCTCATCCACCTGAACAAGGGCCTCCTGCAGTGTGGTCTATAATTTTTCAATACTTTCTAATCATAGCCACGTCAGTGTCTTTCACACTTCAGCAAGCTCCTTCAAATGATGCCAAGCTCAGTTAGATTCAGCAGCACTGGACCATGGCTTAAACACTTAGGGCTAAATTATCATAACTCTTTCTTGGATGTGCAAGGGAGGGAGAAGTCTCCCCTCCTTTTTCCCCCACTGTGAATGTAACTCCAGGGGGAAAGGACAGGAATATGAGAAGACCCTGGTGCACCTTGCTTAATATGCAGCAGCTGAGACCTAGGATGAAAAACAAAATTCTCCAAGAAAAGAGTTGAAGTGCTTTAGTCTTTTCACCAAAGCATATAGTGGAAGAACGCAACTCCAAACAAGTACTCATACCATTTAGCACTAGGCTTCATCTGTACAATGAGCGCACTGTAATTAGGTAAAAGAGGCTGCTCCAGAAAATAATTCAGAATATCTAAATAAAACTCATACTCAAAGCCTACCTCTGTGAGAAAAGTCTATGAATAGTAACCGTAATTACCCCAGGGTTCACACGAGTGAAATTACCCCATAGTCAGTCACAATTCCTATAAAGACAGAAACATTATATAAACAATACAGGGGTATTCAGTAATGAATCTCCAGATATAGACAGGTTTTGTGAGGGTACTAAAAGACCTTATGGTTTTCCTTTTCCATCTGAAGTTTTCACCTTCAAAATTTGTGCTTCTCAAATCAATCATAGATGCAGTATCTGAGGTCTTACACCTGAAACTATTTCAGACATGCAAATAGCCAGCCAAGAGCTTAACTTGCAAGAGTGAACAATTGTAAATGTTGCTTCCTCCAGAACAAAAAGGCTACCAGGTGTGAAAACAGCATTTACAGTTCAGAGCTGTAGTGTACCTACAGTTCTAACACACATTCACACTCTGGACACATCTGACCCTGAGGCAGAAATACCATAATCTCGATTCTCACCTCCCCAGGAGGGAGGGACCCTGGTGTACCCATCCACTGAAATTTCCCAAATAAAAGCAAAATGCACAATGGCATCCTAATGAGCTGGGTCCCACCTCAGTAAGCAGGCATGACACTGTCAGGACACATACCAAGGACCAGAACTGTAGGGCACATCATGGACTGCACCTATACCTTATTATAAGCATGGTTTCTATCTGTCTCCATCAAATCAGCTGTGTCTATATAAACTTCTAGCTGAGGTTTTAACAGAAAATTAATCAAAACTAGCATTCTAATCCTTTACATAAATTTCAGAGTACTAGTTAGGATCTTTAAGGAACATAGTAATTTTGCACAGAAGTCTTCATTGCTGGGAAACAAACAGGAACGAACGGTTAGCTTTAACTTATTTAAATACGTGAAAGAGAGAGAGAGGGAGGGAGGGAGGAAGAGAGAGAAGAGAGGGGGAGGAGACGGTGGGAGAAGGGGGAGAGAGGAAGGAAAAAAGCACACCTCACACAGCCACAAATGTTTAATGGTCAAAGCAAAATTATCCAGTTTGACTGATGTCTCTTTTGATACTCCTAGAGGAAAATAATTTTATATTTGAAAAATACAACTAATTTACAGAAAAAAAAGAACATAAAAGCTTACCTACATGTTTTGAAAAGTAAATAAGAACATAATCAATTACCATAATATTGCTTTAAAGCATCCGAAGCCTTGACTATATAACAGGGAACATTCTAAATTTAATACGATTTGGGAAAGTGCATGGCAGGGGGCTTGTGATGAAACACAGTCATATTGCTCTTGTATAAAATATCAGCCTTTTTGCTGTAACGAAGTGAAGTCATCTTGGTTTGCAACTGCAGTTTGTTAGGATTGTCTCATTAATAGACCCCCCCCCCCCCGCCCCAAGCCTCTAAATGCATCAATTTTTGGAATGAAGTTACATCTCCTTATAAAGGCAAGCCTAGACATAAGACATTGAACCAAATTAGTTTCACTTTTTGAAACACTATAGCATGGTTTTACTTTGGCCCACTCAGTTAATCCTGCTTAGGAAAAGGGGAGGGCGGAACGCTTGTTTGGAGAGGGGACATGCAGTTTTGCAGTGCTGTACGAATAACACACAGCACAGGTGTGGAGCATTGCATAAATAACCCTATGGCAAAAAAGCAGCAAGTGAGAGCACATGCCAGGGAACCTGATCTTACATTAGCCAGAATGCTGTAACACAGATGTCAGGTTGCCCGTGCCTAGGAGCTAGGCAGAACTACTATGCGCTTTTTGGACTCGCAGGTCTACTCAGACACCTATGTGGGCATCCACAAAGGCTAACTCCAGCCAAGGAAATTTGATCAGAAAGCCAAGTTCATATTGAAGTAGCTCGGAGCACCTAACTTTAAACTTCAGCTGTAAAAGAGCCTCACTCTCTTTGCTGGAAAAACTCAGATAATTCACCTTCCTACATTAACCTCAGACTATATTGATCAGAAAGCCAAGTTCATATTGAAGTAGCTCGGAGCACCTAACTTTAAACTTCAGCTGTAAAAGAGCCTCACTCTCTTTGCTGGAAAAACTCAGATAATTCCCCTTCCTACATTAACCTCAGACTATATGAAACCCCCTTTCTCCATCCAGTCTGTTCCTTTTTTTTTTTT